>NW_026907680.1:3600000-3900000 GCF_028389875.1 Rhea pennata | reverse complement strand
TACAGGGGGATGTGTTCTGGGCACGCAGCATGCTGCTTCCCATGCCCGGGACAAACTGCGAGCCGGTGCCTCGCTTGCGCTTCTATCTGCCGAGACTTGGAGCCTATCAGAGCGCACCTTGCCGCTGTGTGTGCTGCTGTCCGCAAACAGCCTCCAAACAAAGCAGGGCGCTAAGGCATGAGAAGTTAGCGCCCCAGGAGGGAATCTGCCTGCGAGGGAAGCTGTGCAGCACATCCCTTGTTCCACTCGCCACTTCCCTGACTCTTAGGCAAAGCCCATCTCAGCTGGCTTGTAGGCGTGCCTCCGTGCTCAGAAGCAGTCCCGTGGCAGGCAGGATACAGGGGGATGTACTCTGGGCATGCAGCATGCTGCTTCCCATGCCCGGGACAAACTGCGAGCAGGTGCCTCGCTTGCGCTTCTATCTGCCGAGACTTGGAGCTGGCCAGCGCGCACCTTCCCGCTGTGTGTGCTGCTGTCCGCAAACAGCCTCCAAACAAAGCAGGGCGCTAAGGCATGAGAAGTTAGCGCCCCAGGAGGGAATCTGCCTGCGAGGGAAGCTGTGCAGCACATCCCTTGTTCCGCTCGCCACTTCCCTGACTCTTAGGCAAAGCCCATCTCAGCTGGCTTGTAGGTGTGCCTCCGTGCTGAGAAGCAGTCCCGTGGCAGGCAGGATACAGGGGGATGTCTTCTGGGCACGCAGCATGCTGCTTCCCATGCCCGGGACAAACTGCGAGCAGGTGCCTCGCTTGCGCTTCTATCTGCCGAGACTTGGAGCTGGCCAAGTCGCACCTTCCCGCTGTGTGTGCTGCTGTCCGCAAACAGCCTCCAAACAAAGCAGGGCGCTAAGGCATGAGAAGTTAGCGCCCCAGGAGGGAATCTGCCTGCGAGGGAAGCTGTGCAGCACATCCCTTGTTCCACTCGCCACTTCCCTGACTCTTAGGCAAAGCCCATCTCAACTTGCTTGTAGGCGAGCCTCCGTGCTCAGAAACAGCCCTGTGGCAGGCAGGACAGTGCGAGATGTGTTCTGGGCACGCAGCATGCTGCTTCCCATGCCCGGGACAAACTGCGAGCCGGTGCCTCGCTTGCGCTTCTATCTGCCGAGACTTGGAGCCGATCAGAGCGCACCTTGCCGCTGTGTTGCTGCTGTCCGCAAACAGCCTCCAAACAAAGCAGGGCGCTAAGGCATGAGAAGTTAGCGCCCCAGGAGGGAATCTGCCTGCGAGGGAAGCTGTGCAGCACATCCCTTGTTCCGCTCGCCACTTCCCTGACTCTTAGGCAAAGCCCATCTCAGCTGGCTTGTAGGCGTGCCTCCGTGCTCAGAAACAGCCCTGTGGCAGGCAGGACAGTGCGAGATGTGTTCTGGGCACGCAGCATGCTGCTTCCCATGCCCGGGACAAACTGCGAGCCGGTGCCTCGCTTGCGCTTCTATCTGCCGAGACTTGGAGACTATCAGAGCGCACCTTGCCGCTGTGTGTGCTGCTGTCCGCAAACAGCCTCCAAACAAAGCAGGGCGCTAAGGCATGAGAAGTTAGCGTCCCAGGAGGGAATCTGCCTGCGAGGGAAGCTGTGCAGCACATCCCTTGTTCCACTCGCCACTTCCCTGACTCTTAGGCAAAGCCCATCTCAGCTGGCTTGTAGGTGTGCCTCTGTGCTCAGAAGCAGTCCCGTGGCAGGCAGGATACAGGGGATGTACTCTGGGCATGCAGCATGCTGCTTCCCATGCCCGGGACAAACTGCGAGCCGGTGCCTCGCTTGCGCTTCTATCTGCCGAGACTTGGAGCTGGCCAGCGCGCACCTTGCCGCTGTGTGTGCTGCTGTCCACAAAGAGCCTCCAAACAAAGCAGGGCGCTAAGGCATGAGAAGTTAGCGTCCCAGGAGGGAATCTGCCTGCGAGGGAAGCTGTGCAGCACATCCCTTGTTCCACTCGACACTTCCCTGACTCTTAGGCAAAGCCCATCTCAGCTGGCTTGTAGGCGTGCCTCCGTGCTCAGAAGCAGTCCCGTGGCAGGCAGGATACAGGGGGATGTATTCTGGGCATGCAGCATGCTGCTTCCCATGCCCGGGACAAATTGCGAGCGGGTGTCTCGCTTGTGCTTCTATCTGCCGAGACTTGGTGCTGGCCAGCGCGCACCTTCCCGCTGTGTGTGCTGCTGTCCGCAAACAGCCTCCAAACAAAGCAGGGCGCTAAGGCAAGAGAACTAAGCGCCCCAGGAGGGAATCTGCCTGCGAGGGAAGCTGTGCAGCACATCCCTTGTTCCACTCGCCACTTCCCTGACTCTTAGGCAAAGCCCATCTCAACTTGCTTGTAGGCGAGCCTCCGTGCTCAGAAACAGCCCTGTGCGAGATGTGTTCTGGGCACGCAGCATGCTGCTTCCCATGCCCGGGACAAACTGCGAGCCGGTGCCTCGCTTGCGCTTCTATCTGCCGAGACTTGGAGCTGGCCAGCGCGCACCTTCCCGCTGTGTGTGCTGCTGTCCGCAAACAGCCTCCAAACAAAGCAGGGCGCTAAGGCATGAGAAGTTAGCGCCCCAGGAGGGAATCTGCCTGCGAGGGAAGCTGTGCAGCACATCCCTTGTTCCGCTCGACACTTCCCTGACTCTTAGGCAAAGCCCATCTCAGCTGGCTTGTAGGTGTGCCTCCGTGCTGAGAAGCAGTCCCGTGGCAGGCAGGATACAGGGGGATGTCTTCTGGGCACGCAGCATGCTGCTTCCCATGCCCGGGACAAACTGCGAGCCGGTGCCTCGCTTGCGCTTCTATCTGCCGAGACTTGGAGCCTATCAGAGCGTACCTTCCCGCTGTGTGTGCTGCTGTCCGCAAACAGCCTCCAAACAAAGCAGGGCGCTAAGGCATGAGAAGTTAGCGCCCCAGGAGGGAATCTGCCTGCGAGGGAAGCTGTGCAGCACATCCCTTGTTCCACTCGCCACTTCCCTGACTCTTAGGCAAAGCCCATCTCAGCTGGCTTGTAGGCGTGCCTCCGTGCTCAGAAGCAGTCCCGTGGCAGGCAGGATACAGGGGGATGTACTCTGGGCATGCAGCATGCTGCTTCCCATGCCCGGGACAAACTGCAAGCCGGTGCCTCGCTTGTGCTTCTATCTGCCGAGACTTGGAGCTGGCCAGCGCGCACCTTGCCGCTGTGTGTGCTGCTGTCCACAAACAGCCTCCAAACAAAGCAGGGCGCTAAGGCATGAGAAGTTAGCGCCCCAGGAGGGAATCTGCCTGCGAGGGAAGCTGTGCAGCACATCCCTTGTTCCGCTCGCCACTTCCCTGACTCTTAGGCAAAGCCCATCTCAGCTGGCTTGTAGGTGTGCCTCCGTGCTGAGAAGCAGTCCCGTGGCAGGCAGGATACAGGGGGATGTCTTCTGGGCACGCAGCATGCTGCTTCCCATGCCCGGGACAAACTGCGAGCAGGTGCCTCGCTTGCGCTTCTATCTGCCGAGACTTGGAGCTGGCCAGCGCGCACCTTGCCGCTGTGTGTGCTGCTGTCCGCAAACAGCCTCCAAACAAAGCAGGGCGCTAAGGCATGAGAAGTTAGCGTCCCAGGAGGGAATCTGCCTGCGAGGGAAGCTGTGCAGCACATCCCTTGTTCCGCTCGACACTTCCCTGACTCTTAGGCAAAGCCCATCTCAACTTGCTTGTAGGCGAGCCTCCGTGCTCAGAAACAGCCCTGTGCGAGATGTGTTCTGGGCACGCAGCATGCTGCTTCCCATGCCCGGGACAAACTGCGAGCAGGTGCCCCGCTTGCGCTTCTATCTGCCGAGACTTGGAGCCTATCAGAGCGTACCTTCCCGCTGTGTGTGCTGCTGTCCACAAACAGCCTCCAAACAAAGCAGGGCGCTAAGGCTTGAGAAGTTAGCGCCCCAGGAGGGAATCTGCCTGCGAGGGAAGCTGTGCAGCACATCCCTTGTTCCACTCGCCACTTCCCTGACTCTTAGGCAAAGCCCATCTCAGCTGGCTTGTAGGCGTGCCTCCGTGCTCAGAAGCAGTCCCGTGGCAGGCAGGATACAGGGGGATGTACTCTGGGCATGCAGCATGCTGCTTCCCATGCCCGGGACAAACTGCAAGCCGGTGCCTCGCTTGTGCTTCTATCTGCCGAGACTTGGAGCTGGCCAGCGCGCACCTTGCCGCTGTGTGTGCTGCTGTCCACAAACAGCCTCCAAACAAAGCAGGGCGCTAAGGCATGAGAAGTTAGCGCCCCAGGAGGGAATCTGCCTGCGAGGGAAGCTGTGCAGCACATCCCTTGTTCCGCTCGCCACTTCCCTGACTCTTAGGCAAAGCCCATCTCAGCTGGCTTGTAGGTGTGCCTCCGTGCTGAGAAGCAGTCCCGTGGCAGGCAGGATACAGGGGGATGTCTTCTGGGCACGCAGCATGCTGCTTCCCATGCCCGGGACAAACTGCGAGCAGGTGCCTCGCTTGCGCTTCTATCTGCCGAGACTTGGAGCTGGCCAGCGCGCACCTTCCCGCTGTGTGTGCTGCTGTCCGCAAACAGCCTCCAAACAAAGCAGGGCGCTAAGGCATGAGAAGTTAGCGCCCCAGGAGGGAATCTGCCTGCGAGGGAAGCTGTGCAGCACATCCCTTGTTCCACTCGCCACTTCCCTGACTCTTAGGCAAAGCCCATCTCAACTTGCTTGTAGGCGAGCCTCCGTGCTCAGAAACAGCCCTGTGGCAGGCAGGACAGTGCGAGATGTGTTCTGGGCACGCAGCATGCTGCTTCCCATGCCCGGGACAAACTGCGAGCCGGTGCCTCGCTTGCGCTTCTATCTGCCGAGACTTGGAGCCGATCAGAGCGCACCTTGCCGCTGTGTTGCTGCTGTCCGCAAACAGCCTCCAAACAAAGCAGGGCGCTAAGGCATGAGAAGTTAGCGCCCCAGGAGGGAATCTGCCTGCGAGGGAAGCTGTGCAGCACATCCCTTGTTCCGCTCGCCACTTCCCTGACTCTTAGGCAAAGCCCATCTCAGCTGGCTTGTAGGCGTGCCTCCGTGCTCAGAAGCAGTCCCGTGGCAGGCAGGATACAGGGGGATGTATTCTGGGCATGCAGCATGCTGCTTCCCATGCCCGGGACAAATTGCGAGCGGGTGTCTCGCTTGTGCTTCTATCTGCCGAGACTTGGTGCTGGCCAGCGCGCACCTTCCCGCTGTGTGTGCTGCTGTCCGCAAACAGCCTCCAAACAAAGCAGGGCGCTAAGGCAAGAGAACTAAGCGCCCCAGGAGGGAATCTGCCTGCGAGGGAAGCTGTGCAGCACATCCCTTGTTCCGCTCGACACTTCCCTGACTCTTAGGCAAAGCCCATCTCAACTTGCTTGTAGGCGAGCCTCCGTGCTCAGAAACAGCCCTGTGGCAGGCAGGACAGTGCGAGATGTGTTCTGGGCACGCAGCATGCTGCTTCCCATGCCCGGGACAAACTGCGAGCCGGTGCCTCGCTTGCGCTTCTATCTGCCGAGACTTGGAGCCTATCAGAGCGTACCTTCCCGCTGTGTGTGCTGCTGTCCGCAAACAGCCTCCAAACAAAGCAGGGCGCTAAGGCATGAGAAGTTAGCGTCCCAGGAGGGAATCTGCCTGCGAGGGAAGCTGTGCAGCACATCCCTTGTTCCACTCGACACTTCCCTGACTCTTAGGCAAAGCCCATCTCAGCTGGCTTGTAGGTGTGCCTCCGTGCTGAGAAGCAGTCCCGTGGCAGGCAGGATACAGGGGGATGTGTTCTGGGCACGCAGCATGCTGCTTCCCATGCCCGGGACAAACTGCGAGCCGGTGCCTCGCTTGCGCTTCTATCTGCCGAGACTTGGAGCCTATCAGAGCGCACCTTGCCGCTGTGTGTGCTGCTGTCCGCAAACAGCCTCCAAACAAAGCAGGGCGCTAAGGCATGAGAAGTTAGCGCCCCAGGAGGGAATCTGCCTGCGAGGGAAGCTGTGCAGCACATCCCTTGTTCCACTCGCCACTTCCCTGACTCTTAGGCAAAGCCCATCTCAGCTGGCTTGTAGGCGTGCCTCCGTGCTCAGAAGCAGTCCCGTGGCAGGCAGGATACAGGGGGATGTACTCTGGGCATGCAGCATGCTGCTTCCCATGCCCGGGACAAACTGCGAGCAGGTGCCTCGCTTGCGCTTCTATCTGCCGAGACTTGGAGCTGGCCAGCGCGCACCTTCCCGCTGTGTGTGCTGCTGTCCGCAAACAGCCTCCAAACAAAGCAGGGCGCTAAGGCATGAGAAGTTAGCGCCCCAGGAGGGAATCTGCCTGCGAGGGAAGCTGTGCAGCACATCCCTTGTTCCGCTCGCCACTTCCCTGACTCTTAGGCAAAGCCCATCTCAGCTGGCTTGTAGGCGTGCCTCCGTGCTCAGAAACAGCCCTGTGGCAGGCAGGACAGTGCGAGATGTGTTCTGGGCACGCAGCATGCTGCTTCCCATGCCCGGGACAAACTGCGAGCCGGTGCCTCGCTTGCGCTTCTATCTGCCGAGACTTGGAGACTATCAGAGCGCACCTTGCCGCTGTGTGTGCTGCTGTCCGCAAACAGCCTCCAAACAAAGCAGGGCGCTAAGGCATGAGAAGTTAGCGTCCCAGGAGGGAATCTGCCTGCGAGGGAAGCTGTGCAGCACATCCCTTGTTCCACTCGCCACTTCCCTGACTCTTAGGCAAAGCCCATCTCAGCTGGCTTGTAGGTGTGCCTCTGTGCTCAGAAGCAGTCCCGTGGCAGGCAGGATACAGGGGATGTACTCTGGGCATGCAGCATGCTGCTTCCCATGCCCGGGACAAACTGCGAGCCGGTGCCTCGCTTGCGCTTCTATCTGCCGAGACTTGGAGCTGGCCAGCGCGCACCTTGCCGCTGTGTGTGCTGCTGTCCACAAAGAGCCTCCAAACAAAGCAGGGCGCTAAGGCATGAGAAGTTAGCGTCCCAGGAGGGAATCTGCCTGCGAGGGAAGCTGTGCAGCACATCCCTTGTTCCACTCGACACTTCCCTGACTCTTAGGCAAAGCCCATCTCAGCTGGCTTGTAGGCGTGCCTCCGTGCTCAGAAGCAGTCCCGTGGCAGGCAGGATACAGGGGGATGTATTCTGGGCATGCAGCATGCTGCTTCCCATGCCCGGGACAAATTGCGAGCGGGTGTCTCGCTTGTGCTTCTATCTGCCGAGACTTGGTGCTGGCCAGCGCGCACCTTCCCGCTGTGTGTGCTGCTGTCCGCAAACAGCCTCCAAACAAAGCAGGGCGCTAAGGCAAGAGAACTAAGCGCCCCAGGAGGGAATCTGCCTGCGAGGGAAGCTGTGCAGCACATCCCTTGTTCCGCTCGACACTTCCCTGACTCTTAGGCAAAGCCCATCTCAACTTGCTTGTAGGCGAGCCTCCGTGCTCAGAAACAGCCCTGTGGCAGGCAGGACAGTGCGAGATGTGTTCTGGGCACGCAGCATGCTGCTTCCCATGCCCGGGACAAACTGCGAGCCGGTGCCTCGCTTGCGCTTCTATCTGCCGAGACTTGGAGCCGATCAGAGCGCACCTTGCCGCTGTGTGTGCTGCTGTCCGCAAACAGCCTCCAAACAAAGCAGGGCGCTAAGGCATGAGAAGTTAGCGTCCCAGGAGGGAATCTGCCTGCGAGGGAAGCTGTGCAGCACATCCCTTGTTCCACTCGACACTTCCCTGACTCTTAGGCAAAGCCCATCTCAGCTGGCTTGTAGGCGTGCCTCCGTGCTCAGAAGCAGTCCCGTGGCAGGCAGGATACAGGGGGATGTATTCTGGGCATGCAGCATGCTGCTTCCCATGCCCGGGACAAACTGCGAGCCGGTGTCTCGCTTGTGCTTCTATCTGCCGAGACTTGGTGCTGGCCAGCGCGCACCTTCCCGCTGTGTGTGCTGCTGTCCGCAAACAGCCTCCAAACAAAGCAGGGCGCTAAGGCAAGAGAACTAAGCGCCCCAGGAGGGAATCTGCCTGCGAGGGAAGCTGTGCAGCACATCCCTTGTTCCACTCGCCACTTCCCTGACTCTTAGGCAAAGCCCATCTCAACTTGCTTGTAGGCGAGCCTCCGTGCTCAGAAACAGCCCTGTGCGAGATGTGTTCTGGGCACGCAGCATGCTGCTTCCCATGCCCGGGACAAACTGCGAGCCGGTGCCTCGCTTGCGCTTCTATCTGCCGAGACTTGGAGCCTATCAGAGCGTACCTTCCCGCTGTGTGTGCTGCTGTCCGCAAACAGCCTCCAAACAAAGCAGGGCGCTAAGGCATGAGAAGTTAGCGCCCCAGGAGGGAATCTGCCTGCGAGGGAAGCTGTGCAGCACATCCCTTGTTCCACTCGCCACTTCCCTGACTCTTAGGCAAAGCCCATCTCAGCTGGCTTGTAGGTGTGCCTCCGTGCTGAGAAGCAGTCCCGTGGCAGGCAGGATACAGGGGGATGTGTTCTGGGCACGCAGCATGCTGCTTCCCATGCCCGGGACAAACTGCGAGCCGGTGCCTCGCTTGCGCTTCTATCTGCCGAGACTTGGAGCCTATCAGAGCGCACCTTGCCGCTGTGTGTGCTGCTGTCCGCAAACAGCCTCCAAACAAAGCAGGGCGCTAAGGCATGAGAAGTTAGCGCCCCAGGAGGGAATCTGCCTGCGAGGGAAGCTGTGCAGCACATCCCTTGTTCCACTCGCCACTTCCCTGACTCTTAGGCAAAGCCCATCTCAGCTGGCTTGTAGGCGTGCCTCCGTGCTCAGAAGCAGTCCCGTGGCAGGCAGGATACAGGGGGATGTACTCTGGGCATGCAGCATGCTGCTTCCCATGCCCGGGACAAACTGCGAGCAGGTGCCTCGCTTGCGCTTCTATCTGCCGAGACTTGGAGCTGGCCAGCGCGCACCTTCCCGCTGTGTGTGCTGCTGTCCGCAAACAGCCTCCAAACAAAGCAGGGCGCTAAGGCATGAGAAGTTAGCGCCCCAGGAGGGAATCTGCCTGCGAGGGAAGCTGTGCAGCACATCCCTTGTTCCGCTCGCCACTTCCCTGACTCTTAGGCAAAGCCCATCTCAGCTGGCTTGTAGGCGTGCCTCCGTGCTCAGAAACAGCCCTGTGGCAGGCAGGACAGTGCGAGATGTGTTCTGGGCACGCAGCATGCTGCTTCCCATGCCCGGGACAAACTGCGAGCCGGTGCCTCGCTTGCGCTTCTATCTGCCGAGACTTGGAGACTATCAGAGCGCACCTTGCCGCTGTGTGTGCTGCTGTCCGCAAACAGCCTCCAAACAAAGCAGGGCGCTAAGGCATGAGAAGTTAGCGTCCCAGGAGGGAATCTGCCTGCGAGGGAAGCTGTGCAGCACATCCCTTGTTCCACTCGCCACTTCCCTGACTCTTAGGCAAAGCCCATCTCAGCTGGCTTGTAGGTGTGCCTCTGTGCTCAGAAGCAGTCCCGTGGCAGGCAGGATACAGGGGATGTACTCTGGGCATGCAGCATGCTGCTTCCCATGCCCGGGACAAACTGCGAGCCGGTGCCTCGCTTGCGCTTCTATCTGCCGAGACTTGGAGCTGGCCAGCGCGCACCTTGCCGCTGTGTGTGCTGCTGTCCACAAAGAGCCTCCAAACAAAGCAGGGCGCTAAGGCATGAGAAGTTAGCGTCCCAGGAGGGAATCTGCCTGTGAGGGAAGCTGTGCAGCACATCCCTTGTTCCACTCGACACTTCCCTGACTCTTAGGCAAAGCCCATCTCAGCTGGCTTGTAGGCGTGCCTCCGTGCTCAGAAGCAGTCCCGTGGCAGGCAGGATACAGGGGGATGTATTCTGGGCATGCAGCATGCTGCTTCCCATGCCCGGGACAAATTGCGAGCGGGTGTCTCGCTTGTGCTTCTATCTGCCGAGACTTGGTGCTGGCCAGCGCGCACCTTCCCGCTGTGTGTGCTGCTGTCCGCAAACAGCCTCCAAACAAAGCAGGGCGCTAAGGCAAGAGAACTAAGCGCCCCAGGAGGGAATCTGCCTGCGAGGGAAGCTGTGCAGCACATCCCTTGTTCCGCTCGACACTTCCCTGACTCTTAGGCAAAGCCCATCTCAACTTGCTTGTAGGCGAGCCTCCGTGCTCAGAAACAGCCCTGTGGCAGGCAGGACAGTGCGAGATGTGTTCTGGGCACGCAGCATGCTGCTTCCCATGCCCGGGACAAACTGCGAGCCGGTGCCTCGCTTGCGCTTCTATCTGCCGAGACTTGGAGCCGATCAGAGCGCACCTTGCCGCTGTGTGTGCTGCTGTCCGCAAACAGCCTCCAAACAAAGCAGGGCGCTAAGGCATGAGAAGTTAGCGTCCCAGGAGGGAATCTGCCTGCGAGGGAAGCTGTGCAGCACATCCCTTGTTCCACTCGACACTTCCCTGACTCTTAGGCAAAGCCCATCTCAGCTGGCTTGTAGGCGTGCCTCCGTGCTCAGAAGCAGTCCCGTGGCAGGCAGGATACAGGGGGATGTATTCTGGGCATGCAGCATGCTGCTTCCCATGCCCGGGACAAACTGCGAGCCGGTGTCTCGCTTGTGCTTCTATCTGCCGAGACTTGGTGCTGGCCAGCGCGCACCTTCCCGCTGTGTGTGCTGCTGTCCGCAAACAGCCTCCAAACAAAGCAGGGCGCTAAGGCAAGAGAACTAAGCGCCCCAGGAGGGAATCTGCCTGCGAGGGAAGCTGTGCAGCACATCCCTTGTTCCACTCGCCACTTCCCTGACTCTTAGGCAAAGCCCATCTCAACTTGCTTGTAGGCGAGCCTCCGTGCTCAGAAACAGCCCTGTGCGAGATGTGTTCTGGGCACGCAGCATGCTGCTTCCCATGCCCGGGACAAACTGCGAGCCGGTGCCTCGCTTGCGCTTCTATCTGCCGAGACTTGGAGCCTATCAGAGCGTACCTTCCCGCTGTGTGTGCTGCTGTCCGCAAACAGCCTCCAAACAAAGCAGGGCGCTAAGGCATGAGAAGTTAGCGCCCCAGGAGGGAATCTGCCTGCGAGGGAAGCTGTGCAGCACATCCCTTGTTCCACTCGCCACTTCCCTGACTCTTAGGCAAAGCCCATCTCAGCTGGCTTGTAGGCGTGCCTCCGTGCTCAGAAGCAGTCCCGTGGCAGGCAGGATACAGGGGGATGTACTCTGGGCATGCAGCATGCTGCTTCCCATGCCCGGGACAAACTGCGAGCAGGTGCCTCGCTTGCGCTTCTATCTGCCGAGACTTGGAGCTGGCCAGCGCGCTCCTTCCCGCTGTGTGTGCTGCTGTCCGCAAACAGCCTCCAAACAAAGCAGGGCGCTAAGGCATGAGAAGTTAGCGCCCCAGGAGGGAATCTGCCTGCGAGGGAAGCTGTGCAGCACATCCCTTGTTCCGCTCGCCACTTCCCTGACTCTTAGGCAAAGCCCATCTCAGCTGGCTTGTAGGTGTGCCTCCGTGCTGAGAAGCAGTCCCGTGGCAGGCAGGATACAGGGGGATGTCTTCTGGGCACGCAGCATGCTGCTTCCCATGCCCGGGACAAACTGCGAGCAGGTGCCTCGCTTGCGCTTCTATCTGCCGAGACTTGGAGCTGGCCAGCGCGCACCTTCCCGCTGTGTGTGCTGCTGTCCGCAAACAGCCTCCAAACAAAGCAGGGCGCTAAGGCATGAGAAGTTAGCGCCCCAGGAGGGAATCTGCCTGCGAGGGAAGCTGTGCAGCACATCCCTTGTTCCACTCGCCACTTCCCTGACTCTTAGGCAAAGCCCATCTCAACTTGCTTGTAGGCGAGCCTCCGTGCTCAGAAACAGCCCTGTGGCAGGCAGGACAGTGCGAGATGTGTTCTGGGCACGCAGCATGCTGCTTCCCATGCCCGGGACAAACTGCGAGCCGGTGCCTCGCTTGCGCTTCTATCTGCCGAGACTTGGAGACTATCAGAGCGCACCTTGCCGCTGTGTGTGCTGCTGTCCGCAAAGAGCCTCCAAACAAAGCAGGGCGCTAAGGCATGAGAAGTTAGCGTCCCAGGAGGGAATCTGCCTGCGAGGGAAGCTGTGCAGCACATCCCTTGTTCCACTCGCCACTTCCCTGACTCTTAGGCAAAGCCCATCTCAGCTGGCTTGTAGGTGTGCCTCTGTGCTCAGAAGCAGTCCCGTGGCAGGCAGGATACAGGGGGATGTCTTCTGGGCACGCAGCATGCTGCTTCCCATGCCCGGGACAAACTGCGAGCAGGTGCCTCGCTTGCGCTTCTATCTGCCGAGAATTGGAGCCGACCAGCGCGCACCTTCCCGCTGTGTGTGCTGCTGTCCGCAAACAGCCTCCAAACAAAGCAGGGCACTAAGGCAAGAGAACTAAGCGCCCCAGGAGGGAATCTGCCTGCAAGGGAAGCTGTGCAGCAGTTCCCTTGTTCCACTCGCCACTTCCCTGACTCTTAGGCAAAGCCCATCTCAACTTGCTTGTAGGCGTGCCTCCGTGCTCAGAAACAGCCCTGTGGCAGGCAGGACAGTGCGAGATGTGTTCTGGGCATGCAGCATGCTGCTTCCCATGCCCGGGACAAACTGCGAGCCGGTGCCTCGCTTGCGCTTCTATCTGCCGAGACTTGGAGCCTATCAGAGCGCACCTTGCCGCTGTGTGTGCTGCTGTCCGCAAACAGCCTCCAAACAAAGCAGGGCGCTAAGGCATGAGAAGTTAGCGTCCCAGGAGGGAATCTGCCTGCGAGGGAAGCTGTGCAGCACATCCCTTGTTCCACTCGCCACTTCCCTGACTCTTAGGCAAAGCCCATCTCAGCTGGCTTGTAGGCGTGCCTCCGTGCTCAGAAGCAGTCCCGTGGCAGGCAGGATACAGGGGGATGTATTCTGGGCATGCAGCATGCTGCTTCCCATGCCCGGGACAAACTGCGAGCGGGTGTCTCGCTTGTGCTTCTATCTGCCGAGACTTGGTGCTGGCCAGCGCGCACCTTCCCGCTGTGTATGCTGCTGTCCGCAAACAGCCTCCAAACAAAGCAGGGCGCTAAGGCAAGAGAACTAAGCGCCCCAGGAGGGAATCTGCCTGCGAGGGAAGCTGTGCAGCACATCCCTTGTTCCACTCGCCACTTGCCTGACTCTTAGGCAAAGCCCATCTCAACTTGCTTGTAGGCGAGCCTCCGTGCTCAGAAACAGCCCTGTGCGAGATGTGTTCTGGGCACGCAGCATGCTGCTTCCCATGCCCGGGACAAACTGCGAGCCGGTGCCTCGCTTGCGCTTCTATCTGCCAAGACTTGGAGCCTATCAGAGCGCACCTTCCCGCTGTGTGTGCTGCTGTCCGCAAACAGCCTCCAAACAAAGCAGGGCGCTAAGGCATGAGAAGTTAGCGCCCCAGGAGGGAATCTGCCTGCGAGGGAAGCTGTGCAGCACATCCCTTGTTCCGCTCGCCACTTCCCTGACTCTTAGGCAAAGCCCATCTCAGCTGGCTTGTAGGCGTGCCTCCGTGCTCAGAAGCAGTCCCGTGGCAGGCAGGATACAGGGGGATGTACTCTGGGCATGCAGCATGCTGCTTCCCATGCCCGGGACAAACTGCGAGCAGGTGCCTCGCTTGCGCTTCTATCTGCCGAGACTTGGAGCTGGCCAGCGCGCACCTTCCTGCTGTGTGTGCTGCTGTCCGCAAACAGCCTCCAAACAAAGCAGGGCGCTAAGGCATGAGAAGTTAGCGCCCCAGGAGGGAATCTGCCTGCGAGGGAAGCTGTGCAGCACATCCCTTGTTCCGCTCGCCACTTCCCTGACTCTTAGGCAAAGCCCATCTCAGCTGGCTTGTAGGTGTGCCTCCGTGCTGAGAAGCAGTCCCGTGGCAGGCAGGATACAGGGGGATGTCTTCTGGGCACGCAGCATGCTGCTTCCCATGCCCGGGACAAACTGCGAGCCGGTGCCTCGCTTGCGCTTCTATCTGCCGAGACTTGGAGCCGATCAGAGCGCACCTTGCCGCTGTGTGTGCTGCTGTCCGCAAACAGCCTCCAAACAAAGCAGGGCGCTAAGGCATGAGAAGTTAGCGCCCCAGGAGGGAATCTGCCTGCGAGGGAAGCTGTGCAGCACATCCCTTGTTCCACTCGCCACTTCCCTGACTCTTAGGCAAAGCCCATCTCAGCTGGCTTGTAGGCGTGCCTCCGTGCTCAGAAGCAGTCCCGTGGCAGGCAGGATACAGGGGGATGTATTCTGGGCATGCAGCATGCTGCTTCCCATGCCCGGGACAAACTGCGAGCCGGTGTCTCGCTTGTGCTTCTATCTGCCGAGACTTGGTGCTGGCCAGCGCGCACCTTCCCGCTGTGTGTGCTGCTGTCCGCAAACAGCCTCCAAACAAAGCAGGGCGCTAAGGCAAGAGAACTAAGCGCCCCAGGAGGGAATCTGCCTGCGAGGGAAGCTGTGCAGCACATCCCTTGTTCCACTCGCCACTTCCCTGACTCTTAGGCAAAGCCCATCTCAACTTGCTTGTAGGCGAGCCTCCGTGCTCAGAAACAGCCCTGTGCGAGATGTGTTCTGGGCACGCAGCATGCTGCTTCCCATGCCCGGGACAAACTGCGAGCCGGTGCCTCGCTTGCGCTTCTATCTGCCGAGACTTGGAGCCTATCAGAGCGTACCTTCCCGCTGTGTGTGCTGCTGTCCGCAAACAGCCTCCAAACAAAGCAGGGCGCTAAGGCATGAGAAGTTAGCGCCCCAGGAGGGAATCTGCCTGCGAGGGAAGCTGTGCAGCACATCCCTTGTTCCACTCGCCACTTCCCTGACTCTTAGGCAAAGCCCATCTCAGCTGGCTTGTAGGCGTGCCTCCGTGCTCAGAAGCAGTCCCGTGGCAGGCAGGATACAGGGGGATGTACTCTGGGCATGCAGCATGCTGCTTCCCATGCCCGGGACAAACTGCGAGCAGGTGCCTCGCTTGCGCTTCTATCTGCCGAGACTTGGAGCTGGCCAGCGCGCTCCTTCCCGCTGTGTGTGCTGCTGTCCGCAAACAGCCTCCAAACAAAGCAGGGCGCTAAGGCATGAGAAGTTAGCGCCCCAGGAGGGAATCTGCCTGCGAGGGAAGCTGTGCAGCACATCCCTTGTTCCGCTCGCCACTTCCCTGACTCTTAGGCAAAGCCCATCTCAGCTGGCTTGTAGGTGTGCCTCCGTGCTGAGAAGCAGTCCCGTGGCAGGCAGGATACAGGGGGATGTCTTCTGGGCACGCAGCATGCTGCTTCCCATGCCCGGGACAAACTGCGAGCAGGTGCCTCGCTTGCGCTTCTATCTGCCGAGACTTGGAGCTGGCCAGCGCGCACCTTCCCGCTGTGTGTGCTGCTGTCCGCAAACAGCCTCCAAACAAAGCAGGGCGCTAAGGCATGAGAAGTTAGCGCCCCAGGAGGGAATCTGCCTGCGAGGGAAGCTGTGCAGCACATCCCTTGTTCCACTCGCCACTTCCCTGACTCTTAGGCAAAGCCCATCTCAACTTGCTTGTAGGCGAGCCTCCGTGCTCAGAAACAGCCCTGTGGCAGGCAGGACAGTGCGAGATGTGTTCTGGGCACGCAGCATGCTGCTTCCCATGCCCGGGACAAACTGCGAGCCGGTGCCTCGCTTGCGCTTCTATCTGCCGAGACTTGGAGACTATCAGAGCGCACCTTGCCGCTGTGTGTGCTGCTGTCCGCAAAGAGCCTCCAAACAAAGCAGGGCGCTAAGGCATGAGAAGTTAGCGTCCCAGGAGGGAATCTGCCTGCGAGGGAAGCTGTGCAGCACATCCCTTGTTCCACTCGCCACTTCCCTGACTCTTAGGCAAAGCCCATCTCAGCTGGCTTGTAGGTGTGCCTCTGTGCTCAGAAGCAGTCCCGTGGCAGGCAGGATACAGGGGGATGTCTTCTGGGCACGCAGCATGCTGCTTCCCATGCCCGGGACAAACTGCGAGCAGGTGCCTCGCTTGCGCTTCTATCTGCCGAGAATTGGAGCCGACCAGCGCGCACCTTCCCGCTGTGTGTGCTGCTGTCCGCAAACAGCCTCCAAACAAAGCAGGGCACTAAGGCAAGAGAACTAAGCGCCCCAGGAGGGAATCTGCCTGCAAGGGAAGCTGTGCAGCAGTTCCCTTGTTCCACTCGCCACTTCCCTGACTCTTAGGCAAAGCCCATCTCAACTTGCTTGTAGGCGTGCCTCCGTGCTCAGAAACAGCCCTGTGGCAGGCAGGACAGTGCGAGATGTGTTCTGGGCATGCAGCATGCTGCTTCCCATGCCCGGGACAAACTGCGAGCCGGTGCCTCGCTTGCGCTTCTATCTGCCGAGACTTGGAGCCTATCAGAGCGCACCTTGCCGCTGTGTGTGCTGCTGTCCGCAAACAGCCTCCAAACAAAGCAGGGCGCTAAGGCATGAGAAGTTAGCGTCCCAGGAGGGAATCTGCCTGCGAGGGAAGCTGTGCAGCACATCCCTTGTTCCACTCGCCACTTCCCTGACTCTTAGGCAAAGCCCATCTCAGCTGGCTTGTAGGCGTGCCTCCGTGCTCAGAAGCAGTCCCGTGGCAGGCAGGATACAGGGGGATGTATTCTGGGCATGCAGCATGCTGCTTCCCATGCCCGGGACAAACTGCGAGCGGGTGTCTCGCTTGTGCTTCTATCTGCCGAGACTTGGTGCTGGCCAGCGCGCACCTTCCCGCTGTGTATGCTGCTGTCCGCAAACAGCCTCCAAACAAAGCAGGGCGCTAAGGCAAGAGAACTAAGCGCCCCAGGAGGGAATCTGCCTGCGAGGGAAGCTGTGCAGCACATCCCTTGTTCCACTCGCCACTTGCCTGACTCTTAGGCAAAGCCCATCTCAACTTGCTTGTAGGCGAGCCTCCGTGCTCAGAAACAGCCCTGTGCGAGATGTGTTCTGGGCACGCAGCATGCTGCTTCCCATGCCCGGGACAAACTGCGAGCCGGTGCCTCGCTTGCGCTTCTATCTGCCAAGACTTGGAGCCTATCAGAGCGCACCTTCCCGCTGTGTGTGCTGCTGTCCGCAAACAGCCTCCAAACAAAGCAGGGCGCTAAGGCATGAGAAGTTAGCGCCCCAGGAGGGAATCTGCCTGCGAGGGAAGCTGTGCAGCACATCCCTTGTTCCGCTCGCCACTTCCCTGACTCTTAGGCAAAGCCCATCTCAGCTGGCTTGTAGGCGTGCCTCCGTGCTCAGAAGCAGTCCCGTGGCAGGCAGGATACAGGGGGATGTACTCTGGGCATGCAGCATGCTGCTTCCCATGCCCGGGACAAACTGCGAGCAGGTGCCTCGCTTGCGCTTCTATCTGCCGAGACTTGGAGCTGGCCAGCGCGCACCTTCCTGCTGTGTGTGCTGCTGTCCGCAAACAGCCTCCAAACAAAGCAGGGCGCTAAGGCATGAGAAGTTAGCGCCCCAGGAGGGAATCTGCCTGCGAGGGAAGCTGTGCAGCACATCCCTTGTTCCGCTCGCCACTTCCCTGACTCTTAGGCAAAGCCCATCTCAGCTGGCTTGTAGGTGTGCCTCCGTGCTGAGAAGCAGTCCCGTGGCAGGCAGGATACAGGGGGATGTCTTCTGGGCACGCAGCATGCTGCTTCCCATGCCCGGGACAAACTGCGAGCCGGTGCCTCGCTTGCGCTTCTATCTGCCGAGACTTGGAGCCGATCAGAGCGCACCTTGCCGCTGTGTGTGCTGCTGTCCGCAAACAGCCTCCAAACAAAGCAGGGCGCTAAGGCATGAGAAGTTAGCGCCCCAGGAGGGAATCTGCCTGCGAGGGAAGCTGTGCAGCACATCCCTTGTTCCACTCGCCACTTCCCTGACTCTTAGGCAAAGCCCATCTCAGCTGGCTTGTAGGCGTGCCTCCGTGCTCAGAAGCAGTCCCGTGGCAGGCAGGATACAGGGGGATGTACTCTGGGCATGCAGCATGCTGCTTCCCATGCCCGGGACAAACTGCAAGCCGGTGCCTCGCTTGTGCTTCTATCTGCCGAGACTTGGAGCTGGCCAGCGCGCACCTTGCCGCTGTGTGTGCTGCTGTCCACAAACAGCCTCCAAACAAAGCAGGGCGCTAAGGCATGAGAAGTTAGCGCCCCAGGAGGGAATCTGCCTGCGAGGGAAGCTGTGCAGCACATCCCTTGTTCCGCTCGCCACTTCCCTGACTCTTAGGCAAAGCCCATCTCAGCTGGCTTGTAGGTGTGCCTCCGTGCTGAGAAGCAGTCCCGTGGCAGGCAGGATACAGGGGGATGTCTTCTGGGCACGCAGCATGCTGCTTCCCATGCCCGGGACAAACTGCGAGCAGGTGCCTCGCTTGCGCTTCTATCTGCCGAGACTTGGAGCTGGCCAGCGCGCACCTTCCCGCTGTGTGTGCTGCTGTCCGCAAACAGCCTCCAAACAAAGCAGGGCGCTAAGGCATGAGAAGTTAGCGTCCCAGGAGGGAATCTGCCTGCGAGGGAAGCTGTGCAGCACATCCCTTGTTCCGCTCGACACTTCCCTGACTCTTAGGCAAAGCCCATCTCAACTTGCTTGTAGGCGAGCCTCCGTGCTCAGAAACAGCCCTGTGCGAGATGTGTTCTGGGCACGCAGCATGCTGCTTCCCATGCCCGGGACAAACTGCGAGCAGGTGCCCCGCTTGCGCTTCTATCTGCCGAGACTTGGAGCCTATCAGAGCGTACCTTCCCGCTGTGTGTGCTGCTGTCCACAAACAGCCTCCAAACAAAGCAGGGCGCTAAGGCATGAGAAGTTAGCGCCCCAGGAGGGAATCTGCCTGTGAGGGAAGCTGTGCAGCACATCCCTTGTTCCACTCGCCACTTCCCTGACTCTTAGGCAAAGCCCATCTCAGCTGGCTTGTAGGCGTGCCTCCGTGCTCAGAAGCAGTCCCGTGGCAGGCAGGATACAGGGGGATGTACTCTGGGCATGCAGCATGCTGCTTCCCATGCCCGGGACAAACTGCAAGCCGGTGCCTCGCTTGTGCTTCTATCTGCCGAGACTTGGAGCTGGCCAGCGCGCACCTTGCCGCTGTGTGTGCTGCTGTCCACAAACAGCCTCCAAACAAAGCAGGGCGCTAAGGCATGAGAAGTTAGCGCCCCAGGAGGGAATCTGCCTGCGAGGGAAGCTGTGCAGCACATCCCTTGTTCCACTCGACACTTCCCTGACTCTTAGGCAAAGCCCATCTCAGCTGGCTTGTAGGCGTGCCTCCGTGCTCAGAAGCAGTCCCGTGGCAGGCAGGATACAGGGGGATGTATTCTGGGCATGCAGCATGCTGCTTCCCATGCCCGGGACAAACTGCGAGCGGGTGTCTCGCTTGTGCTTCTATCTGCCGAGACTTGGTGCTGGCCAGCGCGCACCTTCCCGCTGTGTGTGCTGCTGTCCGCAAACAGCCTCCAAACAAAGCAGGGCGCTAAGGCAAGAGAACTAAGCGCCCCAGGAGGGAATCTGCCTGCGAGGGAAGCTGTGCAGCACATCCCTTGTTCCACTCGCCACTTCCCTGACTCTTAGGCAAAGCCCATCTCAACTTGCTTGTAGGCGAGCCTCCGTGCTCAGAAACAGCCCTGTGCGAGATGTGTTCTGGGCACGCAGCATGCTGCTTCCCATGCCCGGGACAAACTGCGAGCCGGTGCCTCGCTTGCGCTTCTATCTGCCGAGACTTGGAGCCTATCAGAGCGTACCTTCCCGCTGTGTGTGCTGCTGTCCGCAAACAGCCTCCAAACAAAGCAGGGCGCTAAGGCATGAGAAGTTAGCGCCCCAGGAGGGAATCTGCCTGCGAGGGAAGCTGTGCAGCACATCCCTTGTTCCACTCGCCACTTCCCTGACTCTTAGGCAAAGCCCATCTCAGCTGGCTTGTAGGCGTGCCTCCGTGCTCAGAAGCAGTCCCGTGGCAGGCAGGATACAGGGGGATGTACTCTGGGCATGCAGCATGCTGCTTCCCATGCCCGGGACAAACTGCGAGCAGGTGCCTCGCTTGCGCTTCTATCTGCCGAGACTTGGAGCTGGCCAGCGCGCACCTTCCCGCTGTGTGTGCTGCTGTCCGCAAACAGCCTCCAAACAAAGCAGGGCGCTAAGGCATGAGAAGTTAGCGCCCCAGGAGGGAATCTGCCTGCGAGGGAAGCTGTGCAGCACATCCCTTGTTCCGCTCGCCACTTCCCTGACTCTTAGGCAAAGCCCATCTCAGCTGGCTTGTAGGTGTGCCTCCGTGCTGAGAAGCAGTCCCGTGGCAGGCAGGATACAGGGGGATGTCTTCTGGGCACGCAGCATGCTGCTTCCCATGCCCGGGACAAACTGCGAGCAGGTGCCTCGCTTGCGCTTCTATCTGCCGAGACTTGGAGCTGGCCAGCGCGCACCTTCCCGCTGTGTGTGCTGCTGTCCGCAAACAGCCTCCAAACAAAGCAGGGCGCTAAGGCATGAGAAGTTAGCGCCCCAGGAGGGAATCTGCCTGCGAGGGAAGCTGTGCAGCACATCCCTTGTTCCACTCGCCACTTCCCTGACTCTTAGGCAAAGCCCATCTCAACTTGCTTGTAGGCGAGCCTCCGTGCTCAGAAACAGCCCTGTGGCAGGCAGGACAGTGCGAGATGTGTTCTGGGCACGCAGCATGCTGCTTCCCATGCCCGGGACAAACTGCGAGCCGGTGCCTCGCTTGCGCTTCTATCTGCCGAGACTTGGAGACTATCAGAGCGCACCTTGCCGCTGTGTGTGCTGCTGTCCGCAAAGAGCCTCCAAACAAAGCAGGGCGCTAAGGCATGAGAAGTTAGCGTCCCAGGAGGGAATCTGCCTGCGAGGGAAGCTGTGCAGCACATCCCTTGTTCCACTCGACACTTCCCTGACTCTTAGGCAAAGCCCATCTCAGCTGGCTTGTAGGTGTGCCTCTGTGCTCAGAAGCAGTCCCGTGGCAGGCAGGATACAGGGGGATGTCTTCTGGGCACGCAGCATGCTGCTTCCCATGCCCGGGACAAACTGCGAGCAGGTGCCTCGCTTGCGCTTCTATCTGCCGAGAATTGGAGCCGACCAGCGCGCACCTTCCCGCTGTGTGTGCTGCTGTCCGCAAACAGCCTCCAAACAAAGCAGGGCACTAAGGCAAGAGAACTAAGCGCCCCAGGAGGGAATCTGCCTGCAAGGGAAGCTGTGCAGCAGTTCCCTTGTTCCACTCGCCACTTCCCTGACTCTTAGGCAAAGCCCATCTCAACTTGCTTGTAGGCGTGCCTCCGTGCTCAGAAACAGCCCTGTGGCAGGCAGGACAGTGCGAGATGTGTTCTGGGCATGCAGCATGCTGCTTCCCATGCCCGGGACAAACTGCGAGCCGGTGCCTCGCTTGCGCTTCTATCTGCCGAGACTTGGAGCCTATCAGAGCGCACCTTGCCGCTGTGTGTGCTGCTGTCCGCAAACAGCCTCCAAACAAAGCAGGGCGCTAAGGCATGAGAAGTTAGCGTCCCAGGAGGGAATCTGCCTGCGAGGGAAGCTGTGCAGCACATCCCTTGTTCCACTCGCCACTTCCCTGACTCTTAGGCAAAGCCCATCTCAGCTGGCTTGTAGGCGTGCCTCCGTGCTCAGAAGCAGTCCCGTGGCAGGCAGGATACAGGGGGATGTATTCTGGGCATGCAGCATGCTGCTTCCCATGCCCGGGACAAACTGCGAGCGGGTGTCTCGCTTGTGCTTCTATCTGCCGAGACTTGGTGCTGGCCAGCGCGCACCTTCCCGCTGTGTATGCTGCTGTCCGCAAACAGCCTCCAAACAAAGCAGGGCGCTAAGGCAAGAGAACTAAGCGCCCCAGGAGGGAATCTGCCTGCGAGGGAAGCTGTGCAGCACATCCCTTGTTCCACTCGCCACTTGCCTGACTCTTAGGCAAAGCCCATCTCAACTTGCTTGTAGGCGAGCCTCCGTGCTCAGAAACAGCCCTGTGCGAGATGTGTTCTGGGCACGCAGCATGCTGCTTCCCATGCCCGGGACAAACTGCGAGCCGGTGCCTCGCTTGCGCTTCTATCTGCCGAGACTTGGAGCCGATCAGAGCGCACCTTGCCGCTGTGTGTGCTGCTGTCCGCAAACAGCCTCCAAACAAAGCAGGGCGCTAAGGCATGAGAAGTTAGCGCCCCAGGAGGGAATCTGCCTGCGAGGGAAGCTGTGCAGCACATCCCTTGTTCCACTCGCCACTTCCCTGACTCTTAGGCAAAGCCCATCTCAGCTGGCTTGTAGGCGTGCCTCCGTGCTCAGAAGCAGTCCCGTGGCAGGCAGGATACAGGGGGATGTACTCTGGGCATGCAGCATGCTGCTTCCCATGCCCGGGACAAACTGCAAGCCGGTGCCTCGCTTGTGCTTCTATCTGCCGAGACTTGGAGCTGGCCAGCGCGCACCTTGCCGCTGTGTGTGCTGCTGTCCACAAACAGCCTCCAAACAAAGCAGGGCGCTAAGGCATGAGAAGTTAGCGCCCCAGGAGGGAATCTGCCTGCGAGGGAAGCTGTGCAGCACATCCCTTGTTCCACTCGCCACTTCCCTGACTCTTAGGCAAAGCCCATCTCAGCTGGCTTGTAGGTGTGCCTCCGTGCTGAGAAGCAGTCCCGTGGCAGGCAGGATACAGGGGGATGTCTTCTGGGCACGCAGCATGCTGCTTCCCATGCCCGGGACAAACTGCGAGCAGGTGCCTCGCTTGCGCTTCTATCTGCCGAGACTTGGAGCTGGCCAGCGCGCACCTTGCCGCTGTGTGTGCTGCTGTCCGCAAACAGCCTCCAAACAAAGCAGGGCGCTAAGGCATGAGAAGTTAGCGTCCCAGGAGGGAATCTGCCTGCGAGGGAAGCTGTGCAGCACATCCCTTGTTCCACTCGCCACTTCCCTGACTCTTAGGCAAAGCCCATCTCAACTTGCTTGTAGGCGAGCCTCCGTGCTCAGAAACAGCCCTGTGCGAGATGTGTTCTGGGCACGCAGCATGCTGCTTCCCATGCCCGGGACAAACTGCGAGCCGGTGCCTCGCTTGCGCTTCTATCTGCCGAGACTTGGAGCCTATCAGAGCGTACCTTCCCGCTGTGTGTGCTGCTGTCCGCAAACAGCCTCCAAACAAAGCAGGGCGCTAAGGCATGAGAAGTTAGCGCCCCAGGAGGGAATCTGCCTGCGAGGGAAGCTGTGCAGCACATCCCTTGTTCCACTCGCCACTTCCCTGACTCTTAGGCAAAGCCCATCTCAGCTGGCTTGTAGGCGTGCCTCCGTGCTCAGAAGCAGTCCCGTGGCAGGCAGGATACAGGGGGATGTACTCTGGGCATGCAGCATGCTGCTTCCCATGCCCGGGACAAACTGCGAGCAGGTGCCTCGCTTGCGCTTCTATCTGCCGAGACTTGGAGCTGGCCAGCGCGCACCTTCCCGCTGTGTGTGCTGCTGTCCGCAAACAGCCTCCAAACAAAGCAGGGCGCTAAGGCATGAGAAGTTAGCGCCCCAGGAGGGAATCTGCCTGCGAGGGAAGCTGTGCAGCACATCCCTTGTTCCGCTCGCCACTTCCCTGACTCTTAGGCAAAGCCCATCTCAGCTGGCTTGTAGGTGTGCCTCCGTGCTGAGAAGCAGTCCCGTGGCAGGCAGGATACAGGGGGATGTCTTCTGGGCACGCAGCATGCTGCTTCCCATGCCCGGGACAAACTGCGAGCCGGTGCCTCGCTTGCGCTTCTATCTGCCGAGACTTGGAGCCGATCAGAGCGCACCTTGCCGCTGTGTTGCTGCTGTCCGCAAACAGCCTCCAAACAAAGCAGGGCGCTAAGGCATGAGAAGTTAGCGCCCCAGGAGGGAATCTGCCTGCGAGGGAAGCTGTGCAGCACATCCCTTGTTCCGCTCGCCACTTCCCTGACTCTTAGGCAAAGCCCATCTCAGCTGGCTTGTAGGCGTGCCTCCGTGCTCAGAAACAGCCCTGTGGCAGGCAGGACAGTGCGAGATGTGTTCTGGGCACGCAGCATGCTGCTTCCCATGCCCGGGACAAACTGCGAGCCGGTGCCTCGCTTGCGCTTCTATCTGCCGAGACTTGGAGACTATCAGAGCGCACCTTGCCGCTGTGTGTGCTGCTGTCCGCAAACAGCCTCCAAACAAAGCAGGGCGCTAAGGCATGAGAAGTTAGCGTCCCAGGAGGGAATCTGCCTGCGAGGGAAGCTGTGCAGCACATCCCTTGTTCCACTCGCCACTTCCCTGACTCTTAGGCAAAGCCCATCTCAGCTGGCTTGTAGGTGTGCCTCTGTGCTCAGAAGCAGTCCCGTGGCAGGCAGGATACAGGGGATGTACTCTGGGCATGCAGCATGCTGCTTCCCATGCCCGGGACAAACTGCGAGCCGGTGCCTCGCTTGCGCTTCTATCTGCCGAGACTTGGAGCTGGCCAGCGCGCACCTTGCCGCTGTGTGTGCTGCTGTCCACAAAGAGCCTCCAAACAAAGCAGGGCGCTAAGGCATGAGAAGTTAGCGTCCCAGGAGGGAATCTGCCTGCGAGGGAAGCTGTGCAGCACATCCCTTGTTCCACTCGACACTTCCCTGACTCTTAGGCAAAGCCCATCTCAGCTGGCTTGTAGGCGTGCCTCCGTGCTCAGAAGCAGTCCCGTGGCAGGCAGGATACAGGGGGATGTGTTCTGGGCACGCAGCATGCTGCTTCCCATGCCCGGGACAAACTGCGAGCCGGTGCCTCGCTTGCGCTTCTATCTGCCGAGACTTGGAGCCGATCAGAGCGCACCTTGCCGCTGTGTGTGCTGCTGTCCGCAAACAGCCTCCAAACAAAGCAGGGCGCTAAGGCATGAGAAGTTAGCGTCCCAGGAGGGAATCTGCCTGCGAGGGAAGCTGTGCAGCACATCCCTTGTTCCACTCGACACTTCCCTGACTCTTAGGCAAAGCCCATCTCAGCTGGCTTGTAGGCGTGCCTCCGTGCTCAGAAGCAGTCCCGTGGCAGGCAGGATACAGGGGGATGTATTCTGGGCATGCAGCATGCTGCTTCCCATGCCCGGGACAAACTGCGAGCCGGTGTCTCGCTTGTGCTTCTATCTGCCGAGACTTGGTGCTGGCCAGCGCGCACCTTCCCGCTGTGTGTGCTGCTGTCCGCAAACAGCCTCCAAACAAAGCAGGGCGCTAAGGCAAGAGAACTAAGCGCCCCAGGAGGGAATCTGCCTGCGAGGGAAGCTGTGCAGCACATCCCTTGTTCCACTCGCCACTTCCCTGACTCTTAGGCAAAGCCCATCTCAACTTGCTTGTAGGCGAGCCTCCGTGCTCAGAAACAGCCCTGTGCGAGATGTGTTCTGGGCACGCAGCATGCTGCTTCCCATGCCCGGGACAAACTGCGAGCCGGTGCCTCGCTTGCGCTTCTATCTGCCGAGACTTGGAGCCTATCAGAGCGTACCTTCCCGCTGTGTGTGCTGCTGTCCGCAAACAGCCTCCAAACAAAGCAGGGCGCTAAGGCATGAGAAGTTAGCGCCCCAGGAGGGAATCTGCCTGCGAGGGAAGCTGTGCAGCACATCCCTTGTTCCGCTCGCCACTTCCCTGACTCTTAGGCAAAGCCCATCTCAGCTGGCTTGTAGGCGTGCCTCCGTGCTCAGAAGCAGTCCCGTGGCAGGCAGGATACAGGGGGATGTACTCTGGGCATGCAGCATGCTGCTTCCCATGCCCGGGACAAACTGCGAGCAGGTGCCTCGCTTGCGCTTCTATCTGCCGAGACTTGGAGCTGGCCAGCGCGCACCTTCCCGCTGTGTGTGCTGCTGTCCGCAAACAGCCTCCAAACAAAGCAGGGCGCTAAGGCATGAGAAGTTAGCGCCCCAGGAGGGAATCTGCCTGCGAGGGAAGCTGTGCAGCACATCCCTTGTTCCGCTCGCCACTTCCCTGACTCTTAGGCAAAGCCCATCTCAGCTGGCTTGTAGGTGTGCCTCCGTGCTGAGAAGCAGTCCCGTGGCAGGCAGGATACAGGGGGATGTCTTCTGGGCACGCAGCATGCTGCTTCCCATGCCCGGGACAAACTGCGAGCAGGTGCCTCGCTTGCGCTTCTATCTGCCGAGACTTGGAGCTGGCCAGCGCGCACCTTCCCGCTGTGTGTGCTGCTGTCCGCAAACAGCCTCCAAACAAAGCAGGGCGCTAAGGCATGAGAAGTTAGCGCCCCAGGAGGGAATCTGCCTGCGAGGGAAGCTGTGCAGCACATCCCTTGTTCCACTCGCCACTGCCCTGACTCTTAGGCAAAGCCCATCTCAACTTGCTTGTAGGCGAGCCTCCGTGCTCAGAAACAGCCCTGTGGCAGGCAGGACAGTGCGAGATGTGTTCTGGGCACGCAGCATGCTGCTTCCCATGCCCGGGACAAACTGCGAGCCGGTGCCTCGCTTGCGCTTCTATCTGCCGAGACTTGGAGACTATCAGAGCGCACCTTGCCGCTGTGTGTGCTGCTGTCCGCAAAGAGCCTCCAAACAAAGCAGGGCGCTAAGGCATGAGAAGTTAGCGTCCCAGGAGGGAATCTGCCTGCGAGGGAAGCTGTGCAGCACATCCCTTGTTCCACTCGCCACTTCCCTGACTCTTAGGCAAAGCCCATCTCAGCTGGCTTGTAGGTGTGCCTCTGTGCTCAGAAGCAGTCCCGTGGCAGGCAGGATACAGGGGGATGTCTTCTGGGCACGCAGCATGCTGCTTCCCATGCCCGGGACAAACTGCGAGCAGGTGCCTCGCTTGCGCTTCTATCTGCCGAGAATTGGAGCCGACCAGCGCGCACCTTCCCGCTGTGTGTGCTGCTGTCCGCAAACAGCCTCCAAACAAAGCAGGGCACTAAGGCAAGAGAACTAAGCGCCCCAGGAGGGAATCTGCCTGCAAGGGAAGCTGTGCAGCAGTTCCCTTGTTCCACTCGCCACTTCCCTGACTCTTAGGCAAAGCCCATCTCAACTTGCTTGTAGGCGTGCCTCCGTGCTCAGAAACAGCCCTGTGGCAGGCAGGACAGTGCGAGATGTGTTCTGGGCATGCAGCATGCTGCTTCCCATGCCCGGGACAAACTGCGAGCCGGTGCCTCGCTTGCGCTTCTATCTGCCGAGACTTGGAGCCTATCAGAGCGCACCTTGCCGCTGTGTGTGCTGCTGTACGCAAACAGCCTCCAAACAAAGCAGGGCGCTAAGGCATGAGAAGTTAGCGTCCCAGGAGGGAATCTGCCTGCGAGGGAAGCTGTGCAGCACATCCCTTGTTCCACTCGACACTTCCCTGACTCTTAGGCAAAGCCCATCTCAGCTGGCTTGTAGGCGTGCCTCCGTGCTCAGAAGCAGTCCCGTGGCAGGCAGGATACAGGGGGATGTATTCTGGGCATGCAGCATGCTGCTTCCCATGCCCGGGACAAACTGCGAGCGGGTGTCTCGCTTGTGCTTCTATCTGCCGAGACTTGGTGCTGGCCAGCGCGCACCTTCCCGCTGTGTATGCTGCTGTCCGCAAACAGCCTCCAAACAAAGCAGGGCGCTAAGGCAAGAGAACTAAGCGCCCCAGGAGGGAATCTGCCTGCGAGGGAAGCTGTGCAGCACATCCCTTGTTCCACTCGCCACTTCCCTGACTCTTAGGCAAAGCCCATCTCAACTTGCTTGTAGGCGAGCCTCCGTGCTCAGAAACAGCCCTGTGCGAGATGTGTTCTGGGCACGCAGCATGCTGCTTCCCATGCCCGGGACAAACTGCGAGCCGGTGCCTCGCTTGCGCTTCTATCTGCCGAGACTTGGAGCCTATCAGAGCGTACCTTCCCGCTGTGTGTGCTGCTGTCCGCAAACAGCCTCCAAACAAAGCAGGGCGCTAAGGCATGAGAAGTTAGCGCCCCAGGAGGGAATCTGCCTGCGAGGGAAGCTGTGCAGCACATCCCTTGTTCCACTCGCCACTTCCCTGACTCTTAGGCAAAGCCCATCTCAGCTGGCTTGTAGGCGTGCCTCCGTGCTCAGAAGCAGTCCCGTGGCAGGCAGGATACAGGGGGATGTACTCTGGGCATGCAGCATGCTGCTTCCCATGCCCGGGACAAACTGCGAGCAGGTGCCTCGCTTGCGCTTCTATCTGCCGAGACTTGGAGCTGGCCAGCGCGCACCTTCCCGCTGTGTGTGCTGCTGTCCGCAACCAGCCTCCAAACAAAGCAGGGCGCTAAGGCATGAGAAGTTAGCGCCCCAGGAGGGAATCTGCCTGCGAGGGAAGCTGTGCAGCACATCCCTTGTTCCGCTCGCCACTTCCCTGACTCTTAGGCAAAGCCCATCTCAGCTGGCTTGTAGGTGTGCCTCCGTGCTGAGAAGCAGTCCCGTGGCAGGCAGGATACAGGGGGATGTCTTCTGGGCACGCAGCATGCTGCTTCCCATGCCCGGGACAAACTGCGAGCAGGTGCCTCGCTTGCGCTTCTATCTGCCGAGACTTGGAGCTGGCCAGCGCGCACCTTCCCGCTGTGTGTGCTGCTGTCCGCAAACAGCCTCCAAACAAAGCAGGGCGCTAAGGCATGAGAAGTTAGCGCCCCAGGAGGGAATCTGCCTGCGAGGGAAGCTGTGCAGCACATCCCTTGTTCCACTCGCCACTGCCCTGACTCTTAGGCAAAGCCCATCTCAACTTGCTTGTAGGCGAGCCTCCGTGCTCAGAAACAGCCCTGTGGCAGGCAGGACAGTGCGAGATGTGTTCTGGGCACGCAGCATGCTGCTTCCCATGCCCGGGACAAACTGCGAGCCGGTGCCTCGCTTGCGCTTCTATCTGCCGAGACTTGGAGACTATCAGAGCGCACCTTGCCGCTGTGTGTGCTGCTGTCCGCAAAGAGCCTCCAAACAAAGCAGGGCGCTAAGGCATGAGAAGTTAGCGTCCCAGGAGGGAATCTGCCTGCGAGAGAAGCTGTGCAGCACATCCCTTGTTCCACTCGCCACTTCCCTGACTCTTAGGCAAAGCCCATCTCAGCTGGCTTGTAGGTGTGCCTCTGTGCTCAGAAGCAGTCCCGTGGCAGGCAGGATACAGGGGGATGTCTTCTGGGCACGCAGCATGCTGCTTCCCATGCCCGGGACAAACTGCGAGCAGGTGCCTCGCTTGCGCTTCTATCTGCCGAGAATTGGAGCCGACCAGCGCGCACCTTCCCGCTGTGTGTGCTGCTGTCCGCAAACAGCCTCCAAACAAAGCAGGGCACTAAGGCAAGAGAACTAAGCGCCCCAGGAGGGAATCTGCCTGCAAGGGAAGCTGTGCAGCAGTTCCCTTGTTCCACTCGCCACTTCCCTGACTCTTAGGCAAAGCCCATCTCAACTTGCTTGTAGGCGTGCCTCCGTGCTCAGAAACAGCCCTGTGGCAGGCAGGACAGTGCGAGATGTGTTCTGGGCATGCAGCATGCTGCTTCCCATGCCCGGGACAAACTGCGAGCCGGTGCCTCGCTTGCGCTTCTATCTGCCGAGACTTGGAGCCTATCAGAGCGCACCTTGCCGCTGTGTGTGCTGCTGTACGCAAACAGCCTCCAAACAAAGCAGGGCGCTAAGGCATGAGAAGTTAGCGTCCCAGGAGGGAATCTGCCTGCGAGGGAAGCTGTGCAGCACATCCCTTGTTCCACTCGACACTTCCCTGACTCTTAGGCAAAGCCCATCTCAGCTGGCTTGTAGGCGTGCCTCCGTGCTCAGAAGCAGTCCCGTGGCAGGCAGGATACAGGGGGATGTATTCTGGGCATGCAGCATGCTGCTTCCCATGCCCGGGACAAACTGCGAGCGGGTGTCTCGCTTGTGCTTCTATCTGCCGAGACTTGGTGCTGGCCAGCGCGCACCTTCCCGCTGTGTATGCTGCTGTCCGCAAACAGCCTCCAAACAAAGCAGGGCGCTAAGGCAAGAGAACTAAGCGCCCCAGGAGGGAATCTGCCTGCGAGGGAAGCTGTGCAGCACATCCCTTGTTCCACTCGCCACTTGCCTGACTCTTAGGCAAAGCCCATCTCAACTTGCTTGTAGGCGAGCCTCCGTGCTCAGAAACAGCCCTGTGCGAGATGTGTTCTGGGCATGCAGCATGCTGCTTCCCATGCCCGGGACAAACTGCGAGCCGGTGCCTCGCTTGCGCTTCTATCTGCCAAGACTTGGAGCCTATCAGAGCGTACCTTCCCGCTGTGTGTGCTGCTGTCCGCAAACAGCCTCCAAACAAAGCAGGGCGCTAAGGCATGAGAAGTTAGCGCCCCAGGAGGGAATCTGCCTGCGAGGGAAGCTGTGCAGCACATCCCTTGTTCCACTCGCCACTTCCCTGACTCTTAGGCAAAGCCCATCTCAGCTGGCTTGTAGGCGTGCCTCCGTGCTCAGAAGCAGTCCCGTGGCAGGCAGGATACAGGGGGATGTACTCTGGGCATGCAGCATGCTGCTTCCCATGCCCGGGACAAACTGCGAGCAGGTGCCTCGCTTGCGCTTCTATCTGCCGAGACTTGGAGCTGGCCAGCGCGCACCTTCCCGCTGTGTGTGCTGCTGTCCGCAAACAGCCTCCAAACAAAGCAGGGCGCTAAGGCATGAGAAGTTAGCGCCCCAGGAGGGAATCTGCCTGCGAGGGAAGCTGTGCAGCACATCCCTTGTTCCGCTCGCCACTTCCCTGACTCTTAGGCAAAGCCCATCTCAGCTGGCTTGTAGGTGTGCCTCCGTGCTGAGAAGCAGTCCCGTGGCAGGCAGGATACAGGGGGATGTCTTCTGGGCACGCAGCATGCTGCTTCCCATGCCCGGGACAAACTGCGAGCCGGTGCCTCGCTTGCGCTTCTATCTGCCGAGACTTGGAGCCTATCAGAGCGTACCTTCCCGCTGTGTGTGCTGCTGTCCGCAAACAGCCTCCAAACAAAGCAGGGCGCTAAGGCATGAGAAGTTAGCGCCCCAGGAGGGAATCTGCCTGCGAGGGAAGCTGTGCAGCACATCCCTTGTTCCACTCGCCACTTCCCTGACTCTTAGGCAAAGCCCATCTCAGCTGGCTTGTAGGCGTGCCTCCGTGCTCAGAAGCAGTCCCGTGGCAGGCAGGATACAGGGGGATGTACTCTGGGCATGCAGCATGCTGCTTCCCATGCCCGGGACAAACTGCAAGCCGGTGCCTCGCTTGTGCTTCTATCTGCCGAGACTTGGAGCTGGCCAGCGCGCACCTTGCCGCTGTGTGTGCTGCTGTCCACAAACAGCCTCCAAACAAAGCAGGGCGCTAAGGCATGAGAAGTTAGCGCCCCAGGAGGGAATCTGCCTGCGAGGGAAGCTGTGCAGCACATCCCTTGTTCCGCTCGCCACTTCCCTGACTCTTAGGCAAAGCCCATCTCAGCTGGCTTGTAGGTGTGCCTCCGTGCTGAGAAGCAGTCCCGTGGCAGGCAGGATACAGGGGAATGTCTTCTGGGCACGCAGCATGCTGCTTCCCATGCCCGGGACAAACTGCGAGCAGGTGCCTCGCTTGCGCTTCTATCTGCCGAGACTTGGAGCTGGCCAGCGCGCACCTTGCCGCTGTGTGTGCTGCTGTCCGCAAACAGCCTCCAAACAAAGCAGGGCGCTAAGGCATGAGAAGTTAGCGTCCCAGGAGGGAATCTGCCTGCGAGGGAAGCTGTGCAGCACATCCCTTGTTCCGCTCGACACTTCCCTGACTCTTAGGCAAAGCCCATCTCAACTTGCTTGTAGGCGAGCCTCCGTGCTCAGAAACAGCCCTGTGCGAGATGTGTTCTGGGCACGCAGCATGCTGCTTCCCATGCCCGGGACAAACTGCGAGCAGGTGCCCCGCTTGCGCTTCTATCTGCCGAGACTTGGAGCCTATCAGAGCGTACCTTCCCGCTGTGTGTGCTGCTGTCCACAAACAGCCTCCAAACAAAGCAGGGCGCTAAGGCATGAGAAGTTAGCGCCCCAGGAGGGAATCTGCCTGCGAGGGAAGCTGTGCAGCACATCCCTTGTTCCACTCGCCACTTCCCTGACTCCTAGGCAAAGCCCATCTCAGCTGGCTTGTAGGCGTGCCTCCGTGCTCAGAAGCAGTCCCGTGGCAGGCAGGATACAGGGGGATGTACTCTGGGCATGCAGCATGCTGCTTCCCATGCCCGGGACAAACTGCGAGCAGGTGCCTCGCTTGCGCTTCTATCTGCCGAGACTTGGAGCTGGCCAGCGCGCACCTTCCCGCTGTGTGTGCTGCTGTCCGCAAACAGCCTCCAAACAAAGCAGGGCGCTAAGGCATGAGAAGTTAGCGCCCCAGGAGGGAATCTGCCTGCGAGGGAAGCTGTGCAGCACATCCCTTGTTCCGCTCGCCACTTCCCTGACTCTTAGGCAAAGCCCATCTCAGCTGGCTTGTAGGTGTGCCTCCGTGCTGAGAAGCAGTCCCGTGGCAGGCAGGATACAGGGGGATGTCTTCTGGGCACGCAGCATGCTGCTTCCCATGCCCGGGACAAACTGCGAGCCGGTGCCTCGCTTGCGCTTCTATCTGCCGAGACTTGGAGCCTATCAGAGCGTACCTTCCCGCTGTGTGTGCTGCTGTCCGCAAACAGCCTCCAAACAAAGCAGGGCGCTAAGGCATGAGAAGTTAGCGCCCCAGGAGGGAATCTGCCTGCGAGGGAAGCTGTGCAGCACATCCCTTGTTCCACTCGCCACTTCCCTGACTCTTAGGCAAAGCCCATCTCAGCTGGCTTGTAGGCGTGCCTCCGTGCTCAGAAGCAGTCCCGTGGCAGGCAGGATACAGGGGGATGTACTCTGGGCATGCAGCATGCTGCTTCCGATGCCCGGGACAAACTGCAAGCCGGTGCCTCGCTTGTGCTTCTATCTGCCGAGACTTGGAGCTGGCCAGCGCGCACCTTGCCGCTGTGTGTGCTGCTGTCCACAAACAGCCTCCAAACAAAGCAGGGCGCTAAGGCATGAGAAGTTAGCGCCCCAGGAGGGAATCTGCCTGCGAGGGAAGCTGTGCAGCACATCCCTTGTTCCGCTCGCCACTTCCCTGACTCTTAGGCAAAGCCCATCTCAGCTGGCTTGTAGGTGTGCCTCCGTGCTGAGAAGCAGTCCCGTGGCAGGCAGGATACAGGGGGATGTCTTCTGGGCACGCAGCATGCTGCTTCCCATGCCCGGGACAAACTGCGAGCAGGTGCCTCGCTTGCGCTTCTATCTGCCGAGACTTGGAGCTGGCCAGCGCGCACCTTGCCGCTGTGTGTGCTGCTGTCCGCAAACAGCCTCCAAACAAAGCAGGGCGCTAAGGCATGAGAAGTTAGCGTCCCAGGAGGGAATCTGCCTGCGAGGGAAGCTGTGCAGCACATCCCTTGTTCCGCTCGACACTTCCCTGACTCTTAGGCAAAGCCCATCTCAACTTGCTTGTAGGCGAGCCTCCGTGCTCAGAAACAGCCCTGTGCGAGATGTGTTCTGGGCACGCAGCATGCTGCTTCCCATGCCCGGGACAAACTGCGAGCAGGTGCCCCGCTTGCGCTTCTATCTGCCGAGACTTGGAGCCTATCAGAGCGTACCTTCCCGCTGTGTGTGCTGCTGTCCACAAACAGCCTCCAAACAAAGCAGGGCGCTAAGGCATGAGAAGTTAGCGCCCCAGGAGGGAATCTGCCTGCGAGGGAAGCTGTGCAGCACATCCCTTGTTCCACTCGCCACTTCCCTGACTCTTAGGCAAAGCCCATCTCAGCTGGCTTGTAGGCGTGCCTCCGTGCTCAGAAGCAGTCCCGTGGCAGGCAGGATACAGGGGGATGTACTCTGGGCATGCAGCATGCTGCTTCCCATGCCCGGGACAAACTGCAAGCCGGTGCCTCGCTTGTGCTTCTATCTGCCGAGACTTGGAGCTGGCCAGCGCGCACCTTGCCGCTGTGTGTGCTGCTGTCCACAAACAGCCTCCAAACAAAGCAGGGCGCTAAGGCATGAGAAGTTAGCGCCCCAGGAGGGAATCTGCCTGCGAGGGAAGCTGTGCAGCACATCCCTTGTTCCGCTCGCCACTTCCCTGACTCTTAGGCAAAGCCCATCTCAGCTGGCTTGTAGGTGTGCCTCCGTGCTGAGAAGCAGTCCCGTGGCAGGCAGGATACAGGGGGATGTCTTCTGGGCACGCAGCATGCTGCTTCCCATGCCCGGGACAAACTGCGAGCAGGTGCCTCGCTTGCGCTTCTATCTGCCGAGACTTGGTGCTGGCCAGCGCGCACCTTCCCGCTGTGTGTGTTGCTGTCCGCAAACAGCCTCCAAACAAAGCAGGGCGCTAAGGCAAGAGAACTAAGCGCCCCAGGAGGGAATCTGCCTGCGAGGGAAGCTGTGCAGCACATCCCTTGTTCCACTCGCCACTTCCCTGACTCTTAGGCAAAGCCCATCTCAACTTGCTTGTAGGCGAGCCTCCGTGCTCAGAAAAAGCCCTGTGCGAGATGTGTTCTGGGCACGCAGCATGCTGCTTCCCATGCCCGGGACAAACTGCGAGCCGGTGCCTCGCTTGCGCTTCTATCTGCCGAGACTTGGAGCCTATCAGAGCGTACCTTCCCGCTGTGTGTGCTGCTGTCCGCAAACAGCCTCCAAACAAAGCAGGGCGCTAAGGCATGAGAAGTTAGCGCCCCAGGAGGGAATCTGCCTGCGAGGGAAGCTGTGCAGCACATCCCTTGTTCCACTCGCCACTTCCCTGACTCTTAGGCAAAGCCCATCTCAGCTGGCTTGTAGGCGTGCCTCCGTGCTCAGAAGCAGTCCCGTGGCAGGCAGGATACAGGGGGATGTACTCTGGGCATGCAGCATGCTGCTTCCCATGCCCGGGACAAACTGCGAGCAGGTGCCTCGCTTGCGCTTCTATCTGCCGAGACTTGGAGCTGGCCAGCGCGCACCTTCCCGCTGTGTGTGCTGCTGTCCGCAAACAGCCTCCAAACAAAGCAGGGCGCTAAGGCATGAGAAGTTAGCGCCCCAGGAGGGAATCTGCCTGCGAGGGAAGCTGTGCAGCACATCCCTTGTTCCGCTCGCCACTTCCCTGACTCTTAGGCAAAGCCCATCTCAGCTGGCTTGTAGGTGTGCCTCCGTGCTGAGAAGCAGTCCCGTGGCAGGCAGGATACAGGGGGATGTCTTCTGGGCACGCAGCATGCTGCTTCCCATGCCCGGGACAAACTGCGAGCAGGTGCCTCGCTTGTGCTTCTATCTGCCGAGACTTGGAGCTGGCCAGAGCGCACCTTGCCGCTGTGTTGCTGCTGTCCGCAAACAGCCTCCAAACAAAGCAGGGCGCTAAGGCATGAGAAGTTAGCGCCCCAGGAGGGAATCTGCCTGCGAGGGAAGCTGTGCAGCACATCCCTTGTTCCGCTCGCCACTTCCCTGACTCTTAGGCAAAGCCCATCTCAGCTGGCTTGTAGGCGTGCCTCCGTGCTCAGAAACAGCCCTGTGGCAGGCAGGACAGTGCGAGATGTGTTCTGGGCACGCAGCATGCTGCTTCCCATGCCCGGGACAAACTGCGAGCCGGTGCCTCGCTTGCGCTTCTATCTGCCGAGACTTGGAGACTATCAGAGCGCACCTTGCCGCTGTGTGTGCTGCTGTCCGCAAACAGCCTCCAAACAAAGCAGGGCGCTAAGGCATGAGAAGTTAGCGTCCCAGGAGGGAATCTGCCTGCGAGGGAAGCTGTGCAGCACATCCCTTGTTCCACTCGACACTTCCCTGACTCTTAGGCAAAGCCCATCTCAGCTGGCTTGTAGGTGTGCCTCTGTGCTCAGAAGCAGTCCCGTGGCAGGCAGGATACAGGGGGATGTCTTCTGGGCACGCAGCATGCTGCTTCCCATGCCCGGGACAAACTGCGAGCCGGTGCCTCGCTTGCGCTTCTATGTGCCGAGACTTGGAGCCGATCAGAGCGCACCTTGCCGCTGTGTGTGCTGCTGTCCGCAAACAGCCTCCAAACAAAGCAGGGCGCTAAGGCAAGGGAAGTAAGCGCCCCAGGAGGGAATCTGCCTGCGAGGGAAGCTGTGCAGCACATCCCTTGTTCCGCCCGCCACTTCCCTGACTCTTAGGCAAAGCCCATCTCAGCTGGCTTGTAGGTGTGCCTCCGTGCTGAGAAGCAGTCCCGTGGCAGGCAGGATACAGGGGGATGTCTTCTGGGCACGCAGCATGCTGCTTCCCATGCCCGGGACAAACTGCGAGCCGGTGCCTCGCTTGCGCTTCTATCTGCCGAGACTTGGAGCCTATCAGAGCGTACCTTCCCGCTGTGTGTGCTGCTGTCCGCAAACAGCCTCCAAACAAAGCAGGGCGCTAAGGCATGAGAAGTTAGCGCCCCAGGAGGGAATCTGCCTGCGAGGGAAGCTGTGCAGCACATCCCTTGTTCCACTCGCCACTTCCCTGACTCTTAGGCAAAGCCCATCTCAGCTGGCTTGTAGGCGTGCCTCCGTGCTCAGAAGCAGTCCCGTGGCAGGCAGGATACAGGGGGATGTACTCTGGGCATGCAGCATGCTGCTTCCGATGCCCGGGACAAACTGCAAGCCGGTGCCTCGCTTGTGCTTCTATCTGCCGAGACTTGGAGCTGGCCAGCGCGCACCTTGCCGCTGTGTGTGCTGCTGTCCACAAACAGCCTCCAAACAAAGCAGGGCGCTAAGGCATGAGAAGTTAGCGCCCCAGGAGGGAATCTGCCTGCGAGGGAAGCTGTGCAGCACATCCCTTGTTCCGCTCGCCACTTCCCTGACTCTTAGGCAAAGCCCATCTCAGCTGGCTTGTAGGTGTGCCTCCGTGCTGAGAAGCAGTCCCGTGGCAGGCAGGATACAGGGGGATGTCTTCTGGGCACGCAGCATGCTGCTTCCCATGCCCGGGACAAACTGCGAGCAGGTGCCTCGCTTGCGCTTCTATCTGCCGAGACTTGGAGCTGGCCAGCGCGCACCTTGCCGCTGTGTGTGCTGCTGTCCGCAAACAGCCTCCAAACAAAGCAGGGCGCTAAGGCATGAGAAGTTAGCGTCCCAGGAGGGAATCTGCCTGCGAGGGAAGCTGTGCAGCACATCCCTTGTTCCGCTCGACACTTCCCTGACTCTTAGGCAAAGCCCATCTCAACTTGCTTGTAGGCGAGCCTCCGTGCTCAGAAACAGCCCTGTGCGAGATGTGTTCTGGGCACGCAGCATGCTGCTTCCCATGCCCGGGACAAACTGCGAGCAGGTGCCCCGCTTGCGCTTCTATCTGCCGAGACTTGGAGCCTATCAGAGCGTACCTTCCCGCTGTGTGTGCTGCTGTCCACAAACAGCCTCCAAACAAAGCAGGGCGCTAAGGCATGAGAAGTTAGCGCCCCAGGAGGGAATCTGCCTGCGAGGGAAGCTGTGCAGCACATCCCTTGTTCCACTCGCCACTTCCCTGACTCTTAGGCAAAGCCCATCTCAGCTGGCTTGTAGGCGTGCCTCCGTGCTCAGAAGCAGTCCCGTGGCAGGCAGGATACAGGGGGATGTACTCTGGGCATGCAGCATGCTGCTTCCCATGCCCGGGACAAACTGCAAGCCGGTGCCTCGCTTGTGCTTCTATCTGCCGAGACTTGGAGCTGGCCAGCGCGCACCTTGCCGCTGTGTGTGCTGCTGTCCACAAACAGCCTCCAAACAAAGCAGGGCGCTAAGGCATGAGAAGTTAGCGCCCCAGGAGGGAATCTGCCTGCGAGGGAAGCTGTGCAGCACATCCCTTGTTCCGCTCGCCACTTCCCTGACTCTTAGGCAAAGCCCATCTCAGCTGGCTTGTAGGTGTGCCTCCGTGCTGAGAAGCAGTCCCGTGGCAGGCAGGATACAGGGGGATGTCTTCTGGGCACGCAGCATGCTGCTTCCCATGCCCGGGACAAACTGCGAGCAGGTGCCTCGCTTGCGCTTCTATCTGCCGAGACTTGGTGCTGGCCAGCGCGCACCTTCCCGCTGTGTGTGTTGCTGTCCGCAAACAGCCTCCAAACAAAGCAGGGCGCTAAGGCAAGAGAACTAAGCGCCCCAGGAGGGAATCTGCCTGCGAGGGAAGCTGTGCAGCACATCCCTTGTTCCACTCGCCACTTCCCTGACTCTTAGGCAAAGCCCATCTCAACTTGCTTGTAGGCGAGCCTCCGTGCTCAGAAAAAGCCCTGTGCGAGATGTGTTCTGGGCACGCAGCATGCTGCTTCCCATGCCCGGGACAAACTGCGAGCCGGTGCCTCGCTTGCGCTTCTATCTGCCGAGACTTGGAGCCTATCAGAGCGTACCTTCCCGCTGTGTGTGCTGCTGTCCGCAAACAGCCTCCAAACAAAGCAGGGCGCTAAGGCATGAGAAGTTAGCGCCCCAGGAGGGAATCTGCCTGCGAGGGAAGCTGTGCAGCACATCCCTTGTTCCACTCGCCACTTCCCTGACTCTTAGGCAAAGCCCATCTCAGCTTGCTTGTAGGCGTGCCTCCGTGCTCAGAAGCAGTCCCGTGGCAGGCAGGATACAGGGGGATGTACTCTGGGCATGCAGCATGCTGCTTCCCATGCCCGGGACAAACTGCGAGCAGGTGCCTCGCTTGCGCTTCTATCTGCCGAGACTTGGAGCTGGCCAGCGCGCACCTTCCCGCTGTGTGTGCTGCTGTCCGCAAACAGCCTCCAAACAAAGCAGGGCGCTAAGGCATGAGAAGTTAGCGCCCCAGGAGGGAATCTGCCTGCGAGGGAAGCTGTGCAGCACATCCCTTGTTCCGCTCGCCACTTCCCTGACTCTTAGGCAAAGCCCATCTCAGCTGGCTTGTAGGTGTGCCTCCGTGCTGAGAAGCAGTCCCGTGGCAGGCAGGATACAGGGGGATGTCTTCTGGGCACGCAGCATGCTGCTTCCCATGCCCGGGACAAACTGCGAGCAGGTGCCTCGCTTGTGCTTCTATCTGCCGAGACTTGGAGCTGGCCAGAGCGCACCTTGCCGCTGTGTTGCTGCTGTCCGCAAACAGCCTCCAAACAAAGCAGGGCGCTAAGGCATGAGAAGTTAGCGCCCCAGGAGGGAATCTGCCTGCGAGGGAAGCTGTGCAGCACATCCCTTGTTCCGCTCGCCACTTCCCTGACTCTTAGGCAAAGCCCATCTCAGCTGGCTTGTAGGCGTGCCTCCGTGCTCAGAAACAGCCCTGTGGCAGGCAGGACAGTGCGAGATGTGTTCTGGGCACGCAGCATGCTGCTTCCCATGCCCGGGACAAACTGCGAGCCGGTGCCTCGCTTGCGCTTCTATCTGCCGAGACTTGGAGACTATCAGAGCGCACCTTGCCGCTGTGTGTGCTGCTGTCCGCAAACAGCCTCCAAACAAAGCAGGGCGCTAAGGCATGAGAAGTTAGCGTCCCAGGAGGGAATCTGCCTGCGAGGGAAGCTGTGCAGCACATCCCTTGTTCCACTCGCCACTTCCCTGACTCTTAGGCAAAGCCCATCTCAGCTGGCTTGTAGGTGTGCCTCTGTGCTCAGAAGCAGTCCCGTGGCAGGCAGGATACAGGGGGATGTCTTCTGGGCACGCAGCATGCTGCTTCCCATGCCCGGGACAAACTGCGAGCCGGTGCCTCGCTTGCGCTTCTATGTGCCGAGACTTGGAGCCGATCAGAGCGCACCTTGCCGCTGTGTGTGCTGCTGTCCACAAACAGCCTCCAAACAAAGCAGGGCGCTAAGGCAAGGGAAGTAAGCGCCCCAGGAGGGAATCTGCCTGCGAGGGAAGCTGTGCAGCACATCCCTTGTTCCGCCCGCCACTTCCCTGACTCTTAGGCAAAGCCCATCTCAACTTGCTTGTAGGCGAGCCTCCGTGCTCAGAAACAGCCCTGTGCGAGATGTGTTCTGGGCACGCAGCATGCTGCTTCCCATGCCCGGGACAAACTGCGAGCAGGTGCCCCGCTTGCGCTTCTATCTGCCGAGACTTGGAGCCTATCAGAGCGTACCTTCCCGCTGTGTGTGCTGCTGTCCACAAACAGCCTCCAAACAAAGCAGGGCGCTAAGGCATGAGAAGTTAGCGCCCCAGGAGGGAATCTGCCTGCGAGGGAAGCTGTGCAGCACATCCCTTGTTCCACTCGCCACTTCCCTGACTCTTAGGCAAAGCCCATCTCAGCTGGCTTGTAGGCGTGCCTCCGTGCTCAGAAGCAGTCCCGTGGCAGGCAGGATACAGGGGGATGTACTCTGGGCATGCAGCATGCTGCTTCCCATGCCCGGGACAAACTGCAAGCCGGTGCCTCGCTTGTGCTTCTATCTGCCGAGACTTGGAGCTGGCCAGCGCGCACCTTGCCGCTGTGTGTGCTGCTGTCCACAAACAGCCTCCAAACAAAGCAGGGCGCTAAGGCATGAGAAGTTAGCGCCCCAGGAGGGAATCTGCCTGCGAGGGAAGCTGTGCAGCACATCCCTTGTTCCGCTCGCCACTTCCCTGACTCTTAGGCAAAGCCCATCTCAGCTGGCTTGTAGGTGTGCCTCCGTGCTGAGAAGCAGTCCCGTGGCAGGCAGGATACAGGGGGATGTCTTCTGGGCACGCAGCATGCTGCTTCCCATGCCCGGGACAAACTGCGAGCAGGTGCCTCGCTTGCGCTTCTATCTGCCGAGACTTGGTGCTGGCCAGCGCGCACCTTCCCGCTGTGTGTGTTGCTGTCCGCAAACAGCCTCCAAACAAAGCAGGGCGCTAAGGCAAGAGAACTAAGCGCCCCAGGAGGGAATCTGCCTGCGAGGGAAGCTGTGCAGCACATCCCTTGTTCCACTCGCCACTTCCCTGACTCTTAGGCAAAGCCCATCTCAACTTGCTTGTAGGCGAGCCTCCGTGCTCAGAAAAAGCCCTGTGCGAGATGTGTTCTGGGCACGCAGCATGCTGCTTCCCATGCCCGGGACAAACTGCGAGCCGGTGCCTCGCTTGCGCTTCTATCTGCCGAGACTTGGAGCCTATCAGAGCGTACCTTCCCGCTGTGTGTGCTGCTGTCCGCAAACAGCCTCCAAACAAAGCAGGGCGCTAAGGCATGAGAAGTTAGCGCCCCAGGAGGGAATCTGCCTGCGAGGGAAGCTGTGCAGCACATCCCTTGTTCCACTCGCCACTTCCCTGACTCTTAGGCAAAGCCCATCTCAGCTTGCTTGTAGGCGTGCCTCCGTGCTCAGAAGCAGTCCCGTGGCAGGCAGGATACAGGGGGATGTACTCTGGGCATGCAGCATGCTGCTTCCCATGCCCGGGACAAACTGCGAGCAGGTGCCTCGCTTGCGCTTCTATCTGCCGAGACTTGGAGCTGGCCAGCGCGCACCTTCCCGCTGTGTGTGCTGCTGTCCGCAAACAGCCTCCAAACAAAGCAGGGCGCTAAGGCATGAGAAGTTAGCGCCCCAGGAGGGAATCTGCCTGCGAGGGAAGCTGTGCAGCACATCCCTTGTTCCGCTCGCCACTTCCCTGACTCTTAGGCAAAGCCCATCTCAGCTGGCTTGTAGGTGTGCCTCCGTGCTGAGAAGCAGTCCCGTGGCAGGCAGGATACAGGGGGATGTCTTCTGGGCACGCAGCATGCTGCTTCCCATGCCCGGGACAAACTGCGAGCAGGTGCCTCGCTTGTGCTTCTATCTGCCGAGACTTGGAGCTGGCCAGAGCGCACCTTGCCGCTGTGTTGCTGCTGTCCGCAAACAGCCTCCAAACAAAGCAGGGCGCTAAGGCATGAGAAGTTAGCGCCCCAGGAGGGAATCTGCCTGCGAGGGAAGCTGTGCAGCACATCCCTTGTTCCGCTCGCCACTTCCCTGACTCTTAGGCAAAGCCCATCTCAGCTGGCTTGTAGGCGTGCCTCCGTGCTCAGAAACAGCCCTGTGGCAGGCAGGACAGTGCGAGATGTGTTCTGGGCACGCAGCATGCTGCTTCCCATGCCCGGGACAAACTGCGAGCCGGTGCCTCGCTTGCGCTTCTATCTGCCGAGACTTGGAGACTATCAGAGCGCACCTTGCCGCTGTGTGTGCTGCTGTCCGCAAACAGCCTCCAAACAAAGCAGGGCGCTAAGGCATGAGAAGTTAGCGTCCCAGGAGGGAATCTGCCTGCGAGGGAAGCTGTGCAGCACATCCCTTGTTCCACTCGCCACTTCCCTGACTCTTAGGCAAAGCCCATCTCAGCTGGCTTGTAGGTGTGCCTCTGTGCTCAGAAGCAGTCCCGTGGCAGGCAGGATACAGGGGGATGTCTTCTGGGCACGCAGCATGCTGCTTCCCATGCCCGGGACAAACTGCGAGCCGGTGCCTCGCTTGCGCTTCTATGTGCCGAGACTTGGAGCCGATCAGAGCGCACCTTGCCGCTGTGTGTGCTGCTGTCCGCAAACAGCCTCCAAACAAAGCAGGGCGCTAAGGCAAGGGAAGTAAGCGCCCCAGGAGGGAATCTGCCTGCGAGGGAAGCTGTGCAGCACATCCCTTGTTCCGCCCGCCACTTCCCTGACTCTTAGGCAAAGCCCAGCTCAGCTTGCTTGTAGGCATGCCACCGTGCTCAGAAGCAGTCCCGTGGCAGGCAGGATACAGCGGGATGTATTCTGGGCACGCAGCATGCTGCTTCCCATGCCCGTGACAAACTGCAAGCAGGTGCCTCGCTTGCGCTTCTATCTGCCGAGATTTGGAGCTGACCAGCGCGCACCTTCCCGCTGTGTGTGCTGCTGTCCCCAACCAGCCTCCAAACAAAGCAGCGCGCTAAGGCAAGAGAAGTAAGCTCCCCAGGAGGGAATCTGCCTGCGAGGGAAGCTGTGCAGCACATCCCTTGTTCCGCCCGCCACTTCGCTGACTCATAGGCCAAGCCCAGCTCAGCTTGCTTGTAGGCGTGCCACCATGCTGAGAAGCAGTCCCGTGGCAGGCAGGATACAGCGGGATGTATTCTGGGCACGCAGCATGCTGCTTCCCATGCCCGGGACAAACTGCAAGCAGGTGCCTCGCTTGCGCTTCTATCTGCCGATATTTGGAGATGACCAGCGCGCACCTTCCCGCTGTGTGTGCTGCTGTCCGCAAACAGCCTCCAAACAAAGCAGGGCGCTAAGGCAAGAGAAGTGAGCGCCCCAGGAGGGAATCTGCCTGCGAGGGAAGCTGTGCAGCACATCCCTTGTTCCGCCCGCCACTTCCCTGACTCTTAGGCAAAGCCCATCTCAGCTTGCTTGTAGGCGTGCCTCCGTGCTCAGAAGCAGTCCCGTGGCAGGCAGGATACAGCGCGATGTATTCTGGGCACGCAGCATGCTGCTTCCCATGCCCAGGCCAAACTGCGAGCAGGTGCCTCGCTTGCGCTTCTATCTGCTGAGACCTGGAGCCGATCAGAGCGCACCTTCCCGCTGTGTGTGCTGCTGTCCGCAAACAGCCTCCAAACAAAGCAGGGCGCTAAGGCAAGGGAAGTAAGCACTCCAGGAGGGAATCTGCCTGCGAGGGAAGCTGTGCAGCACATCCCTTGTTCCACCCGCCACTTCCCTGACTCTTAGGCAAAGCCCATCTCAGCTGGCTTGTAGGCGTGCCTCCGTGCTCAGAAGCAGTCCCGTGGCAGGCAGGATACAGGGGGATGTACTCTGGGCATGCAGCATGCTGCTTCCCATGCCCGGGACAAACTGCAAGCCGGTGCCTCGCTTGTGCTTCTATCTGCCGAGACTTGGAGCTGGCCAGCGCGCACCTTGCCGCTGTGTGTGCTGCTGTCCACAAACAGCCTCCAAACAAAGCAGGGCGCTAAGGCATGAGAAGTTAGCGCCCCAGGAGGGAATCTGCCTGCGAGGGAAGCTGTGCAGCACATCCCTTGTTCCGCTCGCCACTTCCCTGACTCTTAGGCAAAGCCCATCTCAGCTGGCTTGTAGGTGTGCCTCCGTGCTGAGAAGCAGTCCCGTGGCAGGCAGGATACAGGGGGATGTCTTCTGGGCACGCAGCATGCTGCTTCCCATGCCCGGGACAAACTGCGAGCAGGTGCCTCGCTTGCGCTTCTATCTGCCGAGACTTGGAGCTGGCCAGCGCGCACCTTCCCGCTGTGTGTGCTGCTGTCCGCAAACAGCCTCCAAACAAAGCAGGGCGCTAAGGCATGAGAAGTTAGCGCCCCAGGAGGGAATCTGCCTGCGAGGGAAGCTGTGCAGCACATCCCTTGTTCCGCTCGCCACTTCCCTGACTCTTAGGCAAAGCCCATCTCAACTTGCTTGTAGGCGAGCCTCCGTGCTCAGAAACAGCCCTGTGGCAGGCAGGACAGTGCGAGATGTGTTCTGGGCACGCAGCATGCTGCTTCCCATGCCCGGGACAAACTGCGAGCCGGTGCCTCGCTTGCGCTTCTATCTGCCGAGACTTGGAGCCTATCAGAGCGTACCTTCCCGCTGTGTGTGCTGCTGTCCGCAAACAGCCTCCAAACAAAGCAGGGCGCTAAGGCATGAGAAGTTAGCGCCCCAGGAGGGAATCTGCCTGCGAGGGAAGCTGTGCAGCACATCCCTTGTTCCACTCGACACTTCCCTGACTCTTAGGCAAAGCCCATCTCAGCTGGCTTGTAGGCGTGCCTCCGTGCTCAGAAGCAGTCCCGTGGCAGGCAGGATACAGGGGGATGTGTTCTGGGCACGCAGCATGCTGCTTCCCATGCCCGGGACAAACTGCGAGCCGGTGCCTCGCTTGCGCTTCTATCTGCCGAGACTTGGAGCCGATCAGAGCGCACCTTGCCGCTGTGTGTGCTGCTGTCCGCAAACAGCCTCCAAACAAAGCAGGGCGCTAAGGCATGAGAAGTTAGCGTCCCAGGAGGGAATCTGCCTGCGAGGGAAGCTGTGCAGCACATCCCTTGTTCCACTCGCCACTTCCCTGACTCTTAGGCAAAGCCCATCTCAGCTGGCTTGTAGGCGTGCCTCCGTGCTCAGAAGCAGTCCCGTGGCAGGCAGGATACAGGGGGATGTATTCTGGGCATGCAGCATGCTGCTTCCCATGCCCGGGACAAACTGCGAGCGGGTGTCTCGCTTGTGCTTCTATCTGCCGAGACTTGGTGCTGGCCAGCGCGCACCTTCCCGCTGTGTGTGTTGCTGTCCGCAAACAGCCTCCAAACAAAGCAGGGCGCTAAGGCAAGAGAACTAAGCGCCCCAGGAGGGAATCTGCCTGCGAGGGAAGCTGTGCAGCACATCCCTTGTTCCACTCGCCACTTCCCTGACTCTTAGGCAAAGCCCATCTCAACTTGCTTGTAGGCGAGCCTCCGTGCTCAGAAACAGCCCTGTGCGAGATGTGTTCTGGGCACGCAGCATGCTGCTTCCCATGCCCGGGACAAACTGCGAGCCGGTGCCTCGCTTGCGCTTCTATCTGCCGAGACTTGGAGCCTATCAGAGCGTACCTTCCCGCTGTGTGTGCTGCTGTCCGCAAACAGCCTCCAAACAAAGCAGGGCGCTAAGGCATGAGAAGTTAGCGCCCCAGGAGGGAATCTGCCTGCGAGGGAAGCTGTGCAGCACATCCCTTGTTCCACTCGCCACTTCCCTGACTCTTAGGCAAAGCCCATCTCAGCTGGCTTGTAGGCGTGCCTCCGTGCTCAGAAGCAGTCCCGTGGCAGGCAGGATACAGGGGGATGTACTCTGGGCATGCAGCATGCTGCTTCCCATGCCCGGGACAAACTGCGAGCAGGTGCCTTGCTTGCGCTTCTATCTGCCGAGACTTGGAGCTGGCCAGCGCGCACCTTGCCGCTGTGTGTGCTGCTGTCCGCAAACAGCCTCCAAACAAAGCAGGGCGCTAAGGCATGAGAAGTTAGCGCCCCAGGAGGGAATCTGCCTGCGAGGGAAGCTGTGCAGCACATCCCTTGTTCCGCTCGCCACTTCCCTGACTCTTAGGCAAAGCCCATCTCAGCTGGCTTGTAGGTGTGCCTCCGTGCTGAGAAGCAGTCCCGTGGCAGGCAGGATACAGGGGGATGTCTTCTGGGCACGCAGCATGCTGCTTCCCATGCCCGGGACAAACTGCGAGCAGGTGCCTCGCTTGCGCTTCTATCTGCCGAGACTTGGAGCTGGCCAGCGCGCACCTTCCCGCTGTGTGTGCTGCTGTCCGCAAACAGCCTCCAAACAAAGCAGGGCGCTAAGGCATGAGAAGTTAGCGCCCCAGGAGGGAATCTGCCTGCGAGGGAAGCTGTGCAGCACATCCCTTGTTCCACTCGCCACTTCCCTGACTCTTAGGCAAAGCCCATCTCAACTTGCTTGTAGGCGAGCCTCCGTGCTCAGAAACAGCCCTGTGGCAGGCAGGACAGTGCGAGATGTGTTCTGGGCACGCAGCATGCTGCTTCCCATGCCCGGGACAAACTGCGAGCCGGTGCCTCGCTTGCGCTTCTATCTGCCGAGACTTGGAGCCGATCAGAGCGCACCTTGCCGCTGTGTTGCTGCTGTCCGCAAACAGCCTCCAAACAAAGCAGGGCGCTAAGGCATGAGAAGTTAGCGCCCCAGGAGGGAATCTGCCTGCGAGGGAAGCTGTGCAGCACATCCCTTGTTCCGCTCGCCACTTCCCTGACTCTTAGGAAAAGCCCATCTCAGCTGGCTTGTAGGCGTGCCTCCGTGCTCAGAAACAGCCCTGTGGCAGGCAGGACAGTGCGAGATGTGTTCTGGGCACGCAGCATGCTGCTTCCCATGCCCGGGACAAACTGCGAGCCGGTGCCTCGCTTGCGCTTCTATCTGCCGAGACTTGGAGACTATCAGAGCGCACCTTGCCGCTGTGTGTGCTGCTGTCCGCAAACAGCCTCCAAACAAAGCAGGGCGCTAAGGCATGAGAAGTTAGCGTCCCAGGAGGGAATCTGCCTGCGAGGGAAGCTGTGCAGCACATCCCTTGTTCCACTCGCCACTTCCCTGACTCTTAGGCAAAGCCCATCTCAGCTGGCTTGTAGGTGTGCCTCTGTGCTCAGAAGCAGTCCCGTGGCAGGCAGGATACAGGGGGATGTCTTCTGGGCACGCAGCATGCTGCTTCCCATGCCCGGGACAAACTGCGAGCCGGTGCCTCGCTTGCGCTTCTATGTGCCGAGACTTGGAGCCGATCAGAGCGCACCTTGCCGCTGTGTGTGCTGCTGTCCGCAAACAGCCTCCAAACAAAGCAGGGCGCTAAGGCAAGGGAAGTAAGCGCCCCAGGAGGGAATCTGCCTGCGAGGGAAGCTGTGCAGCACATCCCTTGTTCCGCCCGCCACTTCCCTGACTCTTAGGCAAAGCCCAGCTCAGCTTGCTTGTAGGCATGCCACCGTGCTCAGAAGCAGTCCCGTGGCAGGCAGGATACAGCGGGATGTATTCTGGGCACGCAGCATGCTGCTTCCCATGCCCGGGACAAACTGCAAGCAGGTGCCTCGCTTGCGCTTCTATCTGCCGAGATTTGGAGCTGACCAGCGCGCACCTTCCCGCTGTGTGTGCTGCTGTCCCCAACCAGCCTCCAAACAAAGCAGCGCGCTAAGGCAAGAGAAGTAAGCTCCCCAGGAGGGAATCTGCCTGCGAGGGAAGCTGTGCAGCACATCCCTTGTTCCGCCCGCCACTTCCCTGACTCTTAGGCCAAGCCCAGCTCAGCTTGCTTGTAGGCGTGCCACCGTGCTCAGAAGCAGTCCCGTGGCAGGCAGGATACAGCGGGATGTATTCTGGGCACGCAGCATGCTGCTTCCCATGCCCGGGACAAACTGCAAGCAGGTGGCTCGCTTGCGCTTCTATCTGCCGATATTTGGAGATGACCAGCGCGCACCTTCCCGCTGTGTGTGCTGCTGTCCGCAAACAGCCTCCAAACAAAGCAGGGCGCTAAGGCAAGAGAAGTGAGCGCCCCAGGAGGGAATCTGCCTGCGAGGGAAGCTGTGCAGCACATCCCTTGTTCCGCCCGCCACTTCCCTGACTCTTAGGCAAAGCCCAGCTCAGCTTGCTTGTAGGCGTGCCTCCGTGCTCAGAAGCAGTCCCGTGGCAGGCAGGATACAGCGCGATGTATTCTGGGCACGCAGCATGCTGCTTCCCATGCCCAGGCCAAACTGCGAGCAGGTGCCTCGCTTGCGCTTCTATCTGCTGAGACCTGGAGCCGATCAGAGCGCACCTTCCCGCTGTGTGTGCTGCTGTCCGCAAACAGCCTCCAAACAAAGCAGGGCGCTAAGGCAAGGGAAGTAAGCACTCCAGGAGGGAATCTGCCTGCGAGGGAAGCTGTGCAGCACATCCCTTGTTCCACCCGCCACTTCCCTGACTCTTAGGCAAAGCCCAGCTCAGCTGGCTTGTAGGCCTGCCTCTGTGCTAAGAAGCAGTCCCGTGGCAGGCAGAATACAGCGGGATGTATTCTGGGCACGCAGCATGCTGCTTCCCATACCCGGGACAAATTGCGAGCAGGTGCCTCGCTTGCGCTTCTATGTGCCGAGACTTGGAGCCGATCAGAGCGCACCTTCCCGCTGTGTGTGCTGCTGTCCGCAAACAGCCTCCAAACAAAGCAGGGCGCTAAGGCAAGAGAAGTAAGCGCCCCAGGAGGGAATCTGCCTGCGAGGGAAGCTGTGCAGCACATCCCTTGTTCCGCCCGCCACTTCCCTGACTCTTAGGCAAAGCCCATCTCAGCTTGCTTGTAGGCATGCCACCATGCTCAGAAGCAGTCCCGTGCTAGGCAGGATACAGCGGGATGTATTCTGGACACGCAGCATGCTGCTTCCCATGCCCAGGCCAAACTGCAAGCAGGTGCCTCGCTTGTGCTTCTATGTGCCGAGACTTGGAGCCGATCAGAGCGCACCTTCCCGCTGTGTGTGCTGCTGTCCGCAACCAGCCTCCAAACAAAGCAGGGCGCTAAGGCAAGAGAAGTGAGCGCCCCAGGAGGGAATCTGCCTGCGAGGGAAGCTGTGCAGCACATCCCTTGTTCCGCCCGCCACTTCCCTCACTCTTAGGCAAAGACCAGCTCAGCTTGTTTGTAGGCGTGCCTCCGTGCTCAGAAGCAGTCCCGTGGCAGGCAGGATACAGCGGGATGTATTCTGGGCACGCAGCATGCTGCTTCCCATGCCCGGGACAAACTGCGAGCAGGTGCCTCGCTTGCGCTTCTATCTGCCGAGACTTCGAGCTGACCAGCGCGCACCTTCCCGCTGTGTGTGCTGCTGTCCGCAAACAGCCTCCAAACAAAGCAGGGCGCTAAGGCAAGAGAAGTAAGCTCCATAAGAGGGAATCTGCCTGTGAGGGAAGCTGTGCAGCACATCCCTTGTTCCGCCCGCCACTTCCCTGACTCTTAGGCAAAGCCCATCTCAGCTTGCTTGTAGGTGTGCCTCCGTGCTCAGAAGCAGTCCCGTGGCAGGCAGGATACAGCGGATGTATTCTGGGCACGCAGCATGCTGCTTCCCATGCCCGGGACAAATTGCGAGCAGGTGCCTCGCTTGCGCTTCTATGTGCCGAGACTTGGAGCTGACCAGCGCGCACCTTCCCGCTGTGTGTGCTGCTGTCCGCAAACAGCCTCCAAACAAAGCAGGGTGCTAAGGCAAGAGAAGTAAGCGCCCCAGGAGGGAATCTGCCTGCGAGGGAAGCTGTGCAGCACATCCCTTGTTCCACTCGCCACTTCCCTGACTCTTAGGCCAAGCCCATCTCAGCTTGCTTGTAGGCGTGCCTCCGTGCTCAGAAGCAGTCCCGTGGCAGGCAGAATACAGTGGGATGTGTTCTGGGCACGCAGCATGCTGCTTCCCATGCCCGGGACAAACTGCGAGCAGGTGCCTCGCTTGCACTTCTATGTGCCGAGACATGGAGCCGATCAGAGCGCACCTTCCCGCTGTGTGTGCTGCTGTCCGCAAACAGCCTCCAAACAAAGCAGGGCGCTAAGGCAAGAGAAGTGAGCGCCCCAGGAGGGAATCTGCCTGCGAGGGAAGCTGTGCAGCACATCCCTTGTTCCGCCCGCCACTTCCCTGACTCTTAGGCAAAGCCCAGCTCAGCTTGCTTGTAGGCCTGCCTCTGTGCTCAGAAGCAGTCCCGTGGCAGGCAGAATACAGCGGATGTATTCTGGGCATGCAGCATGCTGCTTCCCATGCCCGGGACAAACTGCAAGCAGGTGCCTCGCTTGCGCTTCTATGTGCCGAGACTTGGAGCTGGCCAGCACGCACCTTCCCGCTGTGTGTGCTGCTGTCCGCAACCAGCCTCCAAACAAAGCAGGGCGCTAAGGCAAGAGAAGTAAGCTCCCCAGAAGGGAATCTGCCTGCGAGGGAAGCTGTGCAGCACATCCCTTGTTCCGCCCGCCACTTCCCTGACTCTTAGGCAAAGCCCATCTCAGCTTGCTTGTAGGCGTGCCTCCGTGCTCAGAAGCAGTCCTGTGGCAGGCAGAATACAGCGGGATGTCTTCTGGGCACGCAGCATGCTGCTTCCCATGCCCAGGACAAATTGCGAGCAGGTGCCTCGCTTGCGCTTCTATGTGCCGAGACTTGGAGCCGATCAGAGCACATCTTCCCGCTGTGTGTGCTGCTGTCCGCAAACAGCCTCCAAACAAAGCAGGGTGCTAAGGCAGGAGAAGTAAGCGCCCCAGGAGGGAATCTGCCTGCGAGGGAAGCTGTGCAGCACATCCCTTGTTCCACCCGCCACTTCCCTCACTCTTAGGCAAAGACCAGCTCAGCTTGCTTGTAGGCGTGCCTCCGTGCTCAGAAGCAGTCCCGTGGCAGGCAGGATACAGCGGGATGTATTCTGGGCACGCAGCATGCTGCTTCCCATGCCCGGGACAAACTGCGAGCCGGTGCCTCGCTTGCGCTTCTATCTGCCGAGACTTGGAGCTGACCAGCGCGCACCTTCCCGCTGTGTGTGCTGCTGTCCGCAAACAGCCTCCAAACAAAGCAGGGCGCTAAGGCAAGAGAAGTAAGCTCCATAAGAGGGAATCTGCCTGTGAGGGAAGCTGTGCAGCACATCCCTTGTTCCGCCCGCCACTTCCCTGACTCTTAGGCAAAGCCCAGCTCAGCTTGCTTGTAGGCGTGCCTCCGTGCTCAGAAGCAGTCCAATGCCAGGCAGGATACAGCGGATGTCTTCTGGGCACGCAGCATGCTGCTTCCCATGCCCGGGACAAACTGCGAGCAGGTGCCTCGCTTGCGCTTCTATCTGCCGATACTTGGAGCTGACCAGCGCGCAACTTCCCGCTGTGTGTGCTGCTGTCCGCAAACAGCCTCCAAACAAAGCAGGGCGCTAAGGCAAGAGAAGTAAGCGCCCCAGGAGGGAATCTGCCTGCGAGGGAAGCTGTGCAGCACATCCCTTGTTCCGCCCACCACTTCCCTGACTCTTAGGCAAAGCCCATCTCAGCTTGCTTGTAGGCGTGCCACCGTGCTGAGAAGTAGTCCCGTGGCAGGCAGGATACAGCGGGATGTATTCTGGGCACGCAGCATGCTGCTTCCCATGCCCGGGACAAATTGCGAGCAGGTGCCTCGCTTGCGCTTCTATGTGCCGAGACTTGGAGCTGACCAGCGCGCACCTTCCCGCTGTGTGTGCTGCTGTCCGCAAACAGCCTCCAAACAAAGCAGGGCGCTAAGGCAAGAGAAGTAAGCGCCCCAGGAGGGAATGTGCCTGCGAGGGAAGCTGTGCAGCACATCCCTTGTTCCGCCCGCCACTTCCCTGACTCTTAGGCCAAGCCCATCTCAGCTTGCTTGTAGGCGTGCCTCCGTGCTCAGAAGCAGTCCCGTGGCAGGCAGAATACAGCGGGATGTCTTCTGGGCACGCAGCATGCTGCTTGCCGTGCCCGGGACAAATTGCGAGCAAGTGCCTCGCTTGCGCTTCTATGTGCTGAGACTTGGAGCTGACCAGCGCGCACCTTCCCGCTGTGTGTGCTGCTGTCCGCAACCAGCCTCCAAACAAAGCAGGGCGCTAAGGCAAGAGAAGTAAGCTCCCCAGGAGGGAATCTGCCTGCGAGGGAAGCTGTGCAGCACATCCCTTGTTCCGCCCGCCACTTCCCTCACTCTTAGGCAAAGCCCAGCTCAGCTTGCTTGTAGGCGTGCCTCCATGCTCAGAAGCAGTCCCGTGGCAGGCAGGATACAGCGGGATGTATTCTGGGCATGCAGCATGCTGCTTCCCATGCCCGGGACAAACTGCAAGCAGGTGCCTCGCTTGCGCTTCTATCTGCCGAGACTTGGAGCTGACCAGCGCGCACCTTCCCGCTGTGTGTGCTGCTGTCCGCAAACAGCCTCCAAACAAAGCAGGGCGCTAAGGCAAGAGAAGTGAGCGCCCCAGGAGGGAATCTGCCTGCGAGGGAAGCTGTGCAGCACATCCCTTGTCCCACCCGCCACTTCCCTGACTCTTAGGCAAAGCCCAGCTCAGCTTGCTTGTAGGCGTCCCTCCGTGCTCAGAAGCAGTCCCGTGGCAGGCAGGATACAGCGGGATGTCTTCTGGGCACGCAGCATGCTGCTTCCCATGCCCAGGACAAATTGCGAGCAGGTGCCTCGCTTGCGCTTCTATGTGCCGAGACTTGGAGCCGATCAGCGCGCACCTTCCCGCTGTGTGTGCTGCTGTCCGCAAACAGCCTCCAAACAAAGCAGCGCGCTAAGGCAAGAGAAGTGAGCGCCCCAGGAGGGAATCTGCCTGCGAGGGAAGCTGTGCAGCACATCTCTTGTTCCGCCCGCCACTTCCCTGACTCTTAGGCAAAGCCCAGCTCAGCTTGCTTGTAGGCGTCCCTCCGTGCTCAGAAGCAGTCCCGTGGCAGGCAGAATACAGCGGGATGTATTCTGGGCACGCAGCATGCTGCTTGCCATGCCCGGGACAAATTGCGAGCAGGTGCCTCGCTTGCGCTTCTATGTGCCGAGACTTGGAGCCGATCAGAGCGCACCTTCCCGCTGTGTGTGCTGCTGTCCGCAAACAGCCTCCAAACAAAGCAGGGTGCTAAGGCAAGAGAAGTAAGCTCCCGAGGAGGGAATCTGCCTGCGAGGGAAGCTGTGCAGCACATCCCTTGTTCCGCCCGCCACTTCCCTGACTCTTAGGCAAAGCCCAGCTCAGCTGGCTTGTAGGCGTGCCTCCGTGCTCAGAAGCAGTCCCGTGGCAGGCAGGATACAGGGGGATGTCTTCTGGGCACGCAGCATGCTGCTTCCCATGCCCGGGACAAACTGCGAGCAGGTGCCTCGCTTGCGCTTCTATCTGCCGAGACTTGGAGCTGACCAGCGCGCACCTTCCCGCTGTGTGTGCTGCTGTCCGCAAACAGCCTCCAAACAAAGCAGGGCGCTAAGGCATGAGAAGTTAGCGCCCCAGGAGGGAATCTGCCTGCGAGGGAAGCTGTGCAGCACATCCCTTGTTCCACTCGCCACTTCCCTGACTCTTAGGCAAAGCCCATCTCAACTTGCTTGTAGGCGAGCCTCCGTGCTCAGAAACAGCCCTGTGGCAGGCAGGACAGTGCGAGATGTGTTCTGGGCACGCAGCATGCTGCTTCCCATGCCCGGGACAAACTGCGAGCAGGTGCCTCGCTTGCGCTTCTATCTGCCGAGACTTGGAGCCGATCAGAGCGCACCTTGCCGCTGTGTTGCTGCTGTCCGCAAACAGCCTCCAAACAAAGCAGGGCGCTAAGGCATGAGAAGTTAGCGCCCCAGGAGGGAGTCTGCCTGCGAGGGAAGCTGTGCAGCACATCCCTTGTTCCGCTCGCCACTTCCCTGACTCTTAGGCAAAGCCCATCTCAGCTGGCTTGTAGGCGTGCCTCCGTGCTCAGAAACAGCCCTGTGGCAGGCAGGACAGTGCGAGATGTGTTCTGGGCACGCAGCATGCTGCTTCCCATGCCCGGGACAAACTGCGAGCCGGTGCCTCGCTTGCGCTTCTATCTGCCGAGACTTGGAGACTATCAGAGCGCACCTTGCCGCTGTGTGTGCTGCTGTCCGCAAACAGCCTCCAAACAAAGCAGGGCGCTAAGGCATGAGAAGTTAGCGTCCCAGGAGGGAATCTGCCTGCGAGGGAAGCTGTGCAGCACATCCCTTGTTCCACTCGCCACTTCCCTGACTCTTAGGCAAAGCCCATCTCAGCTGGCTTGTAGGTGTGCCTCTGTGCTCAGAAGCAGTCCCGTGGCAGGCAGGATACAGGGGGATGTCTTCTGGGCATGCAGCATGCTGCTTCCCATGCCCGGGACAAACTGCGAGCCGGTGCCTCGCTTGCGCTTCTATGTGCCGAGACTTGGAGCCGATCAGAGCGCACCTTGCCGCTGTGTGTGCTGCTGTCCGCAAACAGCCTCCAAACAAAGCAGGGCGCTAAGGCAAGGGAAGTAAGCGCCCCAGGAGGGAATCTGCCTGCGAGGGAAGCTGTGCAGCACATCCCTTGTTCCGCCCGCCACTTCCCTGACTCTTAGGCAAAGCCCAGCTCAGCTTGCTTGTAGGCATGCCACCGTGCTCAGAAGCAGTCCCGTGGCAGGCAGGATACAGCGGGATGTATTCTGGGCACGCAGCATGCTGCTTCCCATGCCCGGGACAAACTGCAAGCAGGTGCCTCGCTTGCGCTTCTATCTGCCGAGATTTGGAGCTGACCAGCGCGCACCTTCCCGCTGTGTGTGCTGCTGTCCCCAACCAGCCTCCAAACAAAGCAGCGCGCTAAGGCAAGAGAAGTAAGCTCCCCAGGAGGGAATCTGCCTGCGAGGGAAGCTGTGCAGCACATCCCTTGTTCCGCCCGCCACTTCCCTGACTCTTAGGCAAAGCCCAGCTCAGCTTGCTTGTAGGCGTGCCACCGTGCTCAGAAGCAGTCCCGTGGCAGGCAGGATACAGCGGGATGTCTTCTGGGCACGCAGCATGCTGCTTCCCATGCCCGGGACAAACTGCAAGCAGGTGGCTCGCTTGCGCTTCTATCTGCCGATATTTGGAGATGACCAGCGCGCACCTTCCCGCTGTGTGTGCTGCTGTCCGCAAACAGCCTCCAAACAAAGCAGGGCGCTAAGGCAAGAGAAGTGAGCGCCCCAGGAGGGAATCTGCCTGCGAGGGAAGCTGTGCAGCACATCCCTTGTTCCGCCCGCCACTTCCCTGACTCTTAGGCAAAGCCCAGCTCAGCTTGCTTGTAGGCGTGCCTCCGTGCTCAGAAGCAGTCCCGTGGCAGGCAGGATACAGCGGGATGTATTCTGGACACGCAGCATGCTGCTTCCCATGCCCAGGCCAAACTGCGAGCAGGTGCCTCGCTTGCGCTTCTATCTGCTGAGACCTGGAGCCGATCAGAGCGCACCTTCCCGCTGTGTGTGCTGCTGTCCGCAAACAGCCTCCAAACAAAGCAGGGCGCTAAGGCAAGGGAAGTAAGCACTCCAGGAGGGAATCTGCCTGCGAGGGAAGCTGTGCAGCACATCCCTTGTTCCACCCGCCACTTCCCTGACTCTTAGGCAAAGCCCAGCTCAGCTGGCTTGTAGGCCTGCCTCTGTGCTCAGAAGCAGTCCCGTGGCAGGCAGAATACAGCGGGATGTATTCTGGGCACGCAGCATGCTGCTTCCCATACCCGGGACAAATTGCGAGCAGGTGCCTCGCTTGCGCTTCTATGTGCCGAGACTTGGAGCCGATCAGAGCGCACCTTCCCGCTGTGTGTGCTGCTGTCCGCAAACAGCCTCCAAACAAAGCAGGGCGCTAAGGCAAGAGAAGTAAGCGCCCCAGGAGGGAATGTGCCTGCGAGGGAAGCTGTGCAGCACATCCCTTGTTCCGCCCGCCACTTCCCTGACTCTTAGGCAAAGCCCAGCTCAGCTTGCTTGTAGGCGTGCCACCATGCTCAGAAGCAGTCCCGTGCTAGGCAGGATACAGCGGGATGTATTCTGGACACGCAGCATGCTGCTTCCCATGCCCGGGACAAACTGCAAGCAGGTGTCTCGCTTGCGCTTCTATCTGCCGAGATTTGGAGCCGATCAGAGCGCACCTTCCCGCTGTGTGTGCTGCTGTCCGCAAACAGCCTCCAAACAAAGCAGGGCGCTAAGGCAAGAGAAGTAAGCGCCCCAGGAGGGAATCTGCCTGCGAGGGAAGCTGTGCAGCACATCCCTTGTTCCGCCCGCCACTTCCCTGACTCTTAGGCCAAGCCCAGCTCAGCTTGCTTGTAGGCGTGCCACCATGCTCAGAAGCAGTCCCGTGGCAGGCAGGATACAGCGCGATGTATTCTGGGCACGCAGCATGCTGCTTCCCATACCCGGGACAAATTGCAAGCAGGTGCCTCGCTTGTGCTTCTATGTGCCGAGACTTGGAGCCGATCAGAGCGCACCTTCCCGCTGTGTGTGCTGCTGTCCGCAAACAGCCTCCAAACAAAGCAGGGCGCTAAGGCAAGAGAAGTGAGCGCCCCAGGAGGGAATCTGCCTGCGAGGGAAGCTGTGCAGCACATCCCTTGTTCCGCCCGCCACTTCCCTCACTCTTAGGCAAAGACCAGCTCAGCTTGTTTGTAGGCGTGCCTCCGTGCTCAGAAGCAGTCCCGTGGCAGGCAGGATACAGCGGGATGTATTCTGGGCACGCAGCATGCTGCTTCCCATGCCCGGGACAAACTGCGAGCAGGTGCCTCGCTTGCGCTTCTATCTGCCTAGACTTCGAGCTGACCAGCGCGCACCTTCCCGCTGTGTGTGCTGCTGTCCGCAAACAGCCTCCAAACAAAGCAGGGCGCTAAGGCAAGAGAAGTAAGCTCCATAAGAGGGAATCTGCCTGTGAGGGAAGCTGTGCAGCACATCCCTTGTTCCGCCCGCCACTTCCCTGACTCTTAGGCAAAGCCCATCTCAGCTTGCTTGTAGGTGTGCCTCCGTGCTCAGAAGCAGTCCCGTGGCAGGCAGGATACAGCGGATGTATTCTGGGCACGCAGCATGCTGCTTCCCATGCCCGGGACAAATTGCGAGCAGGTGCCTCGCTTGCGCTTCTATGTGCCGAGACTTGGAGCTGACCAGCGCGCACCTTCCCGCTGTGTGTGCTGCTGTCCGCAAACAGCCTCCAAACAAAGCAGGGTGCTAAGGCAAGAGAAGTAAGCTCCCCAGGAGGGAATCTGCCTGCGAGGGAAGCTGTGCAGCACATCCCTTGTTCCGCCCGCCACTTCCCTGACTCTTAGGCAAAGCCCATCTCAGCTTGCTTGTAGGCGTCCCTCCGTGCTCAGAAGCAGTCCCGTGGCAGGCAGAATACAGTGGGATGTGTTCTGGGCACGCAGCATGCTGCTTCCCATGCCCGGGACAAACTGCGAGCAGGTGCCTCGCTTGCACTTCTATGTGCCGAGACATGGAGCCGATCAGAGCGCACCTTCCCGCTGTGTGTGCTGCTGTCCGCAAACAGCCTCCAAACAAAGCAGGGCGCTAAGGCAAGAGAAGTGAGCGCCCCAGGAGGGAATCTGCCTGCGAGGGAAGCTGTGCAGCACATCCCTTGTTCCGCCCGCCACTTCCCTGACTCTTAGGCAAAGCCCAGCTCAGCTTGCTTGTAGGCCTGCCTCTGTGCTCAGAAGCAGTCCCGTGGCAGGCAGAATACAGCGGATGTATTCTGGGCATGCAGCATGCTGCTTCCCATGCCCGGGACAAACTGCAAGCAGGTGCCTCGCTTGCGCTTCTATGTGCCGAGACTTGGAGCTGGCCAGCACGCACCTTCCCGCTGTGTGTGCTGCTGTCCGCAAACAGCCTCCAAACAAAGCAGGGCGCTAAGGCAAGAGAAGTAAGCTCCCCAGAAGGGAATCTGCCTGCGAGGGAAGCTGTGCAGCACATCCCTTGTTCCGCCCGCCACTTCCCTGACTCTTAGGCAAAGCCCATCTCAGCTTGCTTGTAGGCGTGCCTCCGTGCTCAGAAGCAGTCCTGTGGCAGGCAGAATACAGCGGGATGTCTTCTGGGCACGCAGCATGCTGCTTCCCATGCCCAGGACAAATTGCGAGCAGGTGCCTCGCTTGCGCTTCTATGTGCCGAGACTTGGAGCCGATCAGAGCACATCTTCCCGCTGTGTGTGCTGCTGTCCGCAAACAGCCTCCAAACAAAGCAGGGCGCTAAGGCAGGAGAAGTAAGCGCCCCAGGAGGGAATCTGCCTGCGAGGGAAGCTGTGCAGCACATCCCTTGTTCCACCCGCCACTTCCCTCACTCTTAGGCAAAGACCAGCTCAGCTTGCTTGTAGGCGTGCCTCCGTGCTCAGAAGCAGTCCCGTGGCAGGCAGGATACAGCGCGATGTATTCTGGGCACGCAGCATGCTGCTTCCCATACCCGGGACAAATTGCAAGCAGGTGCCTCGCTTGCGCTTCTATGTGCCGAGACTTGGAGCCGATCAGAGCGCACCTTCCCGCTGTGTGTGCTGCTGTCCCCAAACAGCCTCCAAACAAAGCAGGGCGCTAAGGCAAGAGAAGTAAGCTCCATAAGAGGGAATCTGCCTGTGAGGGAAGCTGTGCAGCACATCCCTTGTTCCACCCGCCACTCCCCTGACTCTTAGGCCAAGCCCAGCTCAGCTTGCTTGTAGGCGTGCCTCCGTGCTCAGAAGCAGTCCCGTGGCAGGCAGGATACAGCGGGATGTATTCTGGGCATGCAGCATGCTGCTTCCCATGCCCGGGACAAACTGCAAGCAGGTGCCTCGCTTGCGCTTCTATCTGCCGAGACTTGGAGCTGACCAGCGCGCACCTTCCCGCTGTGTGTGCTGCTGTCCGCAAACAGCCTCCAAACAAAGCAGGGCGCTAAGGCAAGAGAAGTAAGCTCCATAAGAGGGAATCTGCCTGTGAGGGAAGCTGTGCAGCACATCCCTTGTTCCGCCCGCCACTTCCCTGACTCTTAGGCAAAGCCCAGCTCAGCTTGCTTGTAGGCGTGCCTCCGTGCTCAGAAGCAGTCCCGTGGCAGGCAGGATACAGCGGATGTCTTCTGGGCACGCAGCATGCTGCTTCCCATGCCCGGGACAAACTGCGAGCAGGTGCCTCGCTTGCGCTTCTATCTGCCGATACTTGGAGCTGACCAGCGCGCAACTTCCCGCTGTGTGTGCTGCTGTCCGCAAACAGCCTCCAAACAAAGCAGGGCGCTAAGGCAAGAGAAGTAAGCGCCCCAGGAGGGAATCTGCCTGCGAGGGAAGCTGTGCAGCACATCCCTTGTTCCGCCCACCACTTCCCTGACTCTTAGGCAAAGCCCATCTCAGCTTGCTTGTAGGCGTGCCTCCGTGCTCAGAAGTAGTCCCATGGCAGGCAGGATACAGCGGGATGTATTCTGGGCACGCAGCATGCTGCTTCCCATGCCCGGGACAAATTGCGAGCAGGTGCCTCGCTTGCGCTTCTATGTGCCGAGACTTGGAGCTGACCAGCGCGCACCTTCCCGCTGTGTGTGCTGCTGTCCGCAAACAGCCTCCAAACAAAGCAGGGCGCTAAGGCAAGAGAAGTAAGCGCCCCAGGAGGGAATGTGCCTGCGAGGGAAGCTGTGCAGCACATCCCTTGTTCCGCCCGCCACTTCCCTGACTCTTAGGCCAAGCCCATCTCAGCTTGCTTGTAGGCGTGCCTCCGTGCTCAGAAGCAGTCCCGTGGCAGGCAGAATACAGCGGGATGTCTTCTGGGCACGCAGCATGCTGCTTGCCGTGCCCGGGACAAATTGCGAGCAAGTGCCTCGCTTGCGCTTCTATGTGCTGAGACTTGGAGCTGACCAGCGCGCACCTTCCCGCTGTGTGTGCTGCTGTCCGCAACCAGCCTCCAAACAAAGCAGGGCGCTAAGGCAAGAGAAGTAAGCTCCCCAGGAGGGAATCTGCCTGCGAGGGAAGCTGTGCAGCACATCCCTTGTTCCGCCCGCCACTTCCCTCACTCTTAGGCAAAGCCCAGCTCAGCTTGCTTGTAGGCGTGCCTCCATGCTCAGAAGCAGTCCCGTGGCAGGCAGGATACAGCGGGATGTATTCTGGGCATGCAGCATGCTGCTTCCCATGCCCGGGACAAACTGCAAGCAGGTGCCTCGCTTGCGCTTCTATCTGCCGAGACTTGGAGCTGACCAGCGCGCACCTTCCCGCTGTGTGTGCTGCTGTCCGCAAACAGCCTCCAAACAAAGCAGGGCGCTAAGGCAAGAGAAGTGAGCGCCCCAGGAGGGAATCTGCCTGCGAGGGAAGCTGTGCAGCACATCCCTTGTCCCACCCGCCACTTCCCTGACTCTTAGGCAAAGCCCAGCTCAGCTTGCTTGTAGGCGTCCCTCCGTGCTCAGAAGCAGTCCCGTGGCAGGCAGGATACAGCGGGATGTCTTCTGGGCACGCAGCATGCTGCTTCCCATGCCCAGGCCAAATTGCGAGCAGGTGCCTCGCTTGCGCTTCTATGTGCCGAGACTTGGAGCCGATCAGCGCGCACCTTCCCGCTGTGTGTGCTGCTGTCCGCAAACAGCCTCCAAACAAAGCAGCGCGCTAAGGCAAGAGAAGTGAGCGCCCCAGGAGGGAATCTGCCTGCGAGGGAAGCTGTGCAGCACATCTCTTGTTCCGCCCGCCACTTCCCTGACTCTTAGGCAAAGCCCAGCTCAGCTTGCTTGTAGGCGTCCCTCCGTGCTCAGAAGCAGTCCCGTGGCAGGCAGGATACAGCGGATGTATTCTGGGCACGCAGCATGCTGCTTCCCATGCCCGGGACAAACTGCGAGCAGGTGCCTCGCTTGCGCTTCTACGTGCCGAGACTTGGAGCTGACCAGCGCGCACCTTCCCGCTGTGTGTGCTGCTGTCCGCAACCAGCCTCCAAACAAAGCAGGGCGCTAAGGCAAGAGAAGTAAGCTCCCCAGGAGGGAATCTGCCTGCGAGGGAAGCTGTGCAGCACATCCCTTGTTCCGCCTGCCACTTCCTTGACTCTTAGGCAAAGCCCAGCTCAGCTTGCTTGTAGGCGTGCCTCCATGCTCAGAAGCAGTCCCATGCCAGGCAGGATACAGGGGGATGTGTTCTGGGCACGCAGCATGCTGCTTCCCATGCCCGGGACAAACTGCGAGCAGGTGCCTCGCTTGCGCTTCTATCTGCCGAGACTTGGAGCTGGCCAGCGCGCACCTTCCCGCTGTGTGTGCTGCTGTCCGCAACCAGCCTCCAAACAAAGCAGGGCGCTAAGGCAAGGGAAGTAAGCACTCCAGGAGGGAATCTGCCTGCGAGGGAAGCTGTGCAGCACATCTCTTGTTCCGCCCGCCACTTCCCTGACTCTTAGGCAAAGCCCATCTCAGCTGGCTTGTAGGCGTGCCTCCATGCTCAGAAGCAGTCCCGTGGCAGGCAGGATACAGCGGATGTATTCTGGGCACGCAGCATGCTGCTTCCCATGCCTGGGACAAACTGCAAGCAGGTGCCTCGCTTGCGCTTCTATGTGCCGAGACTTGGAGCCGATCAGAGCGCACCTTCCCGCTGTGTGTGCTGCTGTCCGCAACCAGCCTCCAAACAAAGCAGGGCGCTAAGGCAAGAGAAGTAAGCACTCCAGGAGGGAATCTGCCTGCGAGGGAATCTGTGCAGCACATCCCTTGTTCCGCCTGCCACTTCCCTGACTCTTAGGCAAAGCCCATCTCAGCTTGCTTGTAGGCGTCCCTCCATGCTCAGAAGCAGTCCCGTGGCAGGCAGGACAGTGCGAGATGTATTCTGGGCACGCAGCATGCTGCTTCCCATACCCGGGACAAACTGCGAGCCGGTGCCTCGCTTGCGCTTCTATCTGCCGAGACTTGGAGCTGACCAGCGCGCACCTTCCCGCTGTGTGTGCTGCTGTCCGCAAACAGCCTCCAAACAAAGCAGGGCGCTAAGGCAAGGGAAGTAAGCTCCCCAGGAGGGAATCTGCCTGCGAGGGAAGCTGTGCAGCACATCCCTTGTTCCGCTCGCCACTTCCCTGACTCTTAGGCAAAGACCAGCTCAGCTTGCTTGTAGGCGTGCCTCCGTGCTCAGAAGCAGTCCCGTGGCAGGCAGAATACAGCGGGATGTCTTCTGGGCACGCAGCATGCTGCTTGCCATGCCCGGGACAAATTGCGAGCAGGTGCCTCGCTTGCGCTTCTATGTGCCGAGACTTGGAGCCGATCAGAGCGCACCTTCCCGCTGTGTGTGCTGCTGTCCGCAAACAGCCTCCAAACAAAGCAGGGTGCTAAGGCAAGAGAAGTAAGCTCCCGAGGAGGGAATCTGCCTGCGAGGGAAGCTGTGCAGCACATCCCTTGTTCCGCCCGCCACTTCCCTGACTCTTAGGCAAAGCCCAGCTCAGCTGGCTTGTAGGCGTGCCTCCGTGCTCAGAAGCAGTCCCGTGGCAGGCAGGATACAGGGGGATGTCTTCTGGGCACGCAGCATGCTGCTTCCCATGCCCGGGACAAACTGCGAGCAGGTGCCTCGCTTGCGCTTCTATGTGCCGAGACTTGGAGCCGATCAGAGCGCACCTTGCCGCTGTGTGTGCTGCTGTCCGCAAACAGCCTCCAAACAAAGCAGGGCGCTAAGGCAAGGGAAGTAAGCGCCCCAGGAGGGAATCTGCCTGTGAGGGAAGCTGTGCAGCACATCTCTTGTTCCGCCCGCCACTTCCCTGACTCTTAGGCAAAGCCCAACTCAGCTTGCTTGTAGGCTTCCCTCCGTGCTCAGAAGCAGTCCCGTGGCAGGCAGGATACAGCGGATGTATTCTGGGCACGCAGCATGCTGCTTCCCATGCCCGGGACAAACTGCGAGCAGGTGCCTCGCTTGCGCTTCTATGTGCCGAGACTTGGAGCCGATCAGAGCGCACCTTCCCGCTGTGTGTGCTGCTGTCCCCAACCAGCCTCCAAACAAAGCAGGGCGCTAAGGCAAGAGAAGTAAGCGCCCCAGGAGGGAATCTGCCTGCGAGGGAATCTGTGCAGCACATCCCTTGTTCCGCCTGCCACTTCCCTGACTCTTAGGCAAAGCCCATCTCAGCTTGCTTGTAGGCGTGCCTTCGTGCTCAGAAGCAGTCCTGTGGCAGGCAGGATACAGCGGGATGTATTCTTGGCACGCAGCATGCTGCTTCCCATGCCCGGGACAAACTGCGAGCAGGTGCCTCGCTTGCGCTTCTATCTGCCGAGACTTGGAGCTTACCAGCGCGCACCTTCCTGCTGTGTGTGCTGCTGTCTGCAACAAGCCTCCAAACAAAGCAGGGCGCTAAGGCAAGAGAAGTAAGCGCCCCAGGAGGGAATCTGCCTGCGAGGGAAGCTGTGCAGCACATCCCTTGTTTCGCCCGCCACTTCCCTGACTCTTAGACAAAGCCAGCTCAGCTGGCTTGTAGGCGTGCCTACAAGCTAGGAAACAGCCCTGTGGCAGGCAAGACAGTGCGAGAAGTACTCTGGGCACGCAGCATGCTGCTTCCAATGCCCAGGACAAACTGCGAGCAGGTGCCTCGCTTGCGCTTCTATCTGCCGAGACTTGGAGCCGACCAGCGCGCACCTTCCCGCTGTGTGTGCTGCTGTCCGCAAACTGCCTCCAAACAAAGCAGGGCGCTAAGGCAAGAGAAGTAAGCTCCCCAGGAGGGAATGTGCCTGCGAGGGAAGCTGTGCAGCACATCCCTTGTTCCGCTCGCCACTTCCCTGACTCTTAGGCAAAGCCCAGCTCAACTTGCTTGTAGGCGTGCCTACATTCTATGAAACAGCCCCGTCGCAGGCAGGACAGTGCAAGAAGTAGTATGGGCACGCAGCATGCTGCTTTCCATGCCCGGGACAAACTGCGAGCAGGTGCCTCGCTTGCGCTTCTATCTGCCGAGACTTGGAGCCGACCAGCGCGCACCTTCCCGCTGTGTGTGCTGCTGTCTGCAAACAGCCTCCAAACAAAGCAGGGTGTTAAGGCAAGAGAAGTTAGCGCCCCAGGAGGGAATGTGCCTGCGAGGGAAGCTGTGCAGCACATCCCTTGTTCCGCCCGCCACTTCCCTGACTCTTAGGCAAAGCCCAGCTCAGCTGGCTTGTATGCGTGCCTCCGTGCTCAGAAGCAGTCCCGTGGCAGGCAGGATACAGCGGGATGTATTCTGGGCATGCAGCATGCTGCTTGCCATGCCTGGGACAAACTGCAAGCAGGTGCCTCGCTTGCGCTTCTATCTGCCGAGACTTGGAGCCGACCAGCGCGCACCTTCCCGCTGTGTGTGCTGCTGTCTGCAAACAGCCTCCAAACAAAGCAGGGCGCTAAGGCAAGAGAAGTAAGCTCCCCAGGAGGGAATGTACCTGCGAGGGAAGCTGTGCAGCACATCCCTTGTTCCACTCGCCACTTCCCTGACTCTTAGGCAAAGCCCAGCTCAGCTTGCTAGCAGGCGTGCATCCGTGCTCAGAAGCAGCCCTGAGGTAGGCAGGACAGTGCGAGAAGTACTCTGGGCACGCAGCATGCTGCTTCCCATGCCCGGGACAAACTGCGAGCAGGTGCCTCGCTTGCGCTTCTATCTGCTGAGACTTGGAGCCGACCAGCGCGCACCTTCCCGCTGTGTGTGCTGCTGTCCGCAAACAGCCTCCAAACAAAGCAGGGCGCTAAGGCAAGGGAAGTAAGCTCCCCAGGAGGGAATCTGCCTGCGAGGGAAGCTGTGCAGCACATCCCTTGTTCCGCTCGCCACTTCCCTGACTCTTAGGCAAAGACCAGCTCAGCTTGCTTGTAGGCGTGCCTCCGTGCTCAGAAGCAGTCCCGTGGCAGGCAGGATACAGTGGATGTATTCTGGGCACGCAGCATGCTGCTTCCCATGCCCGGGACAAACTGCGAGCAGGTGCCTCGCTTGCGCTTCTACGTGCTGAGACTTGGAGCTGACCAGCGCGCACCTTCCCGCTGTGTGTGCTGCTGTCCGCAAACAGCCTCCAAACAAAGCAGGGCGCTAAGGCAAGAGAAGTAAGCTCCCCAGGAGGGAATCTGCCTGCGAGGGAAGCTGTGCAGCACATCCCTTGTTCCGCCCGCCACTTCCCTGACTCTTAGGCAAAGCCCATCTCAGCTGGCTTGTAGGCGTGCCTCCATGCTCAGAAGCAGTCCCATGCCAGGCAGGATACAGTGGGATGTGTTCTGGGCACGCAGCATGCTGCTTCCTGTGCCCGGAACAACCTGCAAACACGTGCCTCGCTTGCGCTTCTATCTGCTGAGACTTGGAGCCGATCAGAGCGCACCTTCCCGCTGTGTGTGCTGCTGTCCGCAACCAGCCTCCAAACAAAGCAGGGTGTTAAGGCAAGAGAAATAAGCACCCCAGGAGGGAATCTGCCTGCGAGGGAAGCTGTGCAGCACATCCCTTGTTCCGCCCGCCACTTCCCTGACACTTAGGCAAAGCCCAGCTCAGCTGGCTTGTAGGCGTGCCTCCGTGCTCAGAAGCAGCCCCGAGGCAGGCAGGATACAGCGGGATGTATTCTGGGCATGCAGCATGCTGCTTTCCATGCCTGGGACAAACTGCGAGCAGGTGCCTCGCTTGCGCTTCTATCTGCCGAGACTTGGAGCCGACCAGCGCGCACCTTCCCGCTGTGTGTGCTGCTGTCCACAAACAGCCTCCAAACAAAGCAGGGCACTAAGGCAAGAGAAGTAAGCGCCCCAGGAGGGAATGTGCCTGCGAGGGAAGCTGTGCAGCACATCCCTTGTTCCGCTCGCAACTTCCCTGACTCTTAGGCAAAGCCCATCACAATTGGCTTGTAGGCGTGCCTTCGTGCTCAGAAGCAGTCCTGTGGCAGGCAGGATACAGCGGGATGTATTCTTGGCACGCAGCATGCTGCTTCCCATGCCCGGGACAAACTGCGAGCAGGTGCCTCGCTTGCGCTTCTATCTGCCGAGACTTGGAGCTTACCAGCGCGCACCTTCCTGCTGTGTGTGCTGCTGTCTGCAACAAGGCTCCAAACAAAGCAGGGCGCTAAGGCAAGAGAAGTAAGCGCCCCAGGAGGGAATGTGCCTGCGAGGGAAGCTGTGCAGCACATCCCTTGTTCCGCCCGCCACTTCCCTGACTCTTAGGCAAAGCCAGCTCAGCTGGCTTGTAGGCGTGCCTACAAGCTAGGAAACAGCCCTGTGGCAGGCAAGACAGTGCGAGAAGTACTCTGGGCACGCAGCATGCTGCTTCCAATGCCCAGGACAAACTGCGAGCAGGTGCCTCGCTTGCGCTTCTATGTGCCGAGACTTGGAGCCGACCAGCGCACACCTTCCCGCTGTGTGTGCTGCTGTCCGCAAACAGCCTCCAAACAAAGCAGGGCGCTAAGGCAAGAGAAGTAAGCGCCCCAGGAGGGAATGTGCCTGCGAGGGAAGCTGTGCAGCACATCCCTTGTTCCGCTCGCAACTTCCCTGACTCTTAGGCAAAGCCCAGCTCAACTTGCTTGTAGGCGTGCCTACATTCTATGAAACAGCCCCGTCGCAGGCAGGACAGTGCAAGAAGTAGTATGGGCACGCAGCATGCTGCTTTCCATGCCCGGGACAAACTGCGAGCAGGTGCCTCGCTTGCGCTTCTATCTGCTGAGACTTGGAGCCGACCAGCGCGCACCTTCCCGCTGTGTGTGCTGCTGTCCGCAACCAGCCTCCAAACAAAGCAGGGTGTTAAGGCAAGGGAAGTAAGCTCCCCAGGAGGGAATCTGCCTGCGAGGGAAGCTGTGCAGCACATCCCTTGTTCCGCTCGCCACTTCCCTGACTCTTAGGCAAAGACCAGCTCAGCTTGCTTGTAGGCGTGCCTCCGTGCTCAGAAGCAGTCCCGTGGCAGGCAGAATACAGCGGGATGTATTCTGGGCACGCAGCATGCTGCTTGCCATGCCCGGGACAAATTGCGAGCAGGTGCCTCGCTTGCGCTTCTATGTGCCGAGACTTGGAGCCGATCAGAGCGCACCTTCCCGCTGTGTGTGCTGCTGTCCGCAAACAGCCTCCAAACAAAGCAGGGTGCTAAGGCAAGAGAAGTAAGCTCCCGAGGAGGGAATCTGCCTGCGAGGGAAGCTGTGCAGCACATCCCTTGTTCCGCTCGCCACTTCCCTGACTCTTAGGCAAAGCCCAGCTCAGCTGGCTTGTAGGCGTGCCTCCGTGCTCAGAAGCAGTCCCGTGGCAGGCAGGATACAGGGGGATGTCTTCTGGGCACGCAGCATGCTGCTTCCCATGCCCGGGACAAACTGCGAGCAGGTGCCTCGCTTGCGCTTCTATGTGCCGAGACTTGGAGCCGATCAGAGCGCACCTTGCCGCTGTGTGTGCTGCTGTCCGCAAACAGCCTCCAAACAAAGCAGGGCGCTAAGGCAAGGGAAGTAAGCGCCCCAGGAGGGAATCTGCCTGTGAGGGAAGCTGTGCAGCACATCTCTTGTTCCGCCCGCCACTTCCCTGACTCTTAGGCAAAGCCCAACTCAGCTGGCTTGTAGGCTTCCCTCCGTGCTCAGAAGCAGTCCCGTGGCAGGCAGGATACAGCGGATGTATTCTGGGCACGCAGCATGCTGCTTCCCATGCCCGGGACAAACTGCGAGCAGGTGCCTCGCTTGCGCTTCTATGTGCCGAGACTTGGAGCCGATCAGAGCGCACCTTCCCGCTGTGTGTGCTGCTGTCCCCAACCAGCCTCCAAACAAAGCAGGGCGCTAAGGCAAGAGAAGTAAGCGCCCCAGGAGGGAATCTGCCTGCGAGGGAATCTGTGCAGCACATCCCTTGTTCCGCCTGCCACTTCCCTGACTCTTAGGCAAAGCCCATCTCAGCTTGCTTGTAGGCGTGCCTTCGTGCTCAGAAGCAGTCCTGTGGCAGGCAGGATACAGCAGGATGTATTCTTGGCACGCAGCATGCTGCTTCCCATGCCCGGGACAAACTGCGAGCAGGTGCCTCGCTTGCGCTTCTATCTGCCGAGACTTGGAGCTTACCAGCGCGCACCTTCCTGCTGTGTGTGCTGCTGTCTGCAACAAGCCTCCAAACAAAGCAGGGCGCTAAGGCAAGAGAAGTAAGCGCCCCAGGAGGGAATCTGCCTGCGAGGGAAGCTGTGCAGCACATCCCTTGTTTCGCCCGCCACTTCCCTGACTCTTAGACAAAGCCAGCTCAGCTGGCTTGTAGGCGTGCCTACAAGCTAGGAAACAGCCCTGTGGCAGGCAAGACAGTGCGAGAAGTACTCTGGGCACGCAGCATGCTGCTTCCAATGCCCAGGACAAACTGCGAGCAGGTGCCTCGCTTGCGCTTCTATCTGCCGAGACTTGGAGCCGACCAGCGCGCACCTTCCCGCTGTGTGTGCTGCTGTCCGCAAACTGCCTCCAAACAAAGCAGGGCGCTAAGGCAAGAGAAGTAAGCTCCCCAGGAGGGAATGTGCCTGCGAGGGAAGCTGTGCAGCACATCCCTTGTTCCGCTCGCCACTTCCCTGACTCTTAGGCAAAGCCCAGCTCAACTTGCTTGTAGGCGTGCCTACATTCTATGAAACAGCCCCGTCGCAGGCAGGACAGTGCAAGAAGTAGTATGGGCACGCAGCATGCTGCTTTCCATGCCCGGGACAAACTGCGAGCAGGTGCCTCGCTTGCGCTTCTATCTGCCGAGACTTGGAGCCGACCAGCGCGCACCTTCCCGCTGTGTGTGCTGCTGTCTGCAAACAGCCTCCAAACAAAGCAGGGTGTTAAGGCAAGAGAAGTTAGCGCCCCAGGAGGGAATGTGCCTGCGAGGGAAGCTGTGCAGCACATCCCTTGTTCCGCCCGCCACTTCCCTGACTCTTAGGCAAAGCCCAGCTCAGCTGGCTTGTATGCGTGCCTCCGTGCTCAGAAGCAGTCCCGTGGCAGGCAGGATACAGCGGGATGTATTCTGGGCATGCAGCATGCTGCTTGCCATGCCTGGGACAAACTGCAAGCAGGTGCCTCGCTTGCGCTTCTATCTGCCGAGACTTGGAGCCGACCAGCGCGCACCTTCCCGCTGTGTGTGCTGCTGTCTGCAAACAGCCTCCAAACAAAGCAGGGCGCTAAGGCAAGAGAAGTAAGCTCCCCAGGAGGGAATGTACCTGCGAGGGAAGCTGTGCAGCACATCCCTTGTTCCACTCGCCACTTCCCTGACTCTTAGGCAAAGCCCAGCTCAGCTTGCTAGCAGGCGTGCATCCGTGCTCAGAAGCAGCCCTGAGGTAGGCAGGACAGTGCGAGAAGTACTCTGGGCACGCAGCATGCTGCTTCCCATGCCCGGGACAAACTGCGAGCAGGTGCCTCGCTTGCGCTTCTATCTGCTGAGACTTGGAGCCGACCAGCGCGCACCTTCCCGCTGTGTGTGCTGCTGTCCGCAAACAGCCTCCAAACAAAGCAGGGCGCTAAGGCAAGGGAAGTAAGCTCCCCAGGAGGGAATCTGCCTGCGAGGGAAGCTGTGCAGCACATCCCTTGTTCCGCTCGCCACTTCCCTGACTCTTAGGCAAAGACCAGCTCAGCTTGCTTGTAGGCGTGCCTCCGTGCTCAGAAGCAGTCCCGTGGCAGGCAGAATACAGCGGGATGTATTCTGGGCACGCAGCATGCTGCTTGCCATGCCCGGGACAAATTGCGAGCAGGTGCCTCGCTTGCGCTTCTATGTGCCGAGACTTGGAGCCGATCAGAGCGCACCTTGCCGCTGTGTGTGCTGCTGTCCGCAAACAGCCTCCAAACAAAGCAGGGCGCTAAGGCAAGGGAAGTAAGCGCCCCAGGAGGGAATCTGCCTGTGAGGGAAGCTGTGCAGCACATCTCTTGTTCCGCCCGCCACTTCCCTGACTCTTAGGCAAAGCCCAACTCAGCTGGCTTGTAGGCGTGCCTCCGTGCTCAGAAGCAGTCCCGTGGCAGGCAGGATACAGCGGATGTATTCTGGGCACGCAGCATGCTGCTTCCCATGCCCGGGACAAACTGCGAGCAGGTGCCTCGCTTGCGCTTCTATGTGCCGAGACTTGGAGCCGATCAGAGCGCACCTTCCCGCTGTGTGTGCTGCTGTCCCCAACCAGCCTCCAAACAAAGCAGGGCGCTAAGGCAAGAGAAGTAAGCACTCCAGGAGGGAATCTGCCTGCGAGGGAATCTGTGCAGCACATCCCTTGTTCCGCCTGCCACTTCCCTGACTCTTAGGCAAAGCCCATCTCAGCTTGCTTGTAGGTGTGCCTCCGTGCTCAGAAGCAGTCCCGTGGCAGGCAGGATACAGTGGATGTATTCTGGGCACGCAGCATGCTGCTTCCCATGCCCGGGACAAACTGCGAGCAGGTGCCTCGCTTGCGCTTCTACGTGCTGAGACTTGGAGCTGACCAGCGCGCACCTTCCCGCTGTGTGTGCTGCTGTCCGCAAACAGCCTCCAAACAAAGCAGGGCGCTAAGGCAAGAGAAGTAAGCTCCCCAGGAGGGAATCTGCCTGCGAGGGAAGCTGTGCAGCACATCCCTTGTTCCGCCCGCCACTTCCCTGACTCTTAGGCAAAGCCCATCTCAGCTGGCTTGTAGGCGTGCCTCCATGCTCAGAAGCAGTCCCATGCCAGGCAGGATACAGTGGGATGTGTTCTGGGCACGCAGCATGCTGCTTCCTGTGCCCGGAACAACCTGCAAACACGTGCCTCGCTTGCGCTTCTATCTGCTGAGACTTGGAGCCGATCAGAGCGCACCTTCCCGCTGTGTGTGCTGCTGTCCGCAACCAGCCTCCAAACAAAGCAGGGTGTTAAGGCAAGAGAAATAAGCACCCCAGGAGGGAATCTGCCTGCGAGGGAAGCTGTGCAGCACATCCCTTGTTCCGCCCGCCACTTCCCTGACACTTAGGCAAAGCCCAGCTCAGCTGGCTTGTAGGCGTGCCTCCGTGCTCAGAAGCAGCCCCGAGGCAGGCAGGATACAGCGGGATGTATTCTGGGCATGCAGCATGCTGCTTTCCATGCCTGGGACAAACTGCGAGCAGGTGCCTCGCTTGCGCTTCTATCTGCCGAGACTTGGAGCCGACCAGCGCGCACCTTCCCGCTGTGTGTGCTGCTGTCCACAAACAGCCTCCAAACAAAGCAGGGCACTAAGGCAAGAGAAGTAAGCGCCCCAGGAGGGAATGTGCCTGCGAGGGAAGCTGTGCAGCACATCCCTTGTTCCGCTCGCAACTTCCCTGACTCTTAGGCAAAGCCCATCACAATTGGCTTGTAGGCGTGCCTTCGTGCTCAGAAGCAGTCCTGTGGCAGGCAGGATACAGCGGGATGTATTCTTGGCACGCAGCATGCTGCTTCCCATGCCCGGGACAAACTGCGAGCAGGTGCCTCGCTTGCGCTTCTATCTGCCGAGACTTGGAGCTTACCAGCGCGCACCTTCCTGCTGTGTGTGCTGCTGTCTGCAACAAGGCTCCAAACAAAGCAGGGCGCTAAGGCAAGAGAAGTAAGCGCCCCAGGAGGGAATGTGCCTGCGAGGGAAGCTGTGCAGCACATCCCTTGTTCCGCCCGCCACTTCCCTGACTCTTAGGCAAAGCCAGCTCAGCTGGCTTGTAGGCGTGCCTACAAGCTAGGAAACAGCCCTGTGGCAGGCAAGACAGTGCGAGAAGTACTCTGGGCACGCAGCATGCTGCTTCCAATGCCCAGGACAAACTGCGAGCAGGTGCCTCGCTTGCGCTTCTATGTGCCGAGACTTGGAGCCGACCAGCGCACACCTTCCCGCTGTGTGTGCTGCTGTCCGCAAACAGCCTCCAAACAAAGCAGGGCGCTAAGGCAAGAGAACTAAGCAACCCAGGAGGGAATGTGCCTGCGAGGGAAGCTGTGCAGCACATCCCTTGTTCCGCTCGCCACTTCCCTGACTCTTAGGCAAAGCCCAGCTCAACTTGCTTGTAGGCGTGCCTACATTCTATGAAACAGCCCCGTCGCAGGCAGGACAGTGCAAGAAGTAGTATGGGCACGCAGCATGCTGCTTTCCATGCCCGGGACAAACTGCGAGCAGGTGCCTCGCTTGCGCTTCTATCTGCTGAGACTTGGAGCCGACCAGCGCGCACCTTCCCGCTGTGTGTGCTGCTGTCCGCAACCAGCCTCCAAACAAAGCAGGGTGTTAAGGCAAGAGAAATAAGCACCCCAGGAGGGAATCTGCCTGCGAGGGAAGCTGTGCAGCACATCCCTTGTTCCGCCCGCCACTTCCCTGACACTTAGGCAAAGCCCAGCTCAGCTGGCTTGTAGGCGTGCCTCCGTGCTCAGAAGCAGCCCCGAGGCAGGCAGGATACAGCGGGATGTATTCTGGGCATGCAGCATGCTGCTTTCCATGCCTGGGACAAACTGCGAGCAGGTGCCTCGCTTGCGCTTCTATCTGCCGAGACTTGGAGCCGACCAGCGCGCACCTTCCCGCTGTGTGTGCTGCTGTCCACAAACAGCCTCCAAACAAAGCAGGGCACTAAGGCAAGAGAAGTAAGCGCCCCAGGAGGGAATGTGCCTGCGAGGGAAGCTGTGCAGCACATCCCTTGTTCCGCTCGCAACTTCCCTGACTCTTAGGCAAAGCCCATCACAATTGGCTTGTAGGCGTGCCTTCGTGCTCAGAAGCAGTCCTGTGGCAGGCAGGATACAGCGGGATGTATTCTTGGCACGCAGCATGCTGCTTCCCATGCCCGGGACAAACTGCGAGCAGGTGCCTCGCTTGCGCTTCTATCTGCCGAGACTTGGAGCTTACCAGCGCGCACCTTCCTGCTGTGTGTGCTGCTGTCTGCAACAAGGCTCCAAACAAAGCAGGGCGCTAAGGCAAGAGAAGTAAGCGCCCCAGGAGGGAATGTGCCTGCGAGGGAAGCTGTGCAGCACATCCCTTGTTCCGCCCGCCACTTCCCTGACTCTTAGGCAAAGCCAGCTCAGCTGGCTTGTAGGCGTGCCTACAAGCTAGGAAACAGCCCTGTGGCAGGCAAGACAGTGCGAGAAGTACTCTGGGCACGCAGCATGCTGCTTCCAATGCCCAGGACAAACTGCGAGCAGGTGCCTCGCTTGCGCTTCTATGTGCCGAGACTTGGAGCCGACCAGCGCACACCTTCCCGCTGTGTGTGCTGCTGTCCGCAAACAGCCTCCAAACAAAGCAGGGCGCTAAGGCAAGAGAACTAAGCAACCCAGGAGGGAATGTGCCTGCGAGGGAAGCTGTGCAGCACATCCCTTGTTCCGCTCGCCACTTCCCTGACTCTTAGGCAAAGCCCAGCTCAACTTGCTTGTAGGCGTGCCTACATTCTATGAAACAGCCCCGTCGCAGGCAGGACAGTGCAAGAAGTAGTATGGGCACGCAGCATGCTGCTTTCCATGCCCGGGACAAACTGCGAGCAGGTGCCTCGCTTGCGCTTCTATCTGCTGAGACTTGGAGCCGACCAGCGCGCACCTTCCCGCTGTGTGTGCTGCTGTCCGCAAACAGCCTCCAAACAAAGCAGGGCGCTAAGGCAAGAGAAGTAAGCTCCCCAGGAGGGAATGTGCCTGCGAGGGAAGCTGTGCAGCACATCCCTTGTTCCACTCGCCACTTCCCTGACTCTTAGGCAAAGCCCAGCTCAGCTTGCTTGTAGGCGTGCCTCCGTGCTCAGAAGCAGTCCAATTCCAGGCAGGATACAGCGGGATGTATTCTGGGCATGCAGCATGCTGCTTCCTGTGCCCGGAACAACCTGCAAACACGTGCCTCGCTTGCGCTTCTATCTGCTGAGACTTGGAGCCGATCAGAGCGCACCTTCCCGCTGTGTGTGCTGCTGTCCGCAAACAGCCTCCAAACAAAGCAGGGTGTTAAGGCAAGAGAAATAAGCACCCCAGGAGGGAATCTGCCTGAGAGGGAAGCTGTGCAGCACATCCCTTGTTCCGCTCACCACTTCCCTGACTCTTAGGCAAAGCCCAGCTCAGCTGGCTTGTTGGCGTGCCTCCGTGCTCAGAAGCAGTCCCGTGGCAGGCAGGATACAGCGGGATGTATTCTGGGCATGCAGCATGCTGCTTGCCATGCCTGGGACAAACTGCAAGCAGGTGCCTCGCTTGCGCTTCTATCTGCCGAGACTTGGAGCCGACCAGCGCGCACCTTCCCGCTGTGTGTGCTGCTGTCCGCAAGCAGCCTCCAAACAAAGCAGGGCGCTAAGGCAAGGGAAGTAAGCTCCCCAGGAGGGAATGTACCTGCGAGGGAAGCTGTGCAGCACATCCCTTGTTCCACTCGCCACTTCCCTGACTCTTAGGCAAAGCCCAGCTCAGCTTGCTAGCAGGCGTGCATCCGTGCTCAGAAGCAGCCCTGAGGTAGGCAGGACAGTGCGAGAAGTACTCTGGGCACGTAGCATGCTGCTTCCCATGCCCGGGACAAACTGCGAGCAGGTGCCTCGCTTGCGCTTCTATCTGCCGAGACTTGGAGCTGGCCAGCGCGCACCTTCCCGCTGTGTGTGCTGCTGTCCGCAAACAGCCTCCAAACAAAGCAGGGTGCTAAGGCAAGAGAAGTAAGCGCCCCAGGAGGGAATCTGCCTGCGAGGGAAGCTGTGCAGCACATCCCTTTTTCCGCTCGACACCTCCCTGACTCTTAGGCAAAGCCCATCACAACTGGCTTGTATGCATGCCTCCGTGCTCAGAAGCAGTCCCGTGGCAGGCAGGATACAGTGGGCTGTATTCTTGGAACGCAGTGTTGCTTCCCATGCCCGGGACAAACTGCGAGCAGGTGTCTCGCTTGCGCTTCTATCTGCCGAGACTTGGAGCTGGCCAGCGCGCACCTTCCTGCTGTGTGTGCTGCTGTCCGCAAACAGCCTCCAAACAAAGCAGGGCGCTAAGGCAGGAGAAATAAGCGCCCCAGGAGGGAATCTGCCTGCGAGGGAAGCTGTGCAGCACATCCCTTGTTCTGCTCGCCACTTCCCTCACTCTTAGGCAAAGCCCAGCTCAGCTGGCTTGTAGGCGTGCCTCCGTGCTCAGAAGCAGTCCCGTGGCAGGCAGGATACAGCGGGATGTATTCTGGGCACGCAGTGTTGCTTCCCATGCCCGGGACAAACTGCGAGCAGGTGCCTCGCTTGCACTTCTATCTGCCGAGACTTGGAGCTGACCAACGCACACCTTCCCGCTGTGTGTGCTGCTGTCCGCAACCAGCCTCCAAACAAAGCAGGGCGCTAAGGCAGGAGAAGTAAGCGTCCCAGGAGGGAATCTGCCTGCGAGGGAAGCTGTGCAGCACATCCCTTGTTCTGCTCACCACTTCCCTCACTCTTAGGCAAAGCCAATCTCAGCTGGCTTGTAGGCGTGCCACCGTGCTCAGAAGCAGTCCCGTTGCAGGCAGGATAGAGCGAGAAGTACTCTGGGCACGCAGAATGCTGCTTCACATGCCTAGTACAAACTGCGAGCAGGTGCCTCTCTTGCGCTTCTATCTTCTGAGACTTGGAGCTGGCCAGCGCGCACCTTCCCGCTGTGTGTGCTGCTGTCCGCAAACAGCCTCCAAACAAAGCAGGGCGCTAAGGTAGGAGAAGTAAGCGCCCCAGGAGGGAATCTGCCTGCGAGGGAAGCTGTGCAGCACATCCCTTGTTCCGCTCGCCACTTCCCTGACTCTTAGGCAAAGCCCATCTCAGCTTGCTTGTAGGTGTGCCTCGTGCTCAGAAGTAGCCCCGTGGCAGGCAGGACAGAGCTAGATGTCTTCTGGGCACGCAACATGCTGCTGCGTATGCAGCATGGCTCAGAAGGTTCAAAGCAGAGGCTGGGGAAGAACCTTCCCTTCTGGGAAAATGGAGGTGCCATAGCCCCCACTGCCCTCTCTCATCCTCCCTAGCAGGACTGCCCTGCAGATTGCCTAAGAGTTTTGTGAGCTGCCTTTCCCTGTGTTTGCCTCCCTGTCATCTCCATTTTGTCCTGGATCAGCCTTTTGATTCTTCCCTTGACAAAAGCCTGCCAGAACATTTAGCTCTTTGCCCATATTGCCCTGCAGCTGGTCTTGTGTGGAGTGGAGGGGCTGCTGTGAGCAAGAGCAAAGGGTTAATGGGTGTTTCTGTAATTCTGAGAGGTGGCAGCTTCTCTGAAGCATGGAAACATGGACTGCCCTTGCCAGCAGCAAGATCCTTTCCTTGGCAGCATCTCACCTCTCTTTCTCACCTTTGCATATGAAAATACACAGGGATTCAATCCTGACAGCTCCTAAAGCAGCTCTGACTGTGTCCCCTGCATCTCTTCCAAACATGTTCCTAAGGTGAGTACTTTGCCTTCCTTCTTCCCCTCTCCCTGACAAAGGGAGCAGCCTCTCCGCATGGGTTTGTTAGGGCTGCAGTGCCAGGGCTGGTGAAGGCTGCTCTGAAAGTGCTTTGGGAGCAAAAATTCCAAGCGGCTGGGTCCCAGTGACCTGCACGGATGCTCTGCCTTCATCTGGGCTCTGTGGGTGGGGAGAGGGTTCTGCAGAGCTCTGTGCTGCCTCCCACCATGTAAGAGCTTTGTGCTTGACTGCCTTGATGCCTTTCTCTTTCTTTGACACTGGGAGCCCAGCAACAACCTATTGCCCATTCCTTAACACAGAGTGTTCAGGTCTTATGTAGTTGGCAGGACAGCAGGTAATGCTGTGCCTTGGAGCCTGTCCTTGTAGATGACCCTGCTGCTCTCCTCACTGCCTGGAGAGAATCTCCCTTGGGCTCCTGGAGCTCTCCTTCAGGCATGACGTGCAGCCCCAGGTGTTTTGGTGGGAGGTGATGCTCTGATGTGGCCGCAGTCAGTGGAACCCCTGTGCTTCTGCTGCAGAATTGCCTTCTGCTGCAGGAGCAGGTGTGAACCTGGTGAGGGCCAGGTGGGGACCCTACTCCCCCTGTGCTCATATCACCTCTCCACGGTGTGTATTTGCAGGCCAGTGCCAGTCGCCTCAGAGTGCTCTGCGCAGAGTGCAGCAGCAACGGGCAGGAAGAAGGAACGGAGAGAAACCCGAGCACTAGCTGCATGTCCTCTGAGCGAAGGCCGTCAGAGGTCTGGAGTGGTAAGTGCTCCTCATTGAGGCCCTTCATGTGCCAGCCTGCTTTCTGCCCAGGCCTTGTGCTATGGGCGCTGGCTGTACAAGAGCCCTTCCCATGGGCTCTGTTGAACCTGGCAAGACTTGGCCCAGGGCTTGCCTTCACAGGTATCACTTGTACTCTAGGTTTGTAATATATCTCTTGCTGCTGCGCCCTCCTTGAACACACCAGCAGAGGATCCACGGTCCCGTTTTTGATTGCCTCTGAACTGCAGAGCCTTTCTGTGATAGAAAATTCAGTTTCTGCTCAGTTGTGTGATTATTGAGATGCTGGGTGGAAATGAGAATGGCATGTTCAGTGTGGCTGGTCTTTCCTTCAGGGCAATAGGGTGTTTGCAGGAAGGCGCATGGGAAGGGTCAGAGCATAGGATGAGAAATAATTTTCCCTTCTGGGAAAAGAGACCTGCTGTAGCCCCCACTGCCCCCTCCTGTCCTCCCTAGCAGGACTGCCGTGCACATTGCCCTTGATCTTAGTTAGCAGCCTTCCCCTGCGCTGACCTCCCTCAGTCTCTCCCTTAGGCAAGAACTGCTCTCCTGGATCAGCCTCTTGGCTCTTGCCCTTGACAAAAGCCTGCCAGAGCTTTTTCCCATTTGCCTGTATGTCCAGGGAGCAGCTATTGTGTAGAATGGAGGGGTTGCAGTGAGCAAGAGAGAAGGTTGTTTCTGCAGTTCTGAGAGGCAGCTTCTTCTCTGAACAGTGGAAACATTGGCTGCCCTTGTGAGCAGCAAGATCCTCTTCTTGGCAGCATCTCACCTGTGTTTCTCCCCTGTGCAGATGCTGGAGATGAGAGACTCGATCCTTGCAGCCACCAAAGCCCTCAATGTCCAGGCCCGTACTCCCCGTCGCCATATGTTTCCAACGTGAGTATATTTGTTGGCTCCCTAGCCTCTCGTTTAGGAAGGGAGCGTGTGGGATTTGCTTGTCTCAAGTGAAACAGAAGAACTGTGGTATAAAAGATATCTCATTTTCTTCACGACATTTGGTGACCCCAACGTGACTTAACGGAAGGGCGAAGAAGGCACTGCTCGAGGGATCTGGAGAGTCCCCGGCGTTCAGAAGAAGCGACGTTGTGCAACTGAATGTAAGTGAATATAGTGAGTGGTTTGCTATTACAATATGGGATCTGCCATATCGGTAGAAGCGCGAGCTGTGCTCGCTATTATAATGACTTTAGCAGCTAAGCATGATGTTACTATAAAAGAAAAGGATGTTGCTGACCTCCTTGCATGGGGGCAGAGACGTCAAGTTTTCGTTACTCCTGAAGATGCTTTTAACAAGGAGAAGTGGAAGATTTTAGAACAAGAACTGTGGGAATTGGTGAAAGTAGGTAATAAGGAAGCGGCATCGTTGAGCCAAACTTGGCGGGTAGTTTTTAATCTGCTGTGTGATACTAGAACTGAGACCCGTGTTATGCATGCTGCTAAAGCAGCCATGAAAGGAACAGTGGGTGAGGAAGCTGCAGGAGCCGTACTTCCAGCCCCTCCGATGCCATCAGCCTTTCCTATCGATGCGTCGGCTAAAGATTTTTTTGGTGGAACCCTCCCGTCTGCTCCCTTGTTTGAAGAGGATGATGCTATTGAACAAAAGGATGTTGGTATGCCTTCCGTAAAGCCGGAAGATGTCCCTTTGCCTCCCCAGCTAGCGGATGAAGATGCTGAGATGTTGAGGCAATTGCAGCTGGAAAGTAAGAGTCAACAGAAGGAACTCCAGTATTTAGCACAAGGCTTGCAAGATTTTAAGGATGCGTTGCAGCAGCAAAAACAGACATTGAAGGACTTATTCCTCAACTATAAACAGGCAGTGTTAACGGAAAAAGGGGATGATAAAGCGCGGACATTTGCTGTTATTGATCCTGGGCAACGTTGGCAGGGGATTATACGGGATGCTATTGTTGAAGGGGAATTTTTAGGACCCCTTAAAGCTATGACTTCTGAGTTGACTGCATACCCTGTTCAGGCTGGGCATGACCCTCAGGGGCATAGAACGCTTGAATGGGTTCCGTTTGATTGGCGATTGTTAAGAGAGGTACAAAAAGCAGTGATGGAGCATGGCATGCAAAATCCTTATGTTCAAAATCTGATTGATGTTTTGTTTGCACAAAATGTTTTGATACCTTATGATGTGGAAAGTATAATTGCATTGATTTTAAGTCCTACGCAAAAGCTGATATTTAAAGATGATTGGAAGCGATGTGTTGAGGTTGCTGCAATGAGTAATATAGACTTAGCTGATGGTGATCTGTTGTGTACAGCTACGGTTGATATGTTGCTCGGGCAAGGGCAACACGCTATCCCTCAAGTGCAGGACTACACTGACTACACCGTCGCATTTTGCAGCAATCTCAGCAGTTGGCACTTGCTGCACTGAAAGCTGTACCGCAAATGGGAGCTGTAGTCCCTTCTTACGTAAAAATAATTCAGGGCTCTTCAGAACCCTTTACAGAATTTTTGGATAGGTTGCGACTAGCAATAGAAAAATCTCCTAATTTATCACCAAAAGAGAAGGCAGTGGTGGGGAAGGATTTAGCTGTTCAGAATGCTAATATGGCATGTAAACGAATACTTGCTACATTACCTCGCACAGCAGGACTTCTTGAAATGATAGAAGCGTGTAGCCGCACTGATCTATTAATAGAACAAGATAAGGCAGCTGTTCATGCAAAAGCTCAGGCTTCTGCTTTCGCTGCTGCCCTAAAGCCGCTTTTGCAAGCACAGAAAAATCCTAGGCAGCGTCTGGGGGTTTGCTTTTTGTGTGGGCAGCGAGGTCACTTTCGTGATAGGTGTCCTCGAAATAATAATGCCGGAGATTTATGCCTGGGAGGAAATAGGGATTCTAACATAGTATGCCTCCGATGTGGAAAGCCCGGGCACATTGCCCAAATATGTAGATCTAAAATGCATAGAAACGGCACTCAGCTGAGGGTGAATGATCTGAACAATCCGGGAAACTTATCATTGAGCACCCAGAAGGGGGGCGTTATGAAACAAATACCCTTTCAGGCCGGCAGTATGGATGCCTTTCCCAATTTCGATTTGCCACGTGAGGAAGTGCTGGAATAGATTTGGCTGTAAAAGAAGGAGTTACCTTGATTAATGATCAAGTTCAAGTAGTAGAATCTAATATGAAAGGACCCTTGGGATTTGGGATGAGTGCCCTTTTGATTGGTCGTTCGTCAACTTCTATGCAGGGAATTTTTGTATTACCTGGCTTAATTGATGCTGATTATACAGGACCGATAAAGATTATAGTTAAAGCCTTTTTCCCTCCGATATTTATAGCAAAGGGTACCTATATTGCTCAGCTAATTCCCTTTCGAAGTATGGTTCCAAATCCTGGAGCTATAGAACATCAGGAAGGTGCATTCAGTTCTACTAATGATCCCCAGGTATGTTTTTCTATTCCTGTATCTAATGAAAAAACCACGTGGTGGGTAACCTTTTTAAACCCGGATGGACAGTCTTTTTCTTATGCTGCTCTTATTGACACAGGGGCTGATGTAAGTATTGTTCCATGAAAAATTTGGCCTGTTTCTTGGCCACTGCAGGTGTTACAGATGTCTATCACGGGGATTGGTGGGTCTCAGCCCACTTGTGTAAGTGAGAACTTTATAACAATACAAGATAATAAGGACTTAGCTCTTACTGCAAAAATAAAGCCATACATAGTGGACACCCCTATATTACTTCTGGGGTGAGATTGTTTATCGCAATGGGGTCTAACATTAATTACATCTCCTTTTTAGTTGCGGTCACTGATGAGGGACAACCACCCTTAATAAAATTGACATGGTTAATTGACAAACCTGTTTGGGTAGATCAGTGGCTGCTTACCCGAGAAAAGTTGTCCCATCTGCATGTGCTAGTTCAGGAACAACTTCAGTTAGGGCATTTAGAGGAATCTTTCAGCCCTTGGAATACTCCTGTATTTGTAATTCCTAAAAAGTCAGGAAGATGGCGTTTGCTACAAGATTTGCAAGCTGTAAATGCAGTAATGCAAACAATGGGAGCACTTCAGCCAGGTTTGCCAAACCCTACTATGATTCCTAGTCACTGGCAGATTGTGGTAATTGATTTGAAAGATTGTTTCTTTACGATCCCACTTCATCCTGCTGATAAGGAGAAATTTGCCTTTAGTGTACCATCAATTAATAAACAGGAACCTTATTGTCGATATCAGTGGTCAGTACTTCCCCAAGGTATGAAAAATTCTCCAATCATTTGTCAATATTATGTGGCTTGGGCTCTCACTCCTGTGCGCCAACAATATTCTCAATGGTTAATTTATCATTATATGGATGATGTCCTTGTTGCAGGCTCGACCCTGCCAGACGATGTAATAACTATATTGCAAAATGCTTTGGCTCGCGCCCATCTTGTGATAGCAGTAGAAAAAGTCCAACGTTTTCCCGCTTATAAGTATTTAGGATTGACAATTACTGACACTATAGTGCGACCTCAAAAACTACATTTGATTACTAAGATTGACACCTTACATGATGTACAGAAGCTTGTAGGTGATCTACAATGGTTGCGACCTTATTGTGGAATCACTAATGAGGATTTACAGCCTTTGGTCAAACTGTTAAAAGGAGCCGGTGGTGCAGGATCTAAGCATGTGATTACTAGTAAACATCAACAAGCTATACAAAGAATAGAGCAGAAAATCTCTGCAATCTATAGCGGAAGACGAAAAGAGGGTTTAGCATATCAGTATGCTATTTTAAATTCAGAAACCACTCTCGCTGCAGTTATGCAATGGGATGAAAAGGCACAGGATCCTTTAATAATTCTTGAATGGATTTTTCCACCATCACATTTTCATAAAACTATTGTGACAAGATTAGAGGGAATATCATGGCTGATCAGAAAAGGACGCCAGCGGATTCATGAGCTGGCTGCAGGAGATTTTGAGCTTATTTACGTACCTTATACTGAAGAACAGATTGTGTTTTTATTACAGGAATCTCTACACCTTGCGCTTGCATTACAGGGATTGGCAGGACAACTGTCTTCCCGATATCCTTCACATGCGTTAATACGGGTACAGCTTTCCATGGAAAAAATGGTACTGTTATCTAATGCGCCTGTAAACGGGATCACTGTTTTCACAGATGCTAGCTCAAAAACGCGAAAAGCGGGATATGTTTGGCAACAAAATAATCAATGGCAGGAGATGGTGGTAGTGGGCGAAGGTTCCGCACAAGTGTTAGAACTTCTTGCTGTAGTAAAAGTATTTCAACGCTTTGATAAACAACCTATAAATATTGTATGTGACTCATTATATGTAGTAGGTATTGTTAAAAGAATTGAGCGATCTTTTATTTGACGAACTGTTAATACTGTTTTGTGAGATTTGCTTTTGCGCCTTTGGCATGTGTTAGATGCACGAACCTGCTCCTGTTTTGTTACTCATATTAAAAGTGACACACCTATTTTAGATGGTTTAGCAGAAGGTAACATTAGAGCTGATAAATTAGTTTCCATGGTAACGATACCTGGTATATTTAAACAAGCTGTACTTTCATATGATTTTTTTCATCAGTCTGCGAAAGCTCTTAGTCAGCAATTTGGCTTAACTATGTCTCAGGCAAAGAATATTGTATCAGCATGTTCATCTTGTGCCCCCTTTTCTTCAGTAATAGATGCTGGAGTCAACCCGCGTGGTCTTGGACCTTTAGAATTATGGCAGACAGATGTAACGATAATACCTAATTTTCGGAATCAAACATATGTACATGTTACGGTTGATACTTACTCTCAAATGTTATGGGCATCAGCCTTGACTAATACGTCTGCCCGCACTGCACAGAGGCATTGGACACAGTGTTTTGCTGTTTTGGGTATACCGAAAGTGATAAAGACTGATAATGGTACTAGTTATATAGCTCATTCTACTCATCATTTTCTTCAGCAATAGGGGGTGAGGCACCTCACTGGTGTACCTGGAAATTCGACTGGACAGGCCATTATTGAACGAGCACATAAGACGTTGGAACAACAATTAGACCGTTTTGGAGATATAAGTGATTTGCCTGAAGCACGTCTTACGAAGGCATTGTATGTCCTTAATTGGTTGAACATTCGTAGTGATTTGCGAGAACCTCCAATATTGCGACATTTACGACAAAGGGCTGAAGAATCACAAGAAAGACCTCTGGTGAAATGGTTTCATGTACAAAGAGATGAGTGGAAAGGCCCAGTTAAATTGCTAACATGGGGTAGGGGCTATGCTTGTGTTTTGACAGATATCGGTCCTCGGTGGATACCTTCGAAATGGGTGAAGCCTTGGAAGGAGCCTCTCAGACAACATGAACAGCAAGAGAATGGACCATAATAATAATAGTAATATATGTGTTTGTATATGTTAAAAAAACAGCTACTCTCCCCTTTGAAATGGTGCAAACACAGCAGAGACCAAATATGTGGGTTACATGGGCGAGAACGGTAGGAGTAACTGATTTTTGTTTATATCTTTCACAAGCTGGTAGTCCGTTTCGGACTTGTCTCCTATAATCGTACCTCGCCCTATGCATTACCTCCCGGTTATTTTTCTTTTTAATCTGTGGAGATTGTGCATGGGCAGGAATTCCAGCTTTGCTTTTTGGAGATCCTTGTTATTTAGGGAAATTAGACTTTTTAATGCCCCAGAGACAACACTTGTAATATATAGTTGAAGCTTTAAAACGATCTAACAAAACATTCCCCCGTAGAGTGAAAAGGGCTGTTTTAGATGCAAATTGTAGTGATACAGTATCCCTGTGGGGGTCTGCCCTGAATATAATAAGCTTGATATTTGTACCCCAACTTACTGCTGTACATAATGCCAAAACAATTTATGCCTTAACATGTTGGGCAGGGAAAACGAGTAAATTTAGCATTGGTATAATTATTGGTATATTGGTATATTATTGGTATAATAGTGTTCCTGGTATTTCTTATTGTAGTTCTATGTATAATACAAGCCATATCAGGACTTCTAAATAGTAAGATTGAGGCGGCCTTAAAATCAAGAAAGGGGGGAGGTGTGGGATTTGCTTGTCTCAAGTGAAACAGAAGAATTGTGGTATAAAGACAGATGTGATGGAAATGTACAAGGATGAGAATTTCTGGTGACCTTCTTGCGAAACCAAAACAAGATGTGAGACAGGACATGGAGGAGTTCTGGAAGGATAAGCGGCTTCTGATTTGTTTTAGTGGACTTTTTAATGAGCTCTCGTTGTACTCTCCCTGGGTACTTGCCAACTATGCTGTTATATGCTCTCACGTGATTTTACACAGACTCTGCAGCTTGATTGCCGCTTATAAGTATGACCGCTCACACAATAAAGTCAGACATTCTCTAGCATTCACATTGAATGTGTGGTGATGTCTCATTTTCTTTGCGACAATGGTGGGAGGCAACACAGACCTCTGCAGAACCCTCTCCCCACCCACAGAGCCCAGATGAAGGCAGAGTATCCGTGCAGGTCACTGGGACCCAGCCGCTTGGAATTTTTGCTCCCAAAGCACTTTCAGAGCAGCCTCCACCAGCCCTGGCACTGCAGCCCTAACAAACCCGTGCGGAGAGGCTGCTCCCTTTGTCAGGGAGAGGGGAAGAAGGAAGGCAAAGTATTCACCTTAGGAACATGTTTGGAAGAGATGCAGGGGACACAGTCGGAGCTGCTTTAGGAGCTGTCAGGATTGAATCCCTGTGTATTTTCATCTGCAAAGGTGAGAAAGAGAGGTGAGATGCTGCCAAGGAAAGGATCTTGCTGCTGGCAAGGGCAGTCCATGTTTCCATGCTTCAGAGAAGCTGCCGCCTCTCAGAATTACAGAAACACCCATTGACCCTTTGCTCTTGCTCACAGCAGCCCCTCCATTCCACACAAGAGCATCTGCAGGGGAATATGGGCAAAGAGCTAAATGTTCTGGCAGGTTTTTGTCAAGGGAAGAGCCAAAAGGCTGATCCAGGACAGAATGGAGATGAGAGGGAAGCAAACACAGGGGAAGGCAGCTCACTAAACTCTAGGGCAATGTGCAGGGCAGTCCTGCTAGGGAGGATGAGAGAGGGCAGTGGGGGCTACAGCAGGACTCTTTTCCCAGAAGGGAAGGTTCTTCCCCAGCCTCTGCTCTGAGCCTTCCCGGGAGCCTTCCTGTCAGCACCCTTTTACCCTGAAGGGAAGCCCAGCAAGGCTGAACATCCCTTTCCTGTTTGAACCAAGCATCTGAATTATCACAGAGCTGAGCAGAAACTCTTCACTTTCTGTCACAGAAAGGCCCAGCACTTCCAGTGCTACCAGCAGGAGGGCCCCAGAGGCTCTGCTGGTGTGTTCACGGAGAGCAAGGCGCAGCAGCGTGTGCATTCCAAAACTACATTCACCACCGGCGCCTTTGAAGGCAGGACCGGGCCATGTCAGGCAGGGCTCAGTGAACTCATGGGAAGGGCTCTTGCAAGCCAGCGCCCATAGCACAAGGACTTTTCAGGAAGCACGTTGGCAGAAGAAGGGCCTCCAACAGTGACACTTACCGCTCTGGCATTCTCGTCCACTTCATTCCCAGGCCACTCAGTAGGTGCTCCAGCTTCTGAAGATGGCTTCCTCCCACCTGGCACTGCCTTCTGTGCAGAGCCCTCTGGGGTGCCTAGGGGTGGACTGCAAATACACACCATGGGGACATGCATGAGCACAGGGGGAGTAGGGTCTCCATTTCAGCCTGACAAGTTGGGCACCTGCTTCTGCCGCAGAAGGCAGTTCTGTAGCAGAAGCATGTGGGTCCCACTGACTGGGGTTACATCCACAGATATAAGCATCACCCCCTAACTAAACAGCCAGGGCTGCACGTCATGCCAGAAGGAGAGCTCTGGACACAACCACAGTGAAAATTTCTCTCAATGCAGGGAGGCGAGCAGCAGGGTCATCTGCCAGGACAGGTTCCAATGCACAGCATTATGTGCTGTGGTTCCAACTACATCAGTCACTGCTCCGTGGCCCCAAGGACTCTGTGTTCAGGGATGGGCAATGGATTGTTACTGGGCACCCAGAGACTAAGACAGAGAAAGGCATGAAGGCAGTCCAGAATAAAGCTCTTTCGTGGTGGGAGCCAGCACAGAGCTTGACCAGAGTCCTACTCCCAACATGCCGCAGAGCCTATATGAAAGCAGAGCATGCGTGGAGGTCACTGGGACTCATCTTCTGGGAATTTTTGCTCCCAAAGCACTTTCAGAGCAGCCTCCACCAGCCCTGCCAATGCAGCCCTAACAAACGCATGCCGAGAAGATACTCCCTTAATCAGCCAAGGGGAAAAAAGCAAGGGAAAGTACTCACGTTGGAAAAATGTTTGGAAGAGGTGCAGAGGACACAGTCGGAGCTGCTTTAGGAGCTGTCAGGATTGAATCCCTGTGTATTTTCATCTGCAAAGGTGAGAAAGAGAGGTGAGATGCTGCCAAGGAAAGGATCTTGCTGCTGGCAAGGGCAGTCCATGTTTCCATGCTTCAGAGAAGAAGCTGCCTCTCAGAATTGCAGAAACACCTGTTCTCTTGCTCACAGCAGCCCCTCCATTCCACACAAGAGCATCTGCAGGGGAATATGGGCAAAGAGCTAAATGTTCTGGCAGGCTTTTGTCAAGGGAAGAGCCAAGAGAGCAGGTTTTGCCAAATGTAGAAGTTGAAGGAGGCAAGCACAGGGGAAGGCAGCTCACTAAACTCTAGGGCAATGTTCAGGGCAGTCCTGCTAGGGAGGACAGGACGGGGCATTGGGAGTTACAGCAGGACTCTCTTCCCAGAAGGGAAGGTTCTTCCCCAGCCTCTGCTCTGACTCTTTCCCTGAGCCTTCCTGTCAGCACCTTTTTGCCACGAAAGGAAGCCCAGCAAGACTGAACATCGCACCAAACATCTAAATAATCAGAGAGTTGTACAGTAAATCTCCATAGAGTACTCCTCTTGCTATCAGGAGGAGGGCACGGGGTCTCTGCTGGTGTGTTCATGGAGAGTGAAGGAGTCCTGAGAGATGTACTGCAAAACTAGAGCACAAGTAGTGCCTTTTAAGGCAAACCTCGGGGAAAGTCAAACAGGGCTCAGCAGAACCAATGGGAAGGGCTCTTGTCCAGCCAGTGCCCACATCATGATGCTTTGGAAGAATTCAAGCTGGCTAAAGAAGGACCTCCATCAGGAGCACCTACCTCTCTCGACTTCTGATGGCCAATCATGGGCCAGCCAGCTCCCGCTTTGTCTTCTGGCAGCTGCTTCCTCCAGCCCACTAAGTCCTCCTTTGCAGGGCAAAAATGGACTTCTGGCAGCATGCTGCAAATACACACCGTGGGGAAGTGTGACACAGAGGCTCCCCACCACCCAAACACCCAGGGCTGCACAACGTGCCTGAAGGAAAGCTCTGGGTGCCCAAAGCAAGACTTTTTCTCCAGGCACCAAGGAGAGCAGCAGCATCAGCTCCAGCACACACCATTACGCGCTGTCCTGAGCACTCCAGTAGCCTCTGCTGTGTGGCCTCCAACGACAAGCTTTCTTGGAAGCTTCAGAAATGGAACCAGGAATAACTGCTCTGTCCCTTGTAGTCCTTCTCTCTTCATGCACTCATGTCCCTCCTTCCCATCCTCTTCAAAGTGCCCAAACAACTCGCCCTTGCCTCTAAGGGCTGCCTGAGCCAAGGGCACACCCTCTCGAGCCTGCTGATCAACATCCCTGACTGCTGCCTGGAAATGACCCTCCTTCCTCCTTGCTGCTGGCAGTCAAAGCAAGGGCATTGCCCAAGGGGAAACACCACAGCTTTGGGGAGATATTCACCCAAGGCATCCTCCCCTCCAGCAGCATCCCTTGCAGACCCCTCTTGCACCTCACACCGCTCGAGCTTTTCCACTTAGCTCCTCACAAGGCCTGACAAGGGCATGCAGACTCTTCCCCAGCCTCCAAAATTGCCCTGAGACACCCAGTACTGCTCTCAGCAAATGAGCAGCATCTGCATCACTTTCATCTATGGGCTAGGGGAGAAGGCCCTCCTCTTCCCAAAGGACCGATTACATTGAGTTGCCCAAAGGTCTGGAAGCTGGAAGCAGAGGCAGCAGGGGCAGGAAGCCAAGAGCAGGCTCTGCCAGGCACTTGCTCTGGGCTGCCCAGCCAGCAATGGAGGCCTAGTCTTTGTGGCAGAGTGTTAATGGCATTCAGAGCTCCTCAGGACCTTGTGTCCAAGGGAAACATCACACTCCAAGACACACAAGGCTACAGGGTCACCCTCCGCCATTCCCCCAAGTGTCTCACCTGTCTCGAGGCTCTTTCTCCACCATGCCTTGCCTCAGACTGGTACACCAAAGTTTGGGTGCAGGCTGCCTCTCTTGCTGGAGGAGGCGCTGAGCAGACACGTTCTCTGCAATCAGAGGGGGAGGAAACACTTCAGAGTAGCATCACGGTGGCCATTAAAACCAGAGTGGCATGTAGATACTTGAACAAACATCACATGCCTACACAGTCAAGCGAAAGGCCATGCTTTGGCAATGTGTAGGAGGAACACAGAAGGCAAGGGCAGAACGGCCTGCTTTGAAGATGGAAGGAAGTCTTGGCACAAGTGAGCAGATTGTCGACTCCCCATCAGGGCTGAGCTGCCTTGCCTCTAGTGCCTCATGCTAGGCGAGCCACGGTGCTGCAGCCTTGGCTCCAATGCCCTGCCAAGGACAACTGAAGGAGAAGGTGCAAAGCCCAGCCAGGCATCAGCCACTCCATTACCTTCCTTGCTGCTGGCAACATCTCCCTTCTCCTCTTCCCACGTGGGCTTCACAGCTCCCATAGACAGTCTTGGAGGGGCACTCTAAAGCACATACCACTCTCAAGGAAGGGCCCCACATGTCCTTTGCTGCTTCTGTGAATTCTGGGGGCACAGACATGTGGTCGAGCTGCTAGGAAGAGCAGCCTTTCCCAAAGGGGAATATGCAGGACAGGTCATCTCCTGCAGGACTCCCTCACGAAGTGCAGGGACCCAGCATGCCTGCCTGCAGGGCCACAAGCTTCCTCCTCACACTGCTCCAGGCCTTCCCTCTACCCCTGGAGAGAGAGCTCCTTCTCAGCTTTCCAAAGCAAACCCTCCAGGTCAACACTGCAGCCTGCCTGACAGCTCCAGAGCAGGCTCCTGTGCAGGCACATCAGACAAGACCCCTTTCCTCCAGCTTTCCACCCTCTTAGGAAATTCTAATCTAGACCTCCACAGCCCTTGCAATCCCTCCCAAGCTCAGGGCAGAGCATCTGCAAAGAACAGCCTCCATTCCTGGGCCACTAATGGAACAAAGGCCTTCCCAAGGTGGGAGCCAGCACAGAGCTCAGCAGAACCCCCACACAGAGCCCAAACAAAGCCAGCGCATGGCTGAAGGACATGGGGAACCAACTCCTCGGAAGACTTGCTCTGCAAGCACCTCCTGAGCAGCCTTCACTAGCTCTGGCAACACACCTCGACCAAACCTGCAGTGAGCAGCTGCTCCTTGGGTGAGCCAGGGGCTCAGGTGGAAAGGAGCAAACCAAAGTACTCACGTTGGAAAGACAATGAGAGAGCCAGAATGGATCAGGGAAGCCGCTGTTTGGGTGCTTGCGAGAACTGAATGCCTCATCTCTGGCATCTGCAAAGGGCAGAGACATGGGTGAGATGCTATGAAGAAAAGGACCTTGCTGCCCACAAGGGCAGACCGTGTTTCCACTAATCAGAGAAGAAGCTGCCTCTCAAACAGGGAAACACCCCTCGCACTTCCTCACAATCCCACCTCCATTCTACAGACCAGCAGGTGCGGAATAATACAGGCAGATGGCCAGAAACACTGGCAGGCTTCTGTCAAGGGCAAGAGCCAAGAGGCTGATGCGGGAGAGCAGTTGTTGCCTAGTGGAGAAGTCAAGGGAGGCAAGCAGAGGCCTTCTGCACCAGAAAGCCCAGGCTGAATGACACGGCTGCACTGGAGACCTGGGCAAAGGCCCTGGCTTGCAATGACTTTGTCTGTGACACACCCCGAGAGTCTTCCGCAACTTGAGGAGCAGCTGTTGGACGCACTGCCCCACAATCCCAAACATGGCCAGAGGAGGCCTGGAGACAAATGGGATCCTAACACAAAGACCCCAAGGAAAGGCTGACTTTCTGGAAGACTTCTGGAGGAAGCCTAGCAGGAAAGAACTCCCAGGACCTGGCAGTGGGGGGAAAGCGGTTGCTTTGGACTTGGCCAGGCTTGCAAAGGAGCGAGAAGGAGAGCTGTGGAAAAAGGCAGACTTACATCCAGAAGAGCTTTGAGCAGCTGTGGAGAGTCATTCAGCCTGCGCAGACAGCCTCTGTAAAACAGCAGTCACCCCTTTGCCTTCAGTGAGAAGCACGCCAATGCCCTTGAAAAGAAGGGCCACGTTCTTCCCATTGGCCAGGCAGCAAGACAGAAGGTACACGGTCTCCTCCACGCAGGCCGCCACTGTTTTCCAAGGCACGGAGATGGCCACGGCTAAGTGAGGATACTTCAGGGTCTCAGCTTTCCTGCGCCCTAGGCAACGAGCAAAGAGCAGCACAGTCACGGACGGAGCCCTTCAGCAGGCTCCCACACAGTGCTGGGTGCCTGAAGGTCTTGCGGCAGCACAGAGCTGCAGAGCTCTCTGCTTTAACCCCCACAAAAGCCCCCACAGGAGGCTCCTGTCAGCCCTCCCTGGCCCAAATTCAAAGCACTCTGCAGCCTCCTGGGACAAGGCTACCGCAGGGCTTCCTTCCCTGCACAGACACCAAGAGCAAGCCCTGGCCACCTCCTGGGAGCGGGAGGCAGGAGGGCAGGCCAAGCAGAGCAGCAAGGGGGCCAGCTGCCAGCAGAAGGCAGTGCACAGAGGAATGGTGCCGGCACTCAGGCCATGCCAGCTTTGACGAGCCTTAGCTGTGCCATGTCACGCTGGCTCCAAAGGAGGAGGAAAACACATGGGCTGCACAACAGCCTTCCACGCTGCCTCTTAATCCCTCGGTGTTAGGAAGCAATAGGAAGGACTTGTCCTTTTGAGCAGATGGCTGCTGTGGCATCAAGAGGGAACAACAGCGGCAACTACACGGCACTGGAAGCAGCAGCTCCCCACTATGGAGCCACCCGTTCAAGCCAGTCCAAGAGAGACACACCAAGAGACTCTCGTTGGATTCTGCATTATAATGTTGTGATAATCAAAACACCCTGAAGCTCTGCTCAGCACCTGGGGCAGCAAGTCTCGATTTCTAACAGCCCCTGGGAAACAGCAGAGAGCCACAATCCAGCGATGTCGCCAGGGGAAGCCGAGGTTTCAGTCTGCCTTCTTACCAGCAACAGAGGCCTCCTCATGGGTGAGGCTGTGAAGATCCACAAGGTTGCTTGAGAGGCAAAATGCGGGTCTCCGAACAGTCAGAGGACCGTTCTTGCCAGCAACGACTTGTTTTGAAACAACACTGAAGGTGCCAAGGGGAATAATTCTCACGTCCTGCAGCCAGAGAAGTGGGGAGAAGCCTTAGAAGCATGGGAGACAGACAAAGAGAGCCAGGACTTCTCTAAGCATGGCCACGGTGCTAGGTGCCCTGCCCACGGCTGGCATGCAAAGGGGCAAGACAGAGCCTTCTGGAAAGCTTGGCTGAAGCCCTGGAGAACTCCCTGAGAAGGCCATTCCCCATAGTTTCCTCCCCCTCCTCCTCAGCCTCCAAAGGCAACGTTGCCGCCCCTCCAGCACACGAAGAAAAGGCTTTCCCAGAACGGCTCCCTTTCTGGCCTTGCACTCTGCCAGGATCTCCAGAGAGGGCCCAGAAAGCCTCCCACCCTTCCAGCAACCGCAGCTGCACTGCACATTTGGCATCTCCCTTTTGGGAGAAGTCAGTCTGGGGCACAGCTGTCATTTGCAGCATGCTTCTGCAGGGGGATTGCTTTTGCTTGGAGAGGAGGGGCAGGACTATTGTGGCCCATGGCCCCGAGGGGTCAGTGCTGCTGCCAGCATGGGTGTGGGAGGGGAGGGAGAGGATGGCACACCCACCTTGTTCAGCACCAGCTTCTCCTGGATTCTCCCACATCCTTCTCTGAAAAGCTCCATTCCAGCACAGCCAGGTATCAGCACCCCTCCCTGGTTACTCACCAAGTCTCTGCTTCATCACAACATCAATGAAGAAGCAATGGGAGACAGATTGGAGCCATTCTGGAGGCAGCTGCACAACACTTGCTGCTCTCCCCTTCTGCACTGAGCTTGCCAACACCCCTGCTGCCTCCCCAGGCTGGTTGCTCCCTCCCAGGCACTAACAGCAGCCTTGTGGCCACTGGTGGCCACTGGTGGCCTCTCAGGTCTTGAGGCCCAAGTGAGCTCACTAGCAGAAGCAGCAGCAAGGTTCCTCCTCCTGGCTTCCAAGTGCATGGGGCTGCAATCACCTCCCTATCAGCACTGACACCATTTTCCTGTTGCGAGGCTCCCAGGTGCAAGGCACAAGTGCCCTCACACTCAGCATCAAAGCCTTGTGCCTGCCAGTGGCCATTCTGGGCTGCACTACAGGGTTTTCCACTGCAGGAGGACTGAAGTAGGGGACACAGAACAGATCCAAGAGCAATGTGCTCAGTGCTAAGAGAACGTTGAAAACGCTACATGTCTGTAGCAGGAAGAGAATGGAAGGGAGCAGAGGGACTGCTGTGGCTAAAAGGCAGCACCTGACTTGAGCAAGACCACACGTGTGCTTCCATACAAAATACTTAGGCAGCTCCATCAAGCTGCAGAAGAAAGGTTAGCCAGTTGGTTACTCGCACGAGAAGGGACATGGACTTTACGGTGCCACACAAGCTCCGTATCCCTGCAGGCTTGTTAGAGGGAAGTGCAGTGTGCCTGGCAATTTTTGAATACCCTTGGAGTTTAGGTTCAGCCTGCAGCAAGGATTTCTCACAGCCAGACCATTTAGTGGGAAACCATTACAGTGCTGTGTAAAGCAAATATTTTTCACCACCTCTGCGTAGTGTTTTGTGCCGGTCACATCCTTTTTGCTCAGAATATCACAATGCCTCTGTATTGCCCTGGAAAGTGGAGTCCCGGGGTACATCTGCATTTGCTGAAGATCCTTCAGTAGATGCGTGGAGGCCAACACATGCACTTCCAACTTCACCTGCACCTGGGAGAAGGAAATAAAAATCCAGTGTTATTTTTTCAGCACACGTAGCCCAAAGTGTTTGTGGAAATAAATAGTACCTGGGAGTGGATGGTGCAAAAATGTAGAGAGATGTAAAGCCCTCAGAGGAACTCAAAATGAAAGGGTCCCACACAGAGGAAGACATTTGATTTTTTGTGTTTGATTGTCACTCAGCGGGCTCTTGAGTGAAGGAAATTCCACTGGATATGCACCACACATTTTCTGTAAACCCACAGACGACATCTTCTTACGCCACTGGTCAGCTTAAACACTGCCCTGTCGAAACATCCTTCCTTCCAGGGAAGCTCATCTACAGGAGTATTTAAACCAACCAGGAAAACCCTCACTGTCTTCCTCCATCCCACATGATCCAATAAATTCTCAGAGGCCAATAAATGACACTGCATATTCAAAAATGCCAGCTTTAGGCAATAGGTTTGTGGACATTCCAGCAACCGGCAAAAGCTGTGGAGGAACAGCTCAGTGCTGGGCAAGCAAAAGATCCTGGAGCAAAAAGCACTGCTCTGATGAGCTCGCTGCTTTGAAATAGTCCTGTCCCAAAGCAGGGACTGCAGAGGAGCAATTGTTGTGAAAGAGGCTGAATTAGTCTCTGGAGAAACAGCCTTCGAACGATGAATTTCCACCTACAAGAGCCTGCAGTATCTGAAGATGTCCAAGGGGGCTGGTGGTGCTTAAAGGCTGCTCGGGTTTCTTCAAGAAAGCCCACCTTCTGGCTCGGTCAGTACTGCTCATGCTTAGCAATGGATAAGAGCTGTGGCAAACAACAAGCACTATCATATTCACAGAAAGTGCCTGTGCTATGCTTTCCTGCTGACTACTCCCTACGGGTAGGCAGGGAGAGCCGAGGTCCCTGTGGCTGAGACCGCCGCTGCTGGCAGCACCTGCTCTGGTCTGGGATGCAGCTGTGCCAGGCGCAGCGCTGGAGCCAGCTGCAGCTGGGCTTCCTGCCGCGGGAAGCAGCCTGACCTGCTCCAGCACCTCGGGAACAGACATCTCTGGCTGGAGCCCCAGGAGGCTAAAGCCCCGCAAGTTCTGCAAACGCAGCCACGTCTTTCCCCAGCTGGAGCGTGCGGAGCCCCGAGGGCTGGGAGAGCGGCTGCTGCCGGCGCTGCTGCCAGGCCAGGAGCTGCCGTGTGACCGTGCTGAGGGGAAGGCGGCCGAGCTGCAGCCCCGGTGCCTGGGGCGAGATCCCTGCCCCGAGGTAGGGCAGGGACAGCTGGGTTGATGGTGAACATGAAGGTGTCAGGTGCACGCTGGCCTGGCACTGCCTGCTTCTGGGTGCTGTGCGTGGGCCTCGCTGGGGAGGGCTGTGTGCCAGAGACAAAGGTCCACACCTGGCCCCAGTGGCAGGACAGCACCTGAGCAGCCTGCAATGACCCAGGCTGCAGCCCTGCTCCACCTGGGCTGAGCCTGGGCTGAAGTCTCACCTCAACCTCATCTACAGGTGGACACAGCGACCTGACCAGGCCATCAAGCAGCCCAAACACCTGCACAGAGCCTCCACAAAGGCTCTCTCTGCCTTGCATCCCACATAGCATGTCAGCATGTGAGCAGAAGCTGCAGTGATGCCGGGGCCGTGGCAAGACTCAGCCAGCCCTGGCATGACAGGAGCTCTCCGTGCACGGTGCTGTGCAGGACCTGGCCTCAGCTCTCAGAACCACAGAATCACAGAGCGCTTGAGGTTGAAAGGGACCTGGAGAGCCTCTAGTGTACCTGCCCTGCTCATGCAGGGTCACCTAGGGCAGCTTGCCTAGGACCCTGTCCAGACGGCTTCTGACTGTCTCCGGGCATGGAGACTCCACAGCCTCTCTGGGCAACCTGTTCCAGTGCTCTGTCACTCCTCCCAGGGAAAAGGCTTATTCCTTTGTCTTCAGATGGACCTTCCTGGGTTTCAGTCTGGCCTGTTGCCTCTCATCCTATCGCTGGGCTCTACCGAAAAGAGTATGGCCCCATCCTCTCGACACCTACCCTGCAGATACTTATACACATTGCTGAGATTCCCCCCCTCAGCCTTCTCTGCCCCAGGCTGAACAGGCCCAGCTCTCTCCACCATTCCCTGTGGGAGAGATGCTCCACTCCCTTCCTGATCTTAGTAGCCCTTCTGGGACTCCACCTGGTAGCTCCACGTCTCTCTTGTTTTGTGGAGCCCAGAAGTGGACACAGCCTGGAGGAGGTACTCCGGGACTCCAACCAAAGAAGCTTTCTTTGATTTCCCTCTTACTTCTGGGAGCTTCTGGCATGGGGTTCTCCCAGGCAGCTGCCTGTAGAGGCCAAAGTCTGCTCTGCTGCAGTCTAGTGTTAGCATCACACTTTTTGTGCTCTTCCATCCTCTCAGGACCCTCAGCTCCACCCTCTCATGGCCACTGCAGCCAACGTTGCTGCCAGCCTTGATATCAACATGCAGCCTACCCTTCTTTTTAAGTAGGAGGTCCAGCAGAGCCCGTCTGCTTGCTGGCCTTGCTGTGTTGTCTCTCCAGGAGCTCTCACGGTGCATAAAGCCTGCCTTTCCTTTGTCGGACCCTGGGAAGCACACTGCATACACAAGTGGAAGGTCCACATCTCCAGTGGATCTGAGGAGCTTTCCTTCTCTGACAATACCTACGCAGACTCTTCCTGGGCCCTTCTGCAAATGGTGCCCGTAGGAGCCACAGTTGTCTCAGTGTGGCAGGGGACACTGTCGGGGAGTTCTTGTTTTCTTCTCAAAAGTGTGTGAGTAAAGAGAAAAGCAAGAACCCAGCCCGTCCAGGAGAGCTCCTGCTGAAGGTGGCAGCCCAGCATGCCAAGAGGCCCACTTGCGTTTTGAGGCCATACTTGAAGACCGGGCTGAGAAAATTGTGGGCTTTTCCTGAGGGCTTTGGCTCCCCAGTATGGCTTAAGGCCTTTGTGATGAGGAGTTCCCGCACCCTTTTCAAATCCAAATCATGCTCCCATACAGGCAGCTGACTCTCTGCTGTGACAAACGTGGTCTGGAGGAAAAAGCCAGCCCAAGATGTTTTTCTGCCTTGTTTTCTTCTGGCAGCAATCCACTCTTTCAAACAAGCCAAAACCAAACCCACTCTTTCCTCCCTGTGTTTTAGGCCCCCCAAATAAGAGCTACAGAAGGACCAAAGCAGAGGGAATGGCTGGGCAATAAAGTGCCAGAGGGTATTTGCTGCAGGAGGAGTAAGGCCTCTTGGGGAGAAAATGACCACATCTGAACTTTGCATACGCCGCGACAGGCTGTGAGCTAACAGCTCTTGGTCAGGAAGGAGAGGCAAGAGAGAGGTCACTGAAAGCCGCATCTCCTTGCCGTGCAGAGGTGAGAAGAAGCCCAGCAGAAGTGCTTTGAAGGGGAAGAGAGAAGCCAAGCAAGGAGCCGCATCTGGCCCTGCCACACATTGACGGTGTGCTTTCAGCCCAAGGTGGGGGTGTGCTTCTAAAAGGACCAAGTAGGCAAAGGCTTTGTGGCTCCTGCCTCTGGCTGAGGAAGCTCCCAGGCCCCAGGCTGCTGGAAGAAGACCCTGTTGGGGCAATCAGTGCATTCTTTGCTGTTCTGCACCTACTTGCTGCTGTTCCAGCCTGTGCAAGAAAGACTGTGCTGAAGCACCAGCAGCTCTCGGAACGCTGGTCTCAAGCACTTAGTGAGCTGCAGTCTGCAAGCAGAACCTCCATGTTTGTGCTGAAATTGTGCCACAGGCATCTTGGATGTCTGAAGTCTTCTCCACGGGACTTGCCAGAGTTGATGTACTGTTATGAAGATGGTTAAAAGACTTGGTCATCTCTCTAAGGAGGAAAGGTTGCAAGAGCTGCGCTTGTTTAGCCTCCAGAAGAGAAGCTTGAGAGGGGATCTTACCAATGTCTACAAACACCTCAAGGGAGGGTGTCAAGAGGATGGGAGCGGGCTCTTTTCTGTGGTGCCAAGTGCTAGGAGAAGAGGCAGTGGGCACGAACAAGAACACAGGGACCTCCACCTGACTCTGAGGAAAAACTTCTTTCTGATGAGAGTGACCGAGCACTGGGACAGGTTGCCCAGAGAGGTAGTGGAGTTTCCTTCTCTGGAGACATTCAGAGGCTGCCTGGTGGTGATCCTGTGCAGTGTGTTGTAGGTGACCCTGCTTGAGCAGGGGGGTTGGACAAGATAATCTCCAGAGGCCCCTTCCAACCTCCACCCTTCGATGATTCTGTGATGGGCGCTTTCTCTCGCAGCTCCTGCTGTGGGGGTAATGGAAAATGCGTGGAGGACAAAGAGGCTAGAAGCTGGTCTGAGGTGCAGATCCTTACCGAGGCTTGTCAGTTTGCAGAGAGAAGGGGACTCAATGCTCATGAAGTGCTGATGAAAGTCTCCCTGAGCAGGCTCTCAAGCAAAGCTCCTGCATTTGCAGATGCGCACGTACCAGATGGAACGATGAAGCCTGGTCCTCCAGAATCGCCATTGCTAGTGAGGGGCCGTAGGCTTTGCCCTGACTTGGGCTTGCTAGAGTGTCAAGGTGGAGCAGTGTGGCACTTGGAAGAGGCTCTCCTTCAGCAGCTTAAAGGCCTGCCAGCTTTCCTGAGCTCCTTTGCCCTTCTGAGCTGCCTCCCCTGGCATCCCCCTAGCAGGTCTCTGCAGAAGGGGAAGCCTGCTCACCTCAAGGTCAGCCTCTGGGCTCTGCTGCTCTCCTTCCTACCTGCCCTCAGGCTCTTCAACACCACTAGTTCCCGGGTGCTACAGCCCAGGTGGCCATGGACTCTGCTGGCACCAAGCCTCCGGGGCGGCCGCTTCCCCTTCTGGCCATGGGCACCCACCTTCTTCCCCTCACGCCCGCAAAAGCCCAGCACTCAAGGGCACCCAAGACACACACAAGAGCTGGCAGTTCCCTGCCACCATGCAGCCAGCACTGGGCCCCAGCAAGGGGGGGCCCAGGCTCAAGCACTTCCTCCCCTCAGGCATACAGCAGCTTTTTCCTCCTCTCCCCACAGGACCCCTGGCCCCAGGACATGCGTTGGCCATGGCAGGGCCCTCTCCACGCCTCTCTCCGGCACCAACAAGACGCAGCACACCCCTAGGCCACAGCCACCACAGCTGCAGCCAAAGAGCTACGGCACGACCGCGCCGGAGAGCTGCCCTGGCAGCAGCCCCCAAGCCCTGACTCCTCAGCTCTGCTCTTCAGGCCTCTCCAAAGCTGCCATGCTGCAGACGGACGAGCTCACCATACACGCAGCCAAGAGGCACCCGACTTGGGGCAGTTGGTTTAATTCAGCATCAGAGAACTTCCTGTGTGCTCGCGTGGCTCACAAGCAGTGCTGCTGCTGCTGCTGCTTGGCTCTGTCTTTACACACAGCTCTTCTAACCGCTGGGAAGAAGGTAGAAATGAACAGGTTGTGTTCTGCTGCACTAGAAAGGCTGAGAAAGTCTGCAGAGTAGTGCAGGCTAGTGTTCGCTGATGGTTTTGCTATATTGACTGTCATGGGACTTGAGACCTTGTTTGGACACTGCTAATCTGTTGTGAACCAAGACTAGGGGGTACCTGTGTCCGGTATTCAGCAGTCAGGGAGAGCTTTGCAAAGGGGCACACCAACGCTGGAAGCATCTCTTTGCGCTCAGCTACTCAGATCTTGCAGGTGCCACTGTTGGAGGCCATTCTCAGCACTCAACAGCTGCCCCTTGGCTGGAAGGCAAGGCTGAGCCCAGGCCAGCCCTGTGGCTTGCTCATGGGGCAATGGGGCTGCGGCCGCACTGACACCTTGTCTCTCTCACTCGGCCTCAGAGCCCTCCTGCTTCTCTCCTCCCCTACTCCCTCAACCCCGCTCCCATTTGCAGCCACAGCCCTTCAGCTCCACAGCAGTGCTGGGCATTTGCTGGGGGCTGCAGAGAGGGACTTAGTGACAGGCTTTAAGCCACGTAAATCTCATGTCAGGAAAAGTCACAGCACGCTCTAGGCAGCACAGTGGCTCCGGGATTATAAGTGGCACCCCTTGCTGCCTCACTGCCCCTCAGTTCTGCCAGGCTTCTCCTGGAGCTGCCACATACCTGCCCTGTCTTGCAAGGCCCCTCTTGATCAGCCTGCCTTCTCATCTCTTCCTCCATGCGGGAGAAGTATATATTCAGGATCAGTTCCTTATCTTCTTTCACATGGTATTTGATAAATTCCTGAATACTGGGCTTTTCTTCAGACAGATTCTCAGCACCCTGCTGCACCTGCAAGACAACTCCACACTGTGGAATGTGCCCCACTTCCAAGTCCACTCTGCTGCTCTCCACATGCTCCTCGCCAGCATCTGGGGACTGCAGGACCTCGGCAATCACCAGGCCCCTGGCTCTGGCCTGGCCTGGGGCACTCCACCGGACAACGGCTGCTGCAGGCAGGGACTCTGCAGACCCAGCGGCAGAAGAGCAAGGGGCTCCACTACATTCCCCAACTACATCACAGCCTGAGCAGGGTTCCCTGCCTTTCCCATGGGATCAGTCTCCAATGTCTCCTGCTGCCAAATAAATTGTGGAGGGCATTGTCACTTCCAGGAGCAGCAAGTGTGGGCTTCAACATGGCGGTTTTCTTGAAGGGAAGGTTACTTACACTCTCCTCTGAACCTTGTTTTGAACCTTCCTGTCAGCATCCTTTTGCCCCAAAGGAAAGCTGAACAAGGCTGAACATCCCTTTCTTGTTTGCACCAAGCATCTCAATAATCACGCAGCTAAGCAGAAACTGCCCATCTTCTATCACAGAAAGAACCAGAAATTCCACTGCCACCAGAAAGAGGACCTCAGTGGCTCTACAGGTGTGTTCATGGAGAGTGCAGCACTGAGAGATGCATTGTAAAACTAGAGCACCGCCTTTGAACTCAAAGCCCTGGACAAAGTCAGCCAGGGCTCAAAGAAGGGCACTGGAAGGGCTCTTGTACAACCAGCAACCACAGGACAATGCATTTGCAGAATGCAGGCTAGCACAAGAGACCCCAGTCAGGAAAACTTACCACTCCTGTGTTCTGATGGCCTACAATCACAGGCAGTGTAGCACGTACTCTAGCTTCTGGACGTGGTTTCTTTCCACCTGCTGCTGCATTCTGTGCAGAGCACTGTGAGGAGACTGGGAATGGACTGCAAATATACACATGGGGAGGTGGTATGAGCAGAGGGGGAGTAGGATCTCCACTCCCCCCTCACAAGCTGGGCACCTGCTTCTGCAGCAGAAGGCAATGCTGCAGCAGAAGCACAGGGGTTCCACTGACTGCAGGTACATCAACAGCTATGAAGACTACCCCCAAATAAAACACTCAGGGCTGCACATCATGCCCGAAAGAGAGCTCTAAGCTCACCCACAGCATGACTTTCTCTCCATGCAGTGAGGATAGAAGCAGGGTCATCTACAGGACAGGCTCCAACTCATACCACTACCCCTGTCCTGCCACATGCATTAGCCACTGCTCCATGGCCCCAAAGACTCTGTGTTCAGGGATGGGCAATGGATGGTTGCTGGGCTCCCAGTGTCAAAGAAAGAGAAAGGCATCAAGGCAGTCAAGCACAAAGCCCTTGGCAGCTGGGAGCCAGCACAGAGCTCTGAAGAACCCTTCCCCACAGACAGAGCCCATATGAAGGCGGAGCATGCATGCAGGTCACTGGGACTCAGCCACTGGGAAGCCTTGCTCCCAAAACACTTTCAGAGCAGCCTTCACCAGCCCTGGCACTGCAGCCCTAACCAACCTGTGCTGGGTGGCTGCTCCCTTCATCAGGCAGGGGGAAAGAAGCAAGGCAAAGTACTCACGTTGGATAGATACTAGGAAGAGGAGTAGAGGACAAAAAAGGAGCCGCTCTAGTGGCTGTGAACATTGATTCCCTCATCACCTTCATCTGCAAAGGTAAGAAAGAGAGGTCAGATGCTGTCAAGGAAAGGCTCTTGCTGCTGGCAAGGGCAGCCCATGTTTCCATGCTTCAGAGAAGAAGCTGACTCTCAGAATTGCAGAAACAACCCTTGCTCTTGCTCTGCAGCCCCTCCATTCTACACAACAACAGCTGTGGGGGAATAGGGGAGAACGGCTAAAAGCTCTGGCAGGCTTTTGTCAAGGGCAAGAGCCAAGAGTCTGAGTTAAGAGAGCAGTTCCTGCCTATAGAGAATTCAAGGGAGGGAAGCCCAGGGGAAGGCAGCTCACTAAACTCTAGGGAAATGTGTAGGTCAGCCTGCTAGGGAGGATAAGAGAGAGCAGTGGGGGCTGCAATACATCTGTTTTACCAGGAGGAAACATTTTTCTCAGTCCCTGCTCTCATCCTTTCCCTAAACCTTCCTGTCAGCACCCTTTTGCTCTGAAAGGCAGCTGAGCAAGGCTGAACATCCCTTTCTTGTTCAGACCAAGCATCTGAATAATCACACAGCTGAGCAAAAACTCTCCATCTCGTATTACAGAAAGGCTCAGTGCTTCCATGGCCACCAGAAAGAGCAGTGTGTTCATGGAGAGTGCGGGAGTTACAGATATATTGTAAAACTAGTGCACAAGTGGCATTTCTGAAAGCAAAGCCCCAGGGAAAGTCCGACAAGGCTAAGCAGAACCCATGGGAAGGGCCCTTCTACAGCCAGTGCCCAGAGCACAATGCTTTGGCAGAAAGCAAGCTGGCAAAAGAAGGACTTCGGTCAGGAGCACCTACCTCTGTTGACTTCTGATGGCCATGTACAGGCCACGCAGCTGCTGCTCGAGCTTCTGGCACTTGCGTCCTCCTGCCCAGTAATTCCTTCTTCGCAGAATGTGAGTGAATTCCTGGCAGCATGCTGCAAATACACACCGTGGGGATGTGTTACACAGGACACTCAGGACTGCACAACATGCCCAAAAGAAAACTCCAGGTGCGCACAGTTGAGACTTTTTCTCCGGGCACCAAGGAGAGCAGCAGGGTCAGCTCCAAGGACAGGCTCCAGCACACACCATTACCCACTGTCCTGAGCACTCCAGTAGCCACTGCTATGTGGACCCCAAGGACAAGCTTTCTTGGAAGCTTCAGAAATGGAACCGGGAACAGCTGCTCCGTCCCTTGCAGTCCTTTTCAGGCACTTATGTCCCTCCTTCCCATGCTCTTCAAAGTGCCCAAACAACTCGCCCTTGCCTCTAAGGGCTTCCTGAGCCAAGGGCACACCCTCTCAAGCCTGCTGCTCGCCACCCCTGACTGCTGCCTGGAAATGACCTTCCTTCCTCCTTGCTGCTGGCAGTCAAAGGAAGGGCATTGCCCAAGGGGAAACACCACAGCTTTGGGGAGATATTCACCCAAGGCACTCCTCCCCTCCAGCAGCATTCCCTGCAGCCCTCTCTTCCACCTCACTCCTCTCTACTAGGCTGCTCACCATAGCTCTACATGCCTGGAGACATTGTTGGCAAAGGATTCTGTGGCAGCAGGCACAGAGGCTCTCTCTCACCTGAAACAGGGCCCTCCTGCCTCTTCAAGGCCCTGCATGTACATGCACACACATAGACTCCCCTTTGCATTCACATCCACCAACTCTGCACAAGTGTGTGTCATGCTTCAGTGACACACAGAGATGCCAGCCAGTGGGGTGTAGTCACACTCTGTTGGTGCCAGCCACCAGAGGGGACTTCAAAGGAAGAAAAGGGCTCCTAGCTCCCAAAATTCATCCACAACTCTGCAAACAGCCTCTGCTTCTTGGCCTTGCTGCCAGCAGGGCTCCGATTTCACTTTGACATACAAAGCTCAATCGTGTCCTGGCCACAAAAGACATCCTCTGCCTTTCCTTCTGCCTAACTGCATACTCACAGGTCTGAGCAAACAACGCACACCCTGCGGCAAAGCTCACACCAACACCTCCCTCTTCACAAGGCTTGACAAGAGCATGCAAACTTTTCCTCAGCCTCCAAAATTGCCCTGAGACACCCAGCACTGCTCTTCGCAAATGAGCAGCATCCACATTTATTTCACCTACGCGCTAGGAGAAAAGGCCCTCCTCTTCCCAAAGGACCACTTACATTGACTTTCCCAAAGGTCTGGAAGCTGGAAGCAGAGGCGGCAGGGGCAGGAAGCCAAGAGCAGGCTCTGCCAGGCACTTGCTCTGAGCTGCCTAGTCAGCAACAGAGGACTAGTCCTCGTGGCAGAGCTTAAAAGGCATTCAGAGCTCCTCAGGACCTTGTGTCCAAGGGAAACATCACACTCCAAGACACACAAGGCTACAGGGTCACCCTCTGCCATTCCCCCAAGTGTCTCACCTGCCTCGAGGCTCTTCCTCCACCATGCCTTGCCTCAGATTGGTACACCATAGTTTGGGTACAGGCTGCCTGTCTCGCAGGAGGAGACGCTGAGCAGACACATTCTCTGCAAGCAGGAGAGAAGGAAACACTTCAGAGCAGCATCACAGTGACTGTTAGAAAAGGAGTGGCGTGTAGATCCTTCAACAAACATCACACGCCTACATTTTGGATTGACACAGACAATCCAAAGACAGTGCCTTGGGAATGTGTAGGAGAAACACAGAAGGAAAGGGCAGAATGGCCTGTTTTGAAGATGGAAGGAAGTCTTGGCACAAGTGAGCAGATATTTGACTCCCCATCAGGGCTGAGCTGCCTTGCCTCTAGTGCCTCATGCTAGGTGAGCCATGGTGCTGCACATTGGCTCCAATGCCCTGCCAAGGGCAACCGAAGGAGAAGGCGCAAAGCCCAGCCAGGCATCAGCCACTCCATTACCTTCCTTGCTGCTAGAAACTGCTTGACCCTTCTCCTCTTCCCATCTGGGCTTCACAGCTCTCACAGATGGTCTTTGAGGGGCACTCTCAAGCACATGCCTGTAAACCAGAAAAGGACACCACTCACAAGGAATGGCCCTGTGTGTCCTTTGCTGCTTCTGTGAATTCTGGGCACACAGACACATGGCCCAGCTGCTACAAACAGCAGCCTTTCCCAAAGGGGAATATGCAGGACAGGTCATCTCCTGGAAAACTCCCTCACGAAGTGCAGGGACCCAGCATGCCTGCCTGCAGGGCCACAAGCTTCCTCCTCACACTGCTCCAGGCCTTCCCTCTACCCCTGGGGAGAGAGCTCCTTCTCAGCTTTCCAAAGCAAACCCTCCAGGTCAACACTGCAACCTGCCTGACAGCTCCTGAGCAGGCTCCTGTGCAGGCACATCAGAAAAGACCCCTTTCCTCCAGCTTTCCACCGTCGTAGGAAATTCTAATCTAGACCTCCACAGCCCTTGAAATCCCTCCCAAGCTCAGGGCAGAGGATCTGCAAAGAACAGCCTCCATTCCTGGGCCACTAGTGGAACAAAGAACTTCCCAAGGTGGGAGCCAGCACAGAGCTCAGCAGAACCCCCACACAGAGCCCAAACAAAGCCAGCGCATGGCTGAAGGACATGGGGAATGAACGCCTCAGAAGACTTGCTCTGCAAGCACCTCCTGAGCAGCCTTCACCAGCTCTGGCAACACACCGCGACCAAACCTGCAGTGAGCAGCTGCTCCTTGGGTGAGCCAGGGGCTCAGGTGGAAAGGAGCAAACCAAAGTACTCACGTTGGAAAGACAATGAGAGAGCCAGAATGGATCAGGGAAGCCGCTGTTTGGGTGCTTGCGAGAACTGAATGCCTCATCTCTGGCATCTGCAAAGGGCAGAGACATGGGTGAGATGCTACGAAGAAAAGGACCTTGCTGCCCACAAGGGCAGACCGTGTTTCCACTAATCAGAGAAGAAGCTGCCTCTCAAACAGGGAAACACCCCTCGCACTTCCTCACAATCCCACCTCCATTCTACAGACCAGCAGGTGCGGAATAATACAGGCAGATGGCCAGAAACACTGGCAGGCTTCTGTCAAGGGCAAGAGCCAAGAGGCTGATGCGGGAGAGCAGTTGTTGCCTAGTGGAGAAGTCAAGGGAGGCAAGCAGAGGCCTTCTGCACCAGAAAGCCCAGGCTGAATGACACGGCTGCACTGGAGACCTGGGCAAAGGCCCTGGCTTGCAATGACTTTGTCTGTGACACACCCCGAGAGTCTTCCGCAACTTGAGGAGCAGCTGTTGGACGCACTGCCCCACAATCCCAAACATGGCCAGAGGAGGCCTGGAGACAAATGGGATCCTAACACAAAGACCCCAAGGAAAGGCTGACTTTCTGGAAGACTTCTGGAGGAAGCCTAGCAGGAAAGAACTCCCAGGACCTGGCAGTGGGGGGAAAGCGGTTGCTTTGGACTTGGCCAGGCTTGCAAAGGAGCGAGAAGGAGAGCTGTGGAAAAGGCAGACTTACATCCAGAAGAGCTTTGAGCAGCTGTGGAGAGTCATTCAGCCTGCGCAGAAAGCCTCTGTAAAACCGCATTGTCACCTCTTTGCCTTCAATGAGAAGCACGCCAGTGTCCTTGAAAAGAAGGGCCACGTTCTTCCCATTGGCCAGGCAGCAAGACAGAAGGTACACGGTCTCCTCCACACAGGCCGCCACTGTTTTCCAAGGCACGGAGATGGCCACGGCTACGTGAGGATACTTCAGGGTCTCAGCTTTCCTGCGCCCTAGGCAACGAGCAAAGAGCAGCACAGTCATGGACGGAGCCCTTCAGCAGGCTCCCACACAGTGCTGGGCGCCTGAAGGTCTTGCGGCAGCACAGAGCTGCAGAGCTCTCTGCTTTAACCCCCACAAAAGCCCCCACAGGAGGCTCCTGTCAGCCCTCCCTGGCCCAAATTCAAAGCACTCTGCAGCCTCCTGGGCCAAGGCTACTGCAGGGCTTCCTTCCCTGCACAGACACCAAGAGCGAGCCCTGGCCACCTCCTGGGAGCGGGAGGCAGGAGGGCAGGCCAAGCAGAGCAGCAAGGGGGCCAGTTGCCAGCAGAAGGCAGTGCACAGAGGAATGGTGCCGGCACTCAGGCCATGCCAGCTTTGACGAGCCTTAGCTGTGCCATGTCACGCTGGCTCCAAAGGAGGAGGAAAACACATGGGCTGCACAACAGCCTTCCATGCTTGTCCTTTTGAGCAGAGGGCTGCTGTGGCATCAAGAGGGAACAACAGTGGCAACTACACGGCACTGGAAGCAGCAGCAACAAAAGCCCCACTATGGAGCCACCCGTTCAAACCATTCCAAGAGAGACACACCGAGAGACTCTCGTTGGATTCTGCATTATAATGTTGTGATAATCAAAACACCCTGAAGCTCTGCTCAGCACCTGGGGCAGCAAGTCTCGATTTCTAACAGCCCCTGGGAAACAGCAGAGAGCCACAATCCAGCGATGTCGCCAGGGGAAGCCGAGGTTTCAGTCTGCCTTCTTACCAGCAACAGAGGCCTCCTCATGGGTGAGGCTGTGAAGATCCACAAGGTTGCTTGAGAGGCAAAATGCGGGTCTCCGAACAGTCAGAGGACCGTTCTTGCCAGCAACGACTTGTTTTGAAACAACACTGAAGGTGCCAAGGGGAATAATTCTCACGTCCTGCAGCCAGAGAAGTGGGGAGAAGCCTTAGAAGCATGGGAGACAGACAAAGAGAGCCAGGACTTCTCCAAGCATGGCCACAGTACTAGGTGCTCTGCCCATGGCTGGCAGGGAAAGCAGCAAGACAGAGCCTTCTGGAAAGCTTGGCCGAAGCCCTGGAGAGCTCCCTGAGAAGGCCATTCCCCATAGTTTCCTCCCCCTCTTCCTCAGCCTCCAAAGGCAATGTTGCCTCCCCTCCAGCACACAAAGAAAAGGCTTTCCCAGAATGGCTCCCTTTCTGGCCTTGCACTCTGCCAGGATCTCCAGAGAGGGCCCAGAAAGCCTCCCACCCTTCCAGCAACCGCAGCTACACTGCACATTTGGCACCTCCCTTTTGGGAGAAGTCGGTCTGGGGCACAGCTGTCATTTGCAGCATGCTTCTGCAGGGGGGTTGCTTTTGCTTGGAGAGGAGGGGCAGGACTATTGTGGCCCATGGCCCCGAGGGGTCAGTGCTGCTGCCAGCATGGGTGTGGGAGGGGAGGGAGAGGATGGCACACCCACCTTGTTCAGCACCAGCTTCTCCTGGATGTAGTTGGAGACACCCTCCCAGATGGGCACGGCCACTGCAAAGCAAGGCAGACACGTCATGTCCCCTGCACCACAAGGCACCATCAGCGGAGGTCCCTTGGGGCACCCCCAGCCTGCCCAGGCCCCCCGCAGCCCCCGAGCATCTACAGCCCATCTTGGCGCTCAGCCTCTCGACAGCGATCCTGGGCAAGGAGGTCGCGAAGGCCTTACCCAGTGGGGGGATGGTGGGCACCCGCTGCTCACGCTGCATGGCGCGGCCAGCGTCCCGGAGCTCCATGTCCGTGCCGGGCGCTCAGGCTTCGCCGCACAGCGGGAGGGGCCTGGCAAAGGCCTCCTGGCCGCTCGGCTGCTCCTGCTGCGCCCTTCAGCGCAGCCCCGTGCTGCCCCGGGCTCCTGTCGCCGGCTCCCGCTGGGGCTCGTTGGCTCCTGGCAGCACAGCAGTGCCCAGAGCAGCCCCAGCGCCTGCGCTGCGGCGGGCTGTGCGAGACGAGTGGGGAGGGTTCGTGGGCGGGCGGGAGAGGGCAGCGGTGGCTGTGACCTGGCAGGGATGTCCCCTGTGACACCAGCCTGTGTCACAGAGCGGACTGGGACACCCGCAGCCCCTGGCCAGGGCTGGCACTGCAGTGGGGAGGGGCTGCACAGGGCACTTGTGGGGCTGTCCTGACCCCTGCGGTGTGAGGTCGTGGGGCAGGGATAACCCCACCGGGGACCGGCTCGTCTGGGCGCTGCAGCAGCAAAGACCCATCTCAGTGCCAAAGGAGAAGTTTCTTCCTGCCAGGCGTGGGCAGCTGGTGCATCCTGCACAGCCAGGGAATGTCCCCCAGAGCCCCCAGATGATGCCACACGTGGATCTGTGTCTCTGCGCATTTCCCAGGGAGAGCTCGCAGGCACTTGCGCATGCCCTGGATCACCTCTGGCACCTCCGGTGTCACCCAGTGTTTCCACCGCAGCAGCTGACTCCCACCTTCCACCACCTTGGACTGGAATGGGAGTGGGGACAAGGAGCTCGCACACTTCTGTGCACCTCTTTTAGGCACACGGCAGCTTAGGCAGGATGAATCCCACAACCGTCCTGGGGGTTAGTGGCGTGCATGGGATGGAGGTGTCTGTCCCGCCACCTGGAGGGCTTCTCCCCAAAGAAATGAGGGGCCCAGGCTGACTCAGCTCACTCACTGGCTGAAGCCTGGGGAAATGACTTCCCTGCTGGATGCAGGAGCAGCTCCTCTGCCAGGAGTCACAGTGCTGAGGGCACTGCCTGCCCATGCTGAGCTGAGCTGAGACAAAACGGAGGGAAGCTCCGGACGCTCAGGAGGGAGGCAGCAGCTGAGCGCTTCTTGCGGCAGAAATGGGCAGAGCCCTTCCAGTGGGAAGTCTCTGGCTGCAGGGCAGTGCTGCTGGGCTGCTCGCGGGATCCTGGAGACCTCGCGCAGGCGATGGTTGAGGCCATCTTCCCAGAGAGCTCTCTCGGTGGAGCAGCTGGTGCTTTAGGGCAGGGACTTGCTGCCACAGTGTCCGAGGGACAGGGCGGCACGGCTCCCTTCTGCCGGGGAGGGTGTAGGGCTGTGCGAGCAGGGCGTGCGTGCAGCCAGGTGTGCCCAGGGCTGTGCCTGAGAGCAGTGTCCTGGGAGGTCAGGGTGCCCAGGGCCATGCCTCTGCCACCTGCGATGGTCAGCACTCAGCCTGCCTGGGCAACTGCCTGCAGGGCTGCGGGGAGAAGTTGTCGAGGGAAGGAGCAGCCCACAGAAGGGCAGGATCTTGCTGTCCCAGATCAGAGGCTGTGTGGGGCAAGGCTGCTCAGAGCTGCTGCTCAGTCCCAGGAGCTTGCCCGGAGGAAAGTCAAGGCAGGGACCACTCCACAGGGAAGGAGGTTTCCTGAGTGTTGGCTTTCTGTTCCACGCTGTTGTTTTGGGGGAAGAGAAAAGGAGGTGCCAAGGCTGGAGAAGAGCTGGAGACTGGGAGGCTGCTGAGGGGTCAGCAGGTCTGTGGGGAAGCTCAGAAAGTGCTTTTGCCCCTGCTCTGCCCACGCACAGCAGTAGCAGCAGCTCTGCTGGCCCCAGGAGCCTTTGTGGCAGCTGCTCCTTGGCACCTGCCAAGAGGTGGGTGCCCCAAGGCAGTGCCCTGCTGCCGGGAGGGCTCTCTGGGGCACAGCCAAGTGCCCCAGAAGTGTGCTGGTGTGTGTTGGCTAAGGCAGGCAATAGACATGGGAGAGGGCATTTGGTGCTGGCAGGAAAAGCAGCAGGCGGTGGAGCCATGGTGCGAGAAGGGGAGGAAGGCAGAACAGAAGTGCGGTGGGAGGGAGAATTAGGGAATTTAGCTCTCTTCTCCTCCAGTGCAGATGTTTTCCTCCCAGAAAACCCCACATGGCCTCTGCCAGCCCGCAGAGCCTCTTCCCCACAGGCCCCTGGGCCAGGGCAGGCACTGCCTTCTCTGCAGACAGACCTCTGGCTTAGGAGAGAGTCCGATTCCAATGAGATGTTACTCCAGCCTAGGCCTCTCTTGCAAAGGCTGGAGCAGCAGCAAGTACACGGAGGTTCTGCTTGCAAACTGCAGCTCACTAAGTGCTTGAGGTCAGTGTTCCGAGAGCTGCTGGTGCTTCAGCACAGTCTTTCTAGCACAGGCTGGAACAGTAGCAAGTAGGTGCAGAACAGCCAAAAATGCAGTGATTGCCCCAACAGGGTTTTCTTCCAGCAGCCTGGGGCCTGGGAGCTTCCTCAGCCAGAGGCAGGAGCCACAAAGCCTTTGCCTGATTGGTCCTTCCAGAAGCGTACCCCCACCTTGGGCTGAAAGCACACCGTCAATGTGTGGCAGGGCCAGATGCGGCTCCTTGCTTGGCTTCTCTCTTCCTCTTCAAAGCACTTCTGCTGGGCTTCTTCTCACCTCTGCAAGGCAAGGAGATTCGGCTTTCAGCGACATTTACTCCCCAAGAGGCCTTACTCCTCCTGCAGCAAATACCCTCTGGCACTTTATTGCCCGGCCATTCCCTGTGCTTTGATCCTTCTGTAGCTCTTATTTGGGGAGCCTATAACATGGAGAGGAATGAGTGGTTCTGGTTTTGGTTTGTTTGAAAAGATTGATCCCTACCAGAAGCAAGCAAGGCAGGAAGACATCTTGGGCTGGCTTTTTCCTCCAGACCACGTTTGTCACAGCAGAGAGTCAGCTGCTTGTATGGGGCACATATGGAGCATTATTTGGATCGGAAAAGGGCGCGGGAACTCCTCATCACAAAGGCCTTAAGCCATACTGGGGAGCCAAAGCCCTCAGGGAAAGCCCACAATTTTCTCAGCCCGGTCTTCAAGTATGGCCTCAGAACACAAATGGGCCTCTTGGCATGCTGGGCTGCCACCTTCAGCAGGAGCTCTCCTTGGGGAGCAGAGTTCTTGCTTTTCTCTTTACTCATACAATTTCAAGAAGAAAACAAGAACTCCCCGGCAGTGTCCCCTGCCACACTGAGACGACTGTGGCTCCTAAGGGCACCATTTGCAGAAGGGCCCAGGAAGAGTCTGCATAGGTATTGTCAGAGAAGGAAAGCTCCTCAGATCCACTGGAGATGTGGGCCTTCCACTCGTGTATGCAGTGTGCTTCCCAGGCTCCGACAAAGGAAAGGTATGGGCGGAGGAGGAGGGCAAACTGGTTCCTCTGCAGTCCTGCTTTGTGACAGGACCTATTTCAAAGCACAGAGATCATCAGAGAGGTCTTTTTTGCTCCAGGATCTTTTCCTCACCCAGCACTGTGAGTTGTTTCTCTACAGCTTTCAACATTTGCTGGCGTGTCCACAAACCTATTGCCTAACACTAGCATTTTTGAATGTCATCCCATGCTGACTGGGAGCAATGTCATTTATTGGCTTTTGAGACTTTATCTGATTGTGCTCGATGCCGGAAGACAGTGAGGGTGTTCAGTCATCCCATGGTGACTGGGAGCAATGTCATTTATTGGCTTTTGAGACTTTATCTGATTGTGCTCGATGCAGGAAGACAGTGAGGGTCTTCTTGGTTGGTTTACATAGTCCTGTAGAGGAGCTTCCCTGGAAAAAAGGAAGTTTCGACAGGGCAAGTGGTACCCGTGTGTGTGTTTGTGTATGCATATACATCTCCATCGAGAAGGCTCAGCAGAAAGCAGCTAAAAGATTTGTCCTCCATAAAACTGCCTTTCTGAGCTGTGAAGGAAGATGGGACGCTTGGAGACAGAGAGACCTGCAGGGGTCCAGGTTGGCCAATGGTGTAAGTAGATATGGTCGGTGGGTTTTCTGAAAACGTGTGGTGCATATCACAGAATCACAGAATGGGTAAGGTTGGAAGGGACCTCAGGAGATCATCTAGTCCTACCTCCCTGCTCAGGCAGGGTCACCTAGATCATGTTAGACAGGGTTGCATCCGGGCAGAGTCTGAATCTCTCCAGAGAAGGAGACTCGACAATGTCTCTGGGAAACCTCTCCCAGTGCTTGGTCACTCTCACAGGAAAGAAATTCCTCCTCATATTGAGGCGGAGCTTCCGCTGGTTCAGTTTGTGCCCGTTGCCTCTTGTCCTGTTGCGTGGCACTAGTGAAAAGAGTTCGGCCCCATCCCTTTGACGGGGATATCCAGTGGAATTTCCTTCACTCTCTTTCAAGAGCCCGTTGAGTGATAATCAAACACAAAAAATCAAATGTCTTCCTCTGTGTGGGCCCCTTTCATTCTGATTTCCTCTGAGGGCTTTACATCTCTCTACATTTTTGCACCATCCAGTCCCATGTACTATTTATTTCCACAAACGCTTCGGGCTACGTGTGCTGAAAAAATAACACTGGATTTTTTTTCCCCCTGTCCCAGGTGCAGGTGAAGGTGGAAGAGCGTGTGTTGGCTTCCACGCATCTACTGAAGGATCTGCAGTAAATGTAGATGTACCCCGGGACTCCACTTTCCAGGGCAATACAGAGGCATTGTGATATTCTGAGCAAAAAGGATGTGACCGGCACAAAACACTATGCAAAGCTGGTGAAAAATATTTGCTTTACACAGCACGGTAATGGTTTCCCACTAAATGGTCTGGCTGTGAGAAATTCTTGCTGCAGGCTGAACCTAAACTCCAAGGGTATTCAAAAATTGCCAGGCACACTACACTTCCCTCTAACAAGCCTGCAGGGATACGGAGCTTGTGTGGCACCGTAAAGTCCATGTCCCTTCTCGTGCGAGTAACCAACTGGCTAACCTTTCTTCTGCAGCTTGATGGAGCTGCCTAAGTATTTTGTATGGAAGCACATGTGTGGTCTTGCTCAAGTCAGGCACTGCCTTTTAGCCAAAGCAGTCCCTCTGCTCCCTTCCATTCTCTTCCTGCTACAGACATGTAGCGTTTTCAACGTTCTCTTAGCACTGAGCACATTGCTCTTGGATCTGTTCTGTGTCCCCTACTTCAGTCCTCTTGCAGTGGAAAACCCTGTAGTGCAGCCCAGCATGGCCACTGGCAGGCACAAGGCTTTGATGCTGAGTGTGAGGGCACTTGTGCCTTGCACCTGGAAGCCTCGCGGCAGGAATAAGGTGTCAGTGCTGACAGGGAGGTGATTCCAGCCCCACGCACCTGGAAGCCAGGAGGAGGAACCTTGCTGCTGCTTCTGCTAGTGAGCTCACTTGGGCCTCAAGACCTGAGTCGCCACCAGTGGCCAAAAGGCTGCTGTTAGTGCCTGGGAGGGCACAACCAGCCTGAGGAAGCAGCAGGGGTGTTGGTGTTAGAGAAATACTGTGGGAAAAACCTTGCAAATAGTTAACAAGACTCAAGGACACGGGGGAGAGAAAAACAGTACTGCAAGGGATAACCAGCTCCGGCTAAATATGAAACCACAATGCTTTGAAGATTGCGGGGGGTAGGTAAGACAAAAACAGCAGAATAACCCAGAAGTGACCTTAGGTTCATTAGGGCTTATTAACATACTAAACTTCACACCCCTAAATGAATAATGAGATGGAAATGACATGATAATGATGTTACCGCCTCTTCTTCGCTTCCTACGCTAATTAACAAGAATGTGAAAGCGCAAGCGCAGAGCGATTACCTGAGGTAATGAAACTGTAACCAATAGGAAAACTTGCATGAAGTACTCTTTGAAAAGCGTGTATAAACAAAGAGTGAGAGGGGGAGGAGGTGTGCTAGCTCTGTGGATTTACCACCTAGCCCCCATCTCTGCGCAGAAATGAAATAAAAAAATTTCTCGACCCTGTGTGCCTATTGGTTGCTTGCACACCGGGTAACAGAACCCAGATTTTGGGACAACAGTTTGGCGACCCGGGTGGGATTTGCCAGAAGGCCTTGCCCGGATCATCTTGCCGTTCCCGACAGCGGACTGGATCGGATCAGGCTCCAGGATGCACCAACCTGTTGATCCTCCGACCTCCCTCCGAAGTTGGGACGACAACACCACCAGAGATAATTGTGCCAGGGTGAAAGGGGGGTGAATCTTTGGATTGGTGAGTATGAAATTTACTTACTTCCGCAGAAGACTATGTTGAATTATGTCTCACGTAGACGCTCGGCAAAGGTTGCCTTAAATTGACCAGAGGCGTCAGAGCAGAGTGTGCACAAAGGTACGGGAAAAAAGGTATTTCTAAGTAATAAGGTTGGTATTTCTAGGTAATTAACATGGGATCAAGCCAATCCATGATTCCTCCGTGTAGCCCTTTGGGTTATATTTGAAACACTGGAATATTTTTGGAGGAGATCGGATGACAAAAAAAAGAATGAAAAGATGTTGTAATCCGTGGTGGCCAATGTATAAGCTGGAATGTGATGAGCAATGGCCAAAAACTGGGACCTTGAACCATAATACTGTATTACAGTTACTGCTGTTTTGTTGCCGGAAGGGGAAGTGGGATGAGATACCCTATGTGGAGGCTTTTGTGTCACTATATAGGGAAGCAGAAATTCAGAGGGAATGTGAACTTATAAGTAAGGAGGAATCTGTAATGGTTGCAGTAGGAAAGAAGGAAGAGAGCGGGTATTGTGCTAACAGACAAATTCTGAATGGAGAGGAGCAGGAGGATGTACAAATACTGACAGTGCCCCCCTCTTGTGGAAACGATTCCACCGCAGTTGAAGCATCGGCCCCCCCCCCCGCTAGAAAGCCAAGAGTCCAGCCCTATTTCTGGCCGAACCAGGAGACGGAAACAACCTGTTCTACAGGCTCCTTTGAGACAAGCGGTGGGACCAGAAGGGCTGCCAGTATTTGTACATGTTCCTTTTACAACCTCGGATTTACTAAACTGGAAGCAGTCTGTTGGATCATATAGGGAAAATCATGAGAAGCTGAATCAGCTTTTGGAGACTATCATGATAACTCATAATCCTAACTGGGGTGATGTGCAGGTGCCGTTGAATACTTTCCTGACGGGAGAAGAAAGGAGGCTGGTAATTGCTAAGGCAAAAGAAGAGGGTGATGGAAGGGACAGAAAGGGGGATCCTGAGGTCTACTTACTGACCAGAAAGGATCCAGAGTGGGATCCAAATAGGAGTGGGGGTAGGGCGTTATTGAGGCAGTATCAACAGCTAATTTTATATGGGTTTCGGCACGGGGTTCTGAAACCAAAGAATGCATCCAAATTGTATGAAGTAAAGCAAGGGCCTGAAGAAAATCCCTCGGCCTTTTATGAAAGATTATGCGAAAGAGCCAGAAAATGGACAGCCCTGGATCCAAATGAGGAAGCGAATCAAAGGCTGTTTAATATGCTCTTCATATCCTGAGCCAGTCAGCTCAGGATATTAGAAAGAAGCTGCAGAAGGTAGATGGAGCTGGGGGAATGTCTATTTCACAGCTGATAGAAATAGCGTTTAAGGTATAGAATAATCGAGATGAAAAGAGAACACGAGAAACACAAAATCAAATGAAACTGCAGGCTTCTATCTTGGCAGCTGTCCAGAGCAATGAATTCCAAGGCAGGGGCAGGGGAAGCAGGAGAGGTAACAGAGGAGGAAGAGGTGGAAGGGGAGGGAGGCCAGGAGGAGGCCTCCCTAGACCCGCTTTGGGTCCAAATCAATGTGCAATTTGTAGGCAGGAAGGGCACTGGAAAGATGAATGTCCAAATCGAAGAAGGATAACAAAGCTACAGAGCCCAGCAAACACCGACCTATTTATGTTAGAGGAGTCACATATGGAGTGAAGGGGACCGGGGAAGAAAATTAGAATTTCCTCAGCTGATCCCCTGGTTCCAGTAAAGCTGGGGAATGAAACTATACATTTTTTATTAGATAGTGGAGCCACTCATTCAGTGATAACTGGTTGTAAAGGACACTTAAGTAAGACCGCTACCACCATTCTTGGGGCTACGGGAAGGAAAGCTTTGAGGCCATTTTTGCAACCAATGGAGTGTACGACTGGAGGTACTAAATTGACTCATGAATTTCTCTATATGCCAGAGTGTCCCCTCCCTTTATTAGGACGGGATTTACTATGCAAACTGAATGCGCAGGTGACCTTTTCTGAGAGTTCCGTGCAGCTCCACAGCCCTCCAGAATCGGCATGGAGAGCACAAATCTGCCTTTTGATGGGATCAGTTCCAGACGATAACAGTGCAAGTATCCCTTCAAGTGTATTGGATGCGGTGATTCCCTTGGTTTGGGCCTCAACAAAGCCAGGCAAAGCAAAAAACACGACTCCGGTCAAAATAGAGCTGCAACCAGGAGCGAAGCCAGTTAGGGTGCATCAGTACTCTATCAAGCTAGAAGCACGTAGAGGATTGGAACCCCTAATTAATGCCTTCTTGCAATATGGCTTGCTTAGAGAGTGTCAGTCTGAATTCAATACACCAATCCTGCTGGTAAGGAAACCGCGCTCCCAAGAATATCGACTGGTCCAGGACCTGAGGGCAGTGAACCAAATAACAAAAGATATCCATCCAAGCGTGCCAAACCCATATACTCTTTTAGCTTCGTTGCCTGAGACTAACAGTTGTTTTACAGTGCTAGATTTAAAAGATGCTTTTTTTTCTGTATTCCTATAGAAGAACAAAGCCAGACAATTTTCGCCTTTGAATGGGAAAGTCCCACTACGAGGAGGAAGGAGCAGTTATGCTGGACAGTCCTTCCTCAAGGATTCAAGAACAGCCCTACCCTGTTTGGTGAGACCTTGGCCAAAGAACTAGCCCAATGGCAGGAAGGTAACAAAAATGTCACTCTTTTACAGTATGTGGATGACATTTTGATTGGAGCGGATTCAGAGCAAATATGTTTAGAGGTGACAGTGAGTCTGTTCAGTTTTTTGGGACTTGCCTGGGATCGTGTTTCAAAGAAAAAGGCTCAGATTGCGAAGAAGGAAGTCCAATATCTTGTATCTGAAATGTCGAAAGGACAACATGCACTAGGAGCGGAAAGAAAAGAGGCTATATGCCGAATTGCAGGACCCCGCACAAAAAGACAGCTGAGGGGATTCTTGGGAATGGCAGGATTTTGCCGTATATGGATCCCTAATTTTGGGCTGATAACTAAACCTTAATATGCAGCCTAAAGGGTCCGGGAGAATGGTTAGAGTGGACCCCAGAATGCCGTGCTAGTTTCGATGAAATAAAAAAGAAATTGATGGAAGCTCCAGCACTGGGACTCCCAGATATGGCTAAACCCTTTCAATCGCATGTGTATGAGTGGCAGCAGGTGACCTCGGGAGTAATGACCCAAATGCTTGCGAGCTGGAAAAGACCGGTGGCATATCTTTCTAAACAATTAGACGAAGTAAGTAAAGGATGGCCGGCCTGCCTCCGGGCTATAGCAGCCACCGTCTTACTAATCCAAGAGGCCCGGAAATTGACTCTGGGACAGCCCTTAACTGTTTTTGTACCACATGCAGTATCAGCAATTTTAAATCAAAAGGGGCGTCATTAGATTTCCGCGAGCAGACTGGTAAAATATCATGCTGTGTTATTGGAACAAGGAGATATTACCTTAAAGGTGGTTTCGACCTTAAACCCCGCTAGTCTGCTACCTGGTGAAGAGCAAAAAGAGTTACAGCATGACTGTTTGGCCACTATAGAGCAAGTATATTCTAGCCGGCCTGATTTAAAGGATGAACCTTTGCAGAACCCAGATGTGGAGCTATATACAGATGGTAGCAGCTTTGCACAGAATGGAGAGAGAAAGGCTGGATATGCAGTAGTGACTCAATGGAAAGAGAAAGAAGCTAAACCATTGCCACAAAAAACCTCAGCACAAAAGGCTGAAATTATTGCCCTTATACGAGCCCTTGAAATCGGAAAGGGCCGAAGAGTAAATATAGATACTGACTCAAAGTATGCTTTTGGGGTAGTTCACACTCATGGAGCGATTTGGAAAGAACGAGGGCTCTTAAATTCTCAAGGAAGTAATATCAAGTATGGACAAGAGATATTAAGATTGTTAGAAGCAATAATGGAACCCAAAGAAGTAGCTATAATGCATTGCAAAGCCCACCAGAAGAGAAATAGTGAATATGGCAGCCAAAAAGGCAGCAATAGCAGGACAGGTGATTGGGGCTTTATTACCCAGTAGAAAAATACAAATGAGACCTCCTGAATATTCAGACAAAGAAAATCAATTGGCAGAAAGGCTAGAATGTACAAAAAATGCTGAAGGGTGGTGAGTCACCCCAAATGGACAAGTTTTAATTACACCAAAATGATGGAAGTGCTCCTCAAGAGACTGCATGAAGAAACTCACATGGGAGCAGATGCTATGATAAGCAGCGTAAAAAAGATACGCCGTGGGATCAAAGATGCTATCAAATGCTGACCTTATTGTAAGGAGATGCCCCACCTGTTGTGCAACTAACCCCAAAATTCAGAAGAAACCACCTATGGGAGAACTAAGAAGAGGATTAACCCCAGGGGAACACTGGCAGATCGATTTCTCTGAATTGCCTAAATGTGGTCGATTTAAATATTTACTTGTTTTGGTAGATACATTTTCTGGTTGGCCAGAAGCCTTCCCATGCTCCACCAATAGTGCAAAAGAGGTAATTAAAATTTTACTAAAAGAGATAATTCCTCGATTTGGGATTCCCGAAAGTATATCCTCAGATAATGGACCTCATTTTATTTCAGAGGTGGTTCAAGGAACATCCAGATTTTTACAGATGAAATGGGAATTACACACTCCATGGAGACCCCAGTCTAGCGGTAAGGTAGAAAGAATGAAGCAAACACTTAAAAGACATATTTCAAAACTGTGTCAGGAAACCCATCTTGAATGGGTAGATGTATTACCAATGGCCTTGATGAGAATAAGAATAACCCCAAGAATAAAAGAGGGAGTAAGCCCTTTTGCAACACTTTACGGGAAACCTTACCCAATTAATGAAATAGGGGGACGAAGTGATCAAATGCATGTAAGAGGGGAAGAAATGTTGAGAGAGTATTTATTGCCTTTGTCTCGGGTACTAACATCTTTACATAGGTACCTTAATCAACGTACCCCCCTTCCATTGGATTCCCCTGTGCATGACTTCAAGCCTGGGCATCTAGTTCATATTTGGACATGGAAAGAAGAACCACTAAGAGAAAAGTGGAAAGGACCTTACCTGGTGCTTCTGACAACTCATACTGCAGTAAAGGTGGAAGGAATAAGTTCCTGGACCCACTATTCCCGAATAAAGAAGGCACCTTTGAATGACTCGTGGACTGCCACACCCACAAGATAGCTCTCAAGAATACAGAAGTTACAAAAGTGATGAATTGCACTTGGAAAATTGAACTCTTTTACATGGAATTAGAGTGCTCTTAGTGTTATTAGGTGTTATTTTGCATTCTGATAGTATTGTTAATTATAGATAGAGCTGATTTACAAGAATATTGATTTGTTTAATTTAATCTGTTTGCTATAGAGTTAAGATGGAAAATGAGGACACTGTTAATTTTGTTATGCACGCTCATTGGTACAACTAACTTGATTTTGTAGCTTATACGGGCCTTCAGAAAAAGTGACTCAGATTACTGCTTCCTTCTCTGTTCCCCAAATCTCCTGGACTACCCATGCCACGGGAAATACTTAGAATTAACTTAACATCCATGTAAGAATAATTGAAGTTGTTTAAATGAGACTTGCTAGACAAGTGATAGTAACAATTCTCAGAGGGGGGAATTGTTAGAGAAATACTGTGAGAAAAAACTTTGCAAATAGTTAACAAGACTCAAGGACAAGGGGGAGAGAAAAACAGTACTGCAAAGGATAACCAGCTCCGGCTAAATAACCTTGATGAAACCACAGCGCTGTGAAGATTGTGAGGGGTAGGTAAGACAAAAACAGCAGAATAACCCAGAAGTGACCTTAGGTTCATTAAGGCTTATTAACATACTAAACTTCACACCCCTAAATGAATAATGAGATGGAAATGACATGATAATGAATAATGATGTTACCGCCTCTTCTTCGCTTCCTATGCTAATTTACAAGAATGTGAAAGCGCAAGCGCAGTTCGATTACCTGAGGTAATGAAACTGTAACTAATAGAAAGATTTGTATAAAATACTCCCTGAGAAGCGTTTATAAACAAAGAGTGAGAGGGGGAGAAGGTGTGCTAGCTTTGTGGATTTACCACCCAGCCCCCATCTCTACGCAGAAATGAAATAAACAAATATCTCGACCCTGTGTGTCTATTGGTTGCTTGCACACTGGGTAACAGAACCCAGATTTTGGGACAACAGTATCGCAGTTTTACCCCTCTGTTTAATAAAATAAACCGCATCAACTTCTAACCCCCTTTTTGATTTGCCTGAGTTTGTAATGGTTCCCCCCCTTTAAAAGCCGGGCCTGCTCTTTGAAACAAAGGCAAGTGTTTTCCCCCAAAAGCCAATTCCGCAGAAGGGGAACGGTGGCGCGTGCAGGCGCGGTGAGACGCTCGCGCAGGCGTCGTTCCACGGCGGGGACGTTCCACTGCTGCCCGAGCTTTGAGACCGCCACTGCAATGGGAACCGCAGCTTGGCCGGCGGCCCCAGAGCTTGACTCGTTCCCGAGAAGCCGGAGGCTCTGGCCAGGCGGCGGCCGCTCGCCCCCAGGGAAAAAAAAAGAGAAAAAAGCCATTTCTGGGCACGCTCTGGTGAGGCAGCAGGAACTTCGGGATGTTCCCCTAAGTTCCTGGGATGAGCCCACGCAGGTGTATTCACTCTGGTTTCATGCAGGGATGCTGAAGCCACAGGCCAGTCTGCAAGGCCCTAAAAGTAAGGAGCTGCTAGCAGAAAAGCTAACATGAGAAATAAAAGAATTTTTAAAAAATTAAAAAGCAAAAGCAGGGTAACGTTCTAGTCGTACTCAATCACCCACAACATCTTCTGTCTCGTAAGATGGTCACATTTGAATGGTATGGTTATTTTGTTTTGGTTTAAATCTATCTTATAAACACCTACTGAAAACCAGCAAGTCAAAAAGTTTTCTCTATCCCTTATATCTGCGGTGGAGACACCTGAAGCATCTAGAGAGGTCACAAAATCCAATTATTCCAATGAGCAGGGATAAAAGACAACGTCCTTTCAGATCGCATCTAATTAAATTAACCAAAAATCGGTGTAAGCGCTAACTTGGCGCCTGTTATGCCCACCTGGAATCTCTTGGATCTTGTGAATCCGGCAGTTGGCCGCATTGCAGTAACTGTCTTTTCAAGGGACTGCTCGCCAGTGAGCGGCTGGGTACAACTGCGGGAGACACGTCCCAGCTGTTGCATTCCACCCTCAAACGCGGCAAGCGCAGGTTCATTGCTGAGCCCTGCGGGCAGTTAAGCTCTTTAGAGTGCTTGAAAAGTAAATGCAACAGAAATAGCAAGGGGGGTTTAAATACAATTTGTTAAGGTGAGGAGCCAAATAAAAAAGACCTGCCTGGAGTTCCTGTTTAGATACATTTCATCAGTAAAAAACAATAAAACATTTTACAGAGTATCCTCCCCAAAATTGTACAGAAATTACAAACATTTCCCCTCTGTCCATAAAGCAGACTTTAAATTATCCCATTTCATAGTCCATATTCAAGGCAACAAGTGAAACGATGCTGCTCAGTTCGTCTTGTCGGAGAAGCAGGATCGTTCTTCTGAGCTGCAGTCCTGCTAGAGATGTTACTCTCCAAACACTCCTAGAACGTTGACTCCTGATGCACCAAAATTCACTCGCCTGCAAAAACAGCATTATAACGATAAGACACAAGTTAAAGCTCCTATTTAAAACAAATCTTCATTACAAGAAAAACTGCCAATCCCACACATCAGCATTTTAACAGTTATGTAGGTATCGTGTTTCACCTCGAATTAAATACAGCTCTTTCAGAACAAAAAAGTCCGGACATTGCTTTTATGTCAGTGCAGCTTTCACTGTGCACTCGAAACTCCTCTTGTTATGCCAAAACCAAGAGATTACAGCACTATGGCAGTGTCTGTCTCCTGTTTATAAATAGCACAGTACTTCTAGCAAGAAGGTAGCAACCTGGTTGTCTGGCCAAGGCCACTGTTCCGCAGCATGGACTCCACAGGATTTTTCAGCCAGCACAAGACCAAAGAAAAGCACAAAACATTTCCTGCACGCTCATGCACACAAAACTGAGATGATTTTGTAAAAAGGCTGCCATTACTTAAAATGAGAAGAGCATTTTAATTCCATCAGTATCGTCCTATGATAGCAACTTCAGTTACGGTATTTCAAAACAGAAAGCTCCTGCTCAGATCTCGTGCGCAGCGCAATGATACGGAATTTTTGACACTTACCCAAGCATCCCAGATTCTTTTGTCTTTATGATGTAGAGAAACATAAGCAATGTATGGAACATGTTGTTTCTGCCCTGAATACCACAGGAAGAGAAAAAAACTTGGAAATGAAATCACATGCAAACAACCATACCAATATCTTGGAATGTCCTATTTAAAACAACTGTCATCCCCTGTCCTGATCTTAGGTGGAGCAGCACAATTTTTCCTTCAAAACTTTTTGCAAGATACATATACTGCAGTGTGCGCCCTGTCGGCCTGTTATATCATCAGAGATGAGAAAAAACTATAACAGAGACCTCGCGAAATGGTATTACAGCTTAGACTGCTGGGGTTTTGCCTCAATTCTTATCTTTCAATTAGGCAAACACCAGAAAAAGACCAAGCTTGTTTTCTAGATGGATTATCACCCTCAAATATTTTTAAATGCTTTTTAAAAGAGCTTTTCTGAAATCAGAAAATCAAGTCACAATCGGGGCTCAATAATAAAATTAAAATGTACAGGAAAAGTCTAGTATTTTGATATTGAGATTAGATGTTTCTCTCCAAAAACTCTTACAGACAAGCATCAGTCTTGCTGGCACTGAGGAATAGCAACTCACCTCAGAGCTTACATAAATTAGGATTTTAGAATAAATCATCAGAAAATAAACAACAAGAGGAAGCTGCTGCCTGGGCACTGATGTACCTAAGTTAGGCACTGAAGCTATCATTCAGCAGCAGACTAAATACCACACGATGGTCAAAGATCGTGGTAACATTTGCTTTCTGCACTGAGCCAGCCTACATATTCAATAGATGTGGCTAGTTCCAAAGGAAAAGGAAGAACAAAAAAGAAACCAATGAGGTCTGCTCAAGGTTTCCTGACAGCAGAAAAAACTAACACGATCATACCTCGGGCAGATTGTAGACCTGGCGGTGGTAGATCAGCTCATAGTGGGGTGGATTGATGTTGCTTTGGTAGATGCAAAATACATTTTCATTTGTAATGTCTGTGAATTAAAGTTTTAAAATAAGATAGGGATTTTAAGAGCGCTGATGGGATCCAAGCAGGAAACAGCAGCTAAACAAGCGGTCCAAGAATGCCAATACCTGGTTTATCTGGTGTTTGAACAAAGTGTAGGGCAGTGAAGGTTTTGCCATCGGGGTATTTGGGGCTAGGGGGCAGTCTGGCATCGAGGTAAGTGCAGAATATGTGCATAAGGATCTGTGCAAACAAAAACAAATCTCATTTTAGCATCATTAAGAAGACTGACAGTACAGCAGCTTTCTTTCCATAATCTCAGACATTAGTTAGGGTATTTGAGAGTCTGTTGCTGCATCATGGACTTAATTAATCCCACTATGTTTAGAAGCCCAAGGCAGCTTAACACTTAGAGCACTGAATTCAATGGTCCAGGGCACGCCACAGACGTCAAGACAAGTTTATTCTTCCTGTAAATGAAACTCTTCCAGTCACAACACGTTAAAAAGGTGCTGCATGCGAACTGAACTCCTGACATACAAGTAACTATCTTCACATCTCACAGAATTTGCAAAGTCACAGATCTGAATAGCATATATAGGACAAACTACAAGATACCTGATTTCATGATGGTTTCTACGCTAGCTGCAAAGATTTGGCTTAGAGAGGCCAATCCGATCTAATGACAACTTTTCCAAACACTACACTTACCCAGCAAGTTGCTCCTCTCCTGTCAAAAATGGCAAAACAAAATCAATGGACAAACTTGAACTGCTCATGAATCTTACCAGCTCTCAACATTTTGGAAGAAAGTCCTAGAACAAGTATCTTCTTAGCTAACAGCGAGAAGATCGCAGTACTGCATATTGTGTTTTAACTCTTACAGTAGAGTTCTCAACATTCTTTGGGTGCAGCGTGACCAAATTACTCTGTAGTATGATACCTCCTGTGTTCAACATAGGATTTGTTTGGCAGATGAAAGAATTTCTATGGGCTAAATGCCCAAAGCCTCAAGAGGTCTAGTGGAAATTATTGCTTTAAGTTGCATGCAATGAGACTAACATTACCGTTAAAAACTCTTCATTTGGCACTTATTGTCTTAAGTTAATGCCAAAGCTTCGAGACAAGTGTTCAATATTAATTTCATCTGTTATATCAGAACTTCTTTCCCAGAATCTTTACAAGTTTAGTACATTGTCCAATACTACCTCTCTTAGCTGGTTTCATTAAAAGACAATGAATTCAGGGTGTGATGGTCTGTGTTACGGTCTTTAATACTTTCAAACTGCTCAGCTTGCTGTCTACCAAGATAGCCAGAGCTGCTTCCCAGCTTGTCAGTCCCAAATATTTAGTCATCTTCACAACTAGAAAATCAAATCTTATTTCAAGACAGATTTTGCTCAGCTTTAGCTTCCAGCAATTCAATCTTGTTGCATCTTTGTCAGCAAGGTTGTAAAACTTGCATATGAATCTTCTTTCTGCTTCTCTCCAGTAACTGAACATCTATAGAGGGAATCAAATCACCTGAACTCTCCATTCAAATACAGAGTTCAACTGAAGAGTCACACGTGAAGCTTGTTCTCCACTCCCTGGATTATCTTGTGGCCTTTCTTTTAACTATTTCAGTTGAATTTTCAAGTCACTGTATTCACTGAAGTGCTTTCTCCCGACCTTTCGCATTAATTGGCTAAGCATGACTACAAGTCTATTCTCAAGTAAGATAATGTAATGCCTGTGGATTTCTCAAGAAATATTACTGAATTAAATAAACATCAAGACACGCCACTTAATCCATTTGTTCTTCTAACCATTACGGCAAAGGAAAATTTTAAGGTTCATCTTGCATGAGAAATTATGAGGTTTGGTTAAAGCAGACTTTTTTTCTTTTTTTTCTTCTTTTTTTTTTTTTTTTTTTTTTTTTTTAATAAGGTAAGAATATTGCTCTAACAAATCCGCAACCTTCTGTCAGGTTGCTCCCAAAACAGTTACCTGACATCTGAGATGAGTCTAAATAAGAGGCTGGCTTAAGACTAAGACATGAAATCGCATTTTTGTGATCTGCACAATGTCCAATCCCATTTGCATTATTCCTTGCATAATTTCACTGACTACAATGGGATTATCAGGATAGGGAGGCAAACAGGATTTTGACCATGTTCCTCAAAAGACCTAATTGCTACCACACACAAAAATCTACCCTGAAAGACACACTTTAGGAAGTTATATTACGCCTTCTTTGAAAACTTACAGCACAGTCAGTGGGCAAGTCAGCATCTCACTTACGGCCCTTGAAATCTCCTCCTCTGTTCCATCGGAATGAGCTCATGTATCCTCCCTGAGAAAGCTCTGAAAAAACAAAATTTATTCAGCTACTGGAGGTTGAAGGTGCAAGAAGGACATATTTGACACTAGCTTCAAGAACACTGCATGTATTTTCAGTGCACAAAATAGGAAAAATTAAACTAAGGAAGATATAAAGTTAGGGGAGTGGAGTTTACAAGGTAATTTTTATTGGTAATTAATGAAGGAATTAAATAGGACACTTCATACCCCAAACTGAGAGAAGAAATAAAAACTTCCATGCCAAGTCCCACATCATTACATTGGTCTGAAAAGAGGAAGTTGGAAAAACTACCTCTGCTACTTGAAAAGCAGCTCTTCTCCCTGCTGTGACTGTAGTTCAAACCTCTTAATTGACGGGGTATCTGACACCACCGACGCTTGACCAAGCTAACGGAAACATTTTAAAGTCAGTATGGTAGACCACATACCTTTGATCCTTTCAACCAAATACTCTTGGTTCGCTGCAATATCCAAATACTGCATTATAGCGTACAGAGTTGGCATGACTGGAGCTTTAACAAGCGCTGCTTGTTTCAGATTGCTGATGCTGGCTTCTGCATGCGACAAGAGCCAGCATGACATCTGCATCCACGACAGAAATTTGAACATTCTCCCTTACAAGACGTTAACAAATGCACTGTCACAAGGAGGAACTGGTTTTTTGTCTCACTGTTTACTCAGGTAACTTACTAAGATAATTTACTAAGATTTATACAAAGTTAACAGCTTATCCAATACTCCAAATGTTTGTTTCCAATCCCAGTGAAGTACTAGCTGTCTCCCTTAAACCACAGAACATAAACGCTATGCAGCACTGTGTGGCTGCAAAAGACGACAGTCCCTTATCTGAAGGGCTTGCATTCCATAAGAAAACAGAAACATATGGTGTGAAAAAGGGAAGAAGTAACATCCATTTTAAAGAGCAGTAGGAGAGCAGCAAGGTGGAGATGAGGTCAGTAAGTGATCAGTTTTTCACAGGCACCACAACAGATGCAGATCTTGAGGACAGACTACAAACAGGCCAAAAAAAAGTAGGCTTTGTTTAAAAGAAGCATATCAAATCCTGCTCTTGATTGAGGGGGATATGCATGTGATAGGGCAATGGAAGGAGTTCCTTCAGAGTTGCACTATGAAATTTTAGCTAAAATTCTAGCTCATCAAAATGCTTAAAAGAGGGGGGACCCCAAAACAGCAAAAACCAAATGCCCCAACCAAAAGATCTTTTCTTCTAATGCCCATAGCTCTCCAAAATCCACCTGAGATTATCCTCCCCAACCCCACCTAGTGCTACACCTAGTACTTAAATAATCTTTAATGCATCTTAATCTTAAAATGATCTTAGATCTTAAATGCAAACGATTAATAGCCTATCTGATTATCACAGTCATAAGATGACTTCTCAGTTCTTAAACAATATTTGTATACAATGTATCACATCTAAGTTTTCATAAAACTTTTTGTGGCCTGTTTGCTTTCAGACAAGATAGTAGGTAACAATTTAAAGAAGTAACAGCAATAGGTTTTTCAGGAAGTAGCTGATTTTAATGAAGTTTGGAAAGACTAATGTAGACAGAGAGGGCTGACAGGCAACCATCCTTGCAACGTGTGATAGTTTTCTGACAGTTTAAGATACAAGGATGTTAATTTGAGCCTTTAACTCTCCAGCAATAAATTCAGAGGAAACAAGAGGCTTAAGAATTTTATGCTATTGGAGCATCAGCATGCCTTTATCAGTATTTCCAGAAATCCTATGAAGAATCCTTCCAGTTTAGTAAAATGCATTACATGAAGCAAAGATCACACCAATACAAACAGGAAACAGAACTGTAATTCTTAGCAGACTTGTTTTCTGTACTACCTATGCAGTGCCCTGCTATGGGGTGGCCTGCTACCAAACACCACAGGGAACCCCCCAGTTACTCTATCATCATACCTCCAGCCTGCATTTCTGGGTACCCCATTCTTCTCAGCTGACTGCTCACAGACTCAATCTCTTGTACAAGTGGCACTAAAATAGTCTCATTAATCCACTAGGAAAGAGAAATGCAAAAATTAAAAAGCTTAGAAGCAACAAGAATGTGACAAAAATGTTAGTTTACTCTCTAGTCAGCATCACTGTTACAATCACAAAGGAGTTTAACAACAGGAACTTTGAAGTCAACCATGAGGAAAAGTAATTAAGAGCATCAATTTAGATAGGGGTGATTGGCTCTAGAAAGACCCTCTAAAGTGCCAAAAATTCACTGTAGAGGACTTGGGAAAACAAATCTCCAGAAAGCAGTGATACTGATAAAGCTTTCCTGAACAATAAGAAAAGGGGTATTCTGAGGCACTGCACGTCACTCATAGTGGTAATTTAAAATTTCATGGGTCCACTCCCTCTCTAAACCCTTTCAGGAAATGAAGGGCCTGATAAACACAGTATGTGACACTTGTATGTGACACAGTTTGGGAACTGAAGCCAAGCTGCCTGTAGGTTTATGAACAGATGCTTAGGAATCTGGTACAGAACAGTCATAATCCCACATCTCATAGAAATCTTTTACTTTTCACTCGTCCCACTACTTAGAAGAACTACATACGTGATAGTTGCTGACTGAAGGGGTAATTCAAAGTTAGGCTTACAAATTATTTTGTCATAGTATGTGATTGTATTTCCTCTGCCAAAGCAATTGCCTAAGACCAAAATTTTCTTTTTGTTTTCTTATTACACTCCTCAAGGCTGTTGGAAAAAGTCAACGGGCTGGCATTTCCCATGCTTTATTTGAGTCCAGAAGGAGTTTGAAATACAGGAGAAAAAAAAACAATTCAGAAAATTGGGTCGTAGAAAGCAAAAACAAGTCTTTTCACATCCACTGTGTGTTAAGATGCATGTGTCTTCATTCAAAGGTGGGTGAACTTTACAACTGTAAAGTTTTCAGAACAGAAAACACCTAGGTCAGCAAGTGCCGAAGTTCAGGTTGAAAATGTGTCTTAATACTTCTTTGTTACAAGCAAGCTGTTCTAGTCTCCATGTCCAGGCCCACCCTAATCCTCAAACAGACTCAAATATGTAATTCTTCTCACTTCCTTAGGTATACATGGAGCACTGAGGTACTTTTTCATTCTGCTGTACCTATTCTAACAGCAAGAACAGGCAGTTCATAGGGACCGGACTTACACTTCTGAACCTAGCGGTCCAGGAATCCAGGTAATCAAGCTGTCGTCGATTCACGATCACCCTTGCCCAAACCTATGGAAAGAACATTATTACCTACATACAGCAACCTAACAGAATACTAAAGAGTTTTTAGGGCCTACGACGTTTTCTGACCGCAGCCACAGCACATAATGCAAATTGCATTTGTTCCAGAACTCTCATCTAATGGCTGTATCATGTGAATTCTACAGTAGCTTACCATACTACTCTCCTACTCTCTTTTCACAGTACACTAAATCTCCCGTGACTCCAAATGCACAGTTTTGAGTTCCCTGCTCTGTTAGGATAAAATTGGTCCAAGTTGCAGGGTAGACTAAGTTAATGTATGACATAAAGAAAACAGATCAAATTTAATTAAAAGTTACATTAATGACATTCTTTTGAATCAGACTTATTCCAGACACAAGGTAAAGGAGAACAATTTTACACACCTTCAACTATTTCACTACATTAGGTACAGGTCAGTTTCCAGTCAATTTTTATGTCACAAATTTATTTTATCCAGAGGGCAAAATGGTAAAAAAAAGTTCCACAACCACCATTCTTGAGTTGAACTCAAAGTCTGTCTGTTCTCAGATTACACAGGAATATTAAACAACTATAAATAAAATAATTCTGAACAGTTGGCCAAACCAACAGAAGTTTCCAGCTTTCCACCGTAGCCTACACGGTGAGTATTAGTTAATTACAAAGACCACAAAGCTTGAAACCTGAAATTCTCTCAGGAGTCAGTTTTCCACCTAAACACAGGTACCTTGTTCACCAAGGAAGAAATCATTTTACAATTTTACAATTTTACAGTCCAGAATTTGAAATGTATACCCCTTGTGGCAAAAAGTCTTACAAGCTGTATGAAGACGGTTAAATGCTATAGGATTTCTCCCTTTCTAGCACCGTTGACGGAGTTCACATTTGGATGGAGCCACATATTTTAGAGCCCTGTTTTTCTCTCTTGGCTCCTTTGGTGCTGAGCTTACTTCTGCAGTCAGTGGAGAGCTCAGACGAGCTTCGTCCTTGTGTGCTGATGGAGCTTGGCACATGCAAGCCACCTGATACTGGTACTTTCTCAGCACCTGTGCTTGCTCTACTAAGGAATGGCTGTAGTTCCAAAAGGTTGGGCTGCTGGAAGGAGAGCTGGAACATGAACTTGCTGAAATGACATTGAACAGTCATAAAATTATCACCAAGTAATCACAGAAGCAACACTACAGGCAATAGGTCACTATATTAAGGCTTTGAAAGGAGAGACGTGCTCGTGAATTATCATAAATACATACACCAAAATCTGTCTGCATAAACACTGATTTCATCTTTATGTTAATAAGGCACTGTCCCTATCCCAGACAAAAACTGCCTGCAGGTAATTCACCACCTTTAGCTCAACTGCGTTCTCCACAAAATATCCCTCTCATCGAGGTGATAAAGCCCTTCATCTCATTATAGTCCACTATAGACAACAAATGCTACAGAGATTATTAGTATATCTATAATATAGACTAGTACTTCAGCAGCTCTCTTTCTGTGCAGGAATCTTTTCCAACTTTTCTCACCAACTCCTCATCAATAAAACCAACATCCCCTCCTTGCCAAACTTTTCAGGTTACATAAAGTTATTTATGTACCCAATTGAAGTCTACGCTGTTTCTCTTCTTCGCTTCGAAGGTACTTTTGCAGTGACTTGCGGTCTGTGATTTCATCATCTTGACTCATACGGGAATTATACCGCATTGGTGAAAAGTGGCAACGAGACCTTAGCCCGGTGCTTTCCACTGGCCCAACACTTGAGGCAAATGGTGAACCAGTAGGAGAAGAGCTGAAGCTGGAAACCTTTGGGAAACAAAAGCAAACAGTTGTGTCACATGAGGAAAGTGAGAGTTCCATTTTGACTTTATAAACTAAATGAATAGATCAACTCAACATAAGAATTGATTACTCTGCTGATTGCTGCTATAAAATATGCTCTCGTTTTGGGGAAGTTTTTTGCTATTTTGTAGTTACATTCTAGTTTCTTATTTTTGCTTTGCTCTGAAACGAACTAGCTACTCTAAAACAAATAAATTAACACCAGGGAAAGAGGATGAATACTGACAAGACAAATTTCATCTGCTTTGCAAACAAAGCGAACACACACACAGGACCCTCCACTGCCGGCCGCACACCTCCAATGGCTTACAGCACAACACAAGGACACGATAAGCAAAGCCAAACCGTTCCCCTTGAAGCCACCTTGGTCATTACCTTACTGTAGCTGCTGCTTGGTGAATAGGTTAAAGCACTGCTATAAGAAGCACTATTGCTTGACAGAGCCTGCCGCTGAGGGCTGTACCCTGAGATACAACCAGAAGTAAACTTTGGACTGGCCCTGAAGGGCCGGGATGGGCTGTAACTCAGCACAGTTTGACCCTGGACTCTAGGAGAAGGCGTAGAAGAAGGGACTTTCTTCGCTGCCAGCTCATGTGCTGGAATTATTTGTACCGCTGCAATAAGCAAAAAAAACCACAATCAGCACTGTACATGCAGCAGCCCAGAACTCTCCTCCTCACTTTAAATACAAAACAAAACACACATACACAACTCTCTTACCTTAAGGAAATTCTATGACACTAAAAAGATTATTCTAGTCTGACCCCTACAGGATTCAGCAGTCAACCCCAAAGACATAAAAATCAGAAAACTGAGACACGTGATCATAATTCAATACAAATTCTACAATTTAAAATTTCAGTTAAATTCTACCAAGCACCTTTGCATAGCCCGAGGCAATTATTTAACTTATTTGGTCAGCTACTCTACCTGCCTGCTTCATGTGTCTTTAGCACATCTAATGTCTCATTTACCTGTGCAAATACAGATATTACACTCCTCAGCTGCGGTGATATAACCCTACTCCCGTATCTGCCACTCTTTCTCTGGAGGCAGCCTAGCAGTATGTAACACATTGTACTAGCACCTTGCTTTTGCTGTATTTTCAAACTCTGCCAAGTTTTTCTATATTTTACAACATCACTTAGACGTTCAGAACTTTTCAGAGCAACTGCTCTCTAGTCTGTCATTTTCAGACTGCACACTAAGGTCTCTTCTCTCTTTCTAATTTGGCGCTCTCCAGTCAGTACGATGATAGTAGGATATCAAATTTAAATATAATCCTATACACTCTGCCTTGTTCTCAATCCCATTTATAGGTTACAAATTCCTTGTCCAGCTTCATAAAGTTTAAGTCTCTCTCACTGCCCTTTTAACAGCCCACTCTCCTTTTGTATTGTTTGCTTCCTCTCCACTTCTCCCCTTAATTGCTCATCAATTTATCACTTTTATTTTGAATTTTTATAGGCTGCAGTTAGTTCATCTTACTGCTCTTGTCAGATGAGGTAACTGAGAACTCACTTCACTAAAGATTCATGGACTTGAGAAAGACATCATCTTTTAAAAAAGTATTTATAATTTATAACCCCTACCTGCATTCTGCATCCCTAGAAGGATCTGCTGTCTACGAGTCATGACCAAGGTAGTTGGTGCCATTGTGTACTTGAAGTACATCCAAAAATCAAATAAGGCATTCAGACTGAACAGGGACACAAGCGCAAGCTCTAGAACAAACACAAAGGTTTTTATCATGCTAGGCAGCATAAACAGGAGTAACAGTAAATGATCTGAGAAAACAAGTTTATACACAAATCAAGAATAGTTTATTATTAGGGCTACCAATAACTGCCAGTCTGAGCACGGACGTAAGACAACTTCTCCTTTTTATGCAAGAACCATTAGAGATAAATTTCCTTTCTATATTGAAATTCATTTGTGTTGCTACAATACGTATTTGTAAAAGCAAAAGGTATTTTCCAGACAGGATACAAAGCACTGCAATGAAGTTTCATGCTATTTATCAAGTGTCTTCTGCCAAACCTTCTGTCACTCATTACCTGACATTGCTCTCACTCTTCTTCCTTTTCATCCGCTAATAGTATTAGATACAATTACTTTTGAGCCTACTCATTTGAAACCAAATTTGATTATTTGGAAATGTCCTGCAGCCCTACAATACAACACAGCGCTATTATTTCAACTATTCCCCAAAGCCTTATTGCACACATTAAACACATTTAAGGTAGGAAACCTGTTCTTCACACTCTTTCTTTCTTGTCACTAAAATGATGAAATTCCAACAGCACCAAAAGGGATAAAGGAAAACAAAATGAAGCTTGGTTATTAAAAAACAACAACAAAAACCCCCAAACCTTAAAAATGCTTTCCCCAGCTGTGGTAGGCGAAACGGGGCGTTGCGGAAGATCACGCGATGTGACGTCACGACGAGGCAGGGCTAAGACAGGAAAAGCAGAGCGGGCGCATATATAAGGAATTGTAACGATGCAATAAACGCCATTTGCCGCATCCTCCTTAGGGAGTCATGGCCATGGCCATGGAAGCTGCGAAGTGTGGTGTGGCCCAGGGGCGGGCGGTGTTGCGGGCTCCTGACCTCACCCTAATTCTGGGTATTGTTGCAACAGCAACACCCAGCAAGAAAAATGAAGGCTGAAACCTTCCCTCCTCCCTAAAACTAATTCACATGCTGTGACAACTCACCAATATACCAGAGTGGCCAAAATGCGATGTTGTAATAGGAACTTATAAGTTTTCCAGTCCTAAAAAGAAAAGGAAGAAGCGATCAATTTAACAGTAATTGGGTTCTATGAAATATTTAAGCATATACGAAGTAGAATACTTTACTTAGTTGAGTCAGATATAACAAAAAACATACATGTCAGTATATATCATCCCCCCCAACAGACATATTAAGGAGGCCCCAGGCCCAGACCACTTTCCGCTCTTCAGCCTCCCTCCTAATCTTCACAGTCCTGTCAAGGAGCGAAGCTGCAGAAATCTGCTCTGCCGCCATTGTCTGCAACAGGAAGCACACAAAGAAAGTTAAAGATTGAAAATTTATATACAGTTAGATCCTCACTCTGTACAAGACCTTTAAAAAAGTAAAAAAGCAAAAAGAAATTACATAAAAGGACTTCACATTTAGGTACCGAATCGTGTGTGGTGTTAAGAATGAGCTTCAGTGGTTTAAAAACAAAACAAAAAAACAAACAAACAAAAAAAAAAAAAAAACCCAAAACAATATTCCTCTTATAAACTGCATAAGCACTGTCACCTCTTTACAGTGAAAGAGTTTCCATTTTCTCCACCGAGGTACAGAGGACAGAAAGGGGGGGGAGAGGGGGGCGGGGGAGACGACTCCGCTTTTGAAAAATAACGTTCGCCCGTGCACAGCCCGGCAGCTTTCCTACTGAAAAGCCCCGCCCGTGTCCGTCTCCAGACCCTCCGCACACCCCCTCGCCTTTACGCCACAAAATGCCGCACACAACAGCAGTAACACTGGCCACTTTCCCTGCTCCTCCCATCAGCGCAGGAAACTGCCACGCCTCCCCCGGCCACAGGCTTCAAAACCTCTCAGCTACTTCATCGCTGAATACAAACATACAATAGTTACCTCAGAAAACACGCAGTTTAACTGAAATGACAGGATTTCACACGCACAGCCCTCTCCCACCTCCACCACCCTAGACCCTTCCCCACACCCCCCCCACTCTGGCACACACCACAACACGCACGGACACTTGTCACCTGCCAGCGGCCCGCCGCGCTTCCAGGCCTCGCTGACAGGCCCTGAGCGCACACGCCCCGGCTCCCCCGCAGCCAAACCCCGCCGACCACAAGCAGACACGGCCCCGCAACGAGCAGGTGCCCCCACAGGGGTCGGCGACACCGCCACTCTGCTCTGCTCCAGAGGGCACTCAAGCACCGCCCCAGGCCCAGGCTCCGCCCGCCGCCCTCACCGCAGCCGCCCTCACCGCAGCCGCCTCCAACGATTGGTCGCGCAGACGTGACGTCACCGGAGGCAGTTCCGCGGGGGGAGGGGACGCCGTTGCCAGGGGGACGCCGTTGCCAGGGGGATGCTCGCGCAGCCGCCCCTGTGCCAGGTGCCATGGCAGCCCCGGCGCGGTGGCCGCGACGCCCCCCGCGCACTGCTGCCCGCCTTGGCCGCCACCGGCCGTGCCCACACCCGGCCGTACCCTTCCCCTGCTCGGCTCCCACTACGGCCGCGTGCGGGCACACCCCCCGGCTGCCCCACGCCAGAGCCTGGCCAAATGTGTTGTTCCTGCCTGCAAACCTCACCACGAGGAGCAGGGAGGAATAAAAGCACCGCTGGCTGCAGAAAGGGAGCACAACGAGTTACAGCAGACCGCTCTGTGAGCGCGGGCCAGCGGACAACCTCAGCTGCTCCAAAACCCTTCCTGCCTTTGCCTTAGTTCCCAAGCACCAACCTGAAAGCAAGAAAGCCTAAAAAAGGAGATTAACTACAAGCCTAGACCTCACAGTTATCGATAAACACAGTGTCTAACGCTTGGCCACTCTGTGCAGTGTGCTGTAGGTGACCCTGCTTGAGCAGGGGGGTTGGACGAGATGATCTCCAGAGGCGCCTTCCAACCTCCACCCTTCGATGATTCTGTGATGGGCGCTTTCTCTCGCAGCTCCTGCTGTGGGGGTAATGGAAAATGCGTGGAGGACAAAGAGGCTAGAAGCTGGTCTGAGGTGCGGATCCTTACCGAGGTTTGTCAGTCTGCAGAGAGAAGGGGACTCAATGCTCATGAAGTGCTGATGAAAGTCTTGCTGAGCAGGCTCTCAAGCAAAGCTCCTGCATTTGCAGATGCGCACATACCAGATGGAACAATGAAGCCTGGTCCTCCAGAATCGCCATTGCTAGTGAGGGGCCGTAGGCTTTGCCCTGACTTGGGCTTGCTGGAGTGTCAAGGTGGAGCAGTGTGGCACTTGGAGGAGGCTCTCCTTCAGCAGCTTAAAGGCCTGCCAGCTTTCTTGAGCTCCTTTGCCCTTCTGAGCTGCCTCCCCTGGCGTCCCCCTAGCAGGTCTCTGCAGAAGGGGAAGCCTGCTCACCTCAAGGTCAGCCTCTGGGCTCTGCTGCTCTCCTTCCTACCTGCCCTCAGGCTCTTCAACACCACTAGTTCCCGGGTGCTACAGCCCAGGTGGCCATGGACTCTGCTGGCACCAAGCCTCCAGGGTGGTCGCTTCCCCTTCTGGCCATGGGCACCCGCCTTCTTCCCCTCACGCCCGCAAAAGCCCAGCACTCAAGGGCACCCAAGACACACACAAGAGCTGGCAGTTCCCTGCCACCATGCAGCCAGCACTGGGCCCCAGGAAGGGGGGCCCAGGCTCAAGCACTTCCTCCCCTCAGAGGTGTACAGCAGCTTTTTCCTCCTCTCCCCACAGGCCCCCTGGCCCCAGGACATGCGTTGGCCATGGTAGGGCCCTCTCCACGCCTCTCTCCGGCACCAACAAGACGCAGCACACCCCTAGGCCACAGCCACCACAGCTGCAGCCAAAGAGCTACGGCACGACCGCGCCGGAGAGCTGCCCTGGCAGCAGCCCCTGAGACCTGACTCCTCAGCTCTCCTCTTCAGGCCTCCCCAAAGCTCTCACGCTGCAAACAGACGAGCGCACGGCACATCCAGCCAAGAGGCACCCGACCTGGGGCAGTTGGTTTAATTCAGCATCAGAGAACTTCCTGTGTGCTCGCGTGGCTCACAAGCAGTGCTGCTGCTGCTGCTGCTGCTGCTACTTGGCTGTGTCTCTGCACACAGCTCTTCTAACCCCTGGGAAGAAGGTAGAAATGAACAGGTTGTGTTCTGCCGCACTAGAAAGGCTGAGAAAGTCTGCAGAGCAGTGCAGGCTAGTGATCGCTGATGGTTTTGCTATATTGACTGTCATGGGACTTGAGACCTTGTTCAGACACTGCTAATTGTTGTGAACCAAGATTGGGGGGTACCTGTGTCCGGTATTCAGCAGTCAGGGAGAGCTTTGCAAAGGGGCACACCAACGCTGGAAGCATCCCTTTGCGCTCAGCTGCTCAGATCTTGCAGGTGCCACTGTTGGAGGCCATTCTCAGCACTCAACAGCTGCCCCTTGGCTGGAAGGCAAGGCTGAGCCCAGGCCAGCCCTGTGGCTTGCTCATGGGGCAATGGGGCTGCGGCCGCACTGACACCTTGTCTCTCTCACTCGGCCTCAGAGCCCTCCTGCTTCTCTCCTCCCCTACTCCCTCAACCCTGCTCCCATTTGCAGCCACAGCCCTTCAGCTCCACAGCAGTGCTGGGCATTTGCTGGGGGCTGCAGGGAGGGACTTAATGACAGGCTTTAAGCCATGTAAATCTCATGTCAGGAAAAGTCACAGCACGCTCTAGGCAGCACAGTGGCTCCGGGATTACAAGTGGCACCCCTTGCTGCCTCACTGCCCCTCAGTTCTGCCAGGCTTCTCCTGGAGCTGCCACATACCTGCCCTGTCTTGCAAGGCACCTCTTGATCAGCCTGCCTTCTCATCTCTTCCTCCATGCGGGAGAAGTATATATTCCGGATCAGTTCCTTATCTTCTTTCACATGGTATTTGATAAATTCCTGAATACTGGGCTTTTCTTCAGACAGATTCTCAGCACCCTGCTGCACCTGCAAGACAACTCCACACTGTGCAATGTGCCCCACTTCCAAGTCCACTCCGCTGCTCTCCACATGTTCCTCATCAGCATCCGGGGACTGCAGGACCTCGGCAATCACCAGGCCCCTGGCTCTGGCCTGGCCTGGGGCACTCCACCGGACAACGGCTGCTGCAGGCAGGGACTCTGCAGACCCAGCGGCAGAAGAGCAAGGGGCTCCACTACATTCCCCAACTACATCACAGCCTGAGCAGGGTTCCCTGCCTTTCCCATGGGATCAGTCTCCAATGTCTCCTGCTGCCAAATAAATTGTGGAGGGCATTGTCACTTCCAGGAGCAGCAAGTGCGGGCTTCAATATGGCAGTTTTCTTGAAGGGAAGGTTACTTACACTCTCCTCTGAACCTTGTTTTGAACCTTCCTGTCAGCATCCTTTTGCCCCAAAGGAAAGCTGAACAAGGCTGAACATCCCTTTCTTGTTTGCACCAAGCATCTCAATAATCACGCAGCTAAGCAGAAACTGCCCATCTTCTATCACAGAAAGAACCAGAAATTCCACTGCCACCAGAAAGAGGACCTCAGTGGCTCTACAGGTGTGTTCATGGAGAGTGCAGCACTGAGAGATGCATTGTAAAACTAGAGCACCGCCTTTGAAGTCAAAGCCCTGGACAAAGTCAGCCAGGGCTCAGAGAAGGGCACTGAAAGGGCTCTTGTACAACCAGCAACCACAGGACAATGCATTTGCAGAATGCCTGCTAGCACAAGAAGGACCCCAGTCAGGAACACTTACCACTCCTGTGTTCTGATGGCCTACAATCACAGGCAGTGTAGCACGTACTCTAGCTTCTGGACGTGGTTTCTTTCCACCTGCTGCTGCATTCTGTGCAGAGCACTGTGAGGAGACTGGGAATGGACTGCAAATATACACATGGGGAGGTGGTATGAGCACAGGGGGAGTAGGATCTCCACTCCCCCCTCACAAGCTGGGCACCTGCTTCTGCAGCAGAAGGCAATGCTGCAGCAGAAGCACAGGGGTTCCACTGACTGCAGGTACATCAACAGCTGTGAAGACTACCCCCAAATAAAACACTCAGGTCTGCACATCATGCCTGAAAGAGAGCTCTAAGCTCACCCACAGCATGACTTTCTCTCCATGCAGTGAGGATAGAAGCAGGGTCATCTACAGGACAGGCTCCAACTCATACCACTACCCCTGTCCTGCCACATGCATTAGCCACTGCTCCATGGCCCCAAAGACTCTGTGTTCAGGGATGGGCAATGGATGGTTGCTGGGCTCCCAGTGTCAAAGAAAGAGAAAGGCATCAAGGCAGTCAAGCACAAAGCCCTTGGCAGCTGGGAGCCAGCACAGAGCTCTGAAGAACCCTTCCCCACAGACAGAGCCCATATGAAGGCAGAGCATGCGTGCAGGTCACTGGGACTCAGCCACTGGGAAGCCTTGCTCCCAAAACACTTTCAGAGCAGCCTTCACCAGCCCTGGCACTGCAGCCCTAACCAACCTGTGCTGGGTGGCTGCTCCCTTCATCAGGCAGGGGGAAAGAAGCAAGGCAAAGTACTCACGTTGGATAGATACTAGGAAGAGGAGTAGAGGACAAAAAAGGAGCCGCTCTAGTGGCTGTGAACATTGATTCCCTCATCACCTTCATCTGCAAAGGTAAGAAAGAGAGGTCAGATGCTGTCAAGGAAAGGCTCTTGCTGCTGGCAAGGGCAGCCCATGTTTCCATGCTTCAGAGAAGAAGCTGACTCTCAGAATTGCAGAAACAACCCTTGCTCTTGCTCTGCAGCCCCTCCATTCTACACAACAACAGCTGTGGGGGAATAGGGGAGAACGGCTAAAAGCTCTGGCAGGCTTTTGTCAAGGGCAAGAGCCAAGAGTCTGAGTTAAGAGAGCAGTTCCTGCCTATAGAGAATTCAAGGGAGGGAAGCCCAGGGGAAGGCAGCTCACTAAACTCTAGGGAAATGTGTAGGTCAGCCTGCTAGGGAGGATAAGAGAGAGCAGTGGGGGCTGCAATACATCTGTTTTACCAGGAGGAAACATTTTTCTCAGTCCCTGCTCTCATCCTTTCCCTAAACCTTCCTGTCAGCACCCTTTTGCTCTGAAAGGCAGCTGAGCAAGGCTGAACATCCCTTTCTTGTTCAGACCAAGCATCTGAATAATCACACAGCTGAGCAAAAACTCTCCATCTCGTATTACAGAAAGGCTCAGTGCTTCCATGGCCACCAGAAAGAGCAGTGTGTTCATGGAGAGTGCGGGAGTTACAGATATATTGTAAAACTAGTGCACAAGTGGCATTTCTGAAAGCAAAGCCCCAGGGAAAGTCCGACAAGGCTAAGCAGAACCCATGGGAAGGGCCCTTCTACAGCCAGTGCCCAGAGCACAATGCTTTGGCAGAAAGCAAGCTGGCAAAAGAAGGACTTCGGTCAGGAGCACCTACCTCTGTTGACTTCTGATGGCCATGTACAGGCCACGCAGCTGCTGCTCGAGCTTCTGGCATTTGTGTCCTCCTATCCAGTAATTCCTTCTTCGCAGAATGTTGTTGTCCCAAAATCTGGGTGCTGTTACCCGGTGTGCAAGCAACCAATAGACACACAGGGTTGAGATATTTGTTGATTTCATTTCTGCGCAGAGATGGGGGCTAGGTGGTAAATCCACAAAGCTAGCACACCTTCTCCCCCTCTCATTCTTGATTTATACACGCTTTCCATGGAGTATTTTATACAAATCTATCTATTGGTTACAGTTTCATTACCTCAGGTAATCGCTCTGCGCTTGCGCTTTCACATTCTTGTTAATTAGCATAGGAAGCGAAGAAGAGGCGGTAACATCATTATCATTTCATTTCCATCTCATTATTCATTTAGGGGTGTGAAGTTTAATATGTTAATAAGCCTTAATGAACCTAAGGTCACTTCTGGGTTATTCTGCTGTTTTTGTCTTACCTACCCCTCTCATTCTTCAAAGCGCTGTGGTTTCATCAAGGTTATTTAGCCAGAGCTGGTTATCCTTTGCAGTACTGTTTTTCTCTCCCCCTTGTCCTTGAGTCTTGTTAACTATTTGCAAGGTTTTTCTCACAATATTTCTCTAACAATTCCCCCCTCTGAGACTTGTTAATATCACTTATCTAGCAAGTCTCATTTAAACAACTTCAATTATTCTTACATGGATGTTAAGTTAATTCTAAGTATTTCCCATGGCATGGGTAATCCGGGAGATTTGGGGAATAGAGAATCAAGCGGTAATATGAGTCACTTTTTCTGAAGGCCCAAATAAGCTACAAAATCAGGTTAGTTGTACCAATGAGCGTGCATAACAAAATTAACAATGTCCTCATTTTCCATCTTAACTCTATAGCAAACAAATTAAATTAAACAAATCAATATTCTTGTGAATCGGCTCTATCTATAATTAACAATACTATCAGAATGCAAAATAACACCTAATAACATTAGGAGCACTCTAATTCCATGTAAAAGAGTTCAATTTTCCAAGTGCAATTCATCACTTTTGTAACTTCTGTATTCTTCTTTTGAGAGCTATCTTGTGGGTGTGGCAGTCCACAAGTCATTCAAAGGTGCCTTCTTTATTCAGGAATAGTGGATCCAGGAACCTATTCCCTCCACCTTTACTGCAGTATGAGTTGTCAGAAGCACCAGGTAAGGTCCTTTCCACTTTTCTCTTAGTGGTTCTTCTTTCCATGTCCAAATATGAACTAGATGCCCAGGCTTGAAGTCATGCACAGGGGAATCCAATGGAAGGGGGGTACGTTGATTAAGGTACCTATGTAAAGATGTTAGTACCCGAGACAAAGGCAATAAATACTCTCTCAACATTTCTTCCCCTCTTACATGCATTTGATCACTTCGTCCCCCTATTTCATTAATTGGGTAAGGTTTCCCGTAAAGTGTTGCAAAAGGGCTTACTCCCTCTTTTATTCTTGGGGTTATTCTTATTCTCATCAAAGCCATTGGTAATACATCTACCCATTTAAGATGGGTTTCCTGACACAGTTTTGAAATACGTCTTTTAAGTGTTTGGTTCATTCTTTCTACCTTACCGCTAGACTGGGGTCTCCATGGAGTGTGTAATTCCCATTTCATCTGTAAAAATCTGGATGTTCCTTGAACCACCTCTGAAATAAAATGAGGTCCATTATCTGAGGATATACTTTCGGGAATCCCAAATCGAGGAACTATCTCTTTTAGTAAAATTTTAATTACCTCTTTTGCACTATTGGTGGAGCATGGGAAGGCTTCTGGCCAACCAGAAAATGTATCTACCAAAACAAGTAAATATTTAAACCGACCACATTTAGGCAATTCAGAGAAATCGATCTGCCAGTGTTCCCCTGGGGTTAATCCTCTTCTTAGTTCTCCCATAGGTGGTTTCTTCTGAATTTTGGGGTTTGTTGCACAACAGGTGGGGCATCTCCTTACAATAAGGTCAGCATTTGATAGCATCTTTGATCCCACGGCGTATCTTTTTTACGCTGCTTATCATAGCATCTGCTCCCATGTGAGTTTCTTCATGCAGTCTCTTGAGGAGCACTTCCATCATTTTGGAATGATGGCTATAGCCCGGAGGCAGGCCGGCCATCCTTTACTTACTTCGTCTAATTGTTTAGAAAGATATGCCACCGGTCTTTTCCAGCTCCCAAGCATTTGGGTCATTTACTCCCGAGGCCACCTGCTGCCGCTCATGCACATACAATTGAAAGGGTTTAGCCATATCTGGGAGTCCCAGTGCTGGAGCTTCCATCAATTTCTTTTTTATTTCATCGAAACTAGCACGGCATTCTGGGGTCCACTCTAACCATTCTCCCGGACCCTTTAGGCTGCATATTAAGGTTTAGTTATCAGCCCAAAATTAGGGATCCATATACGGCAAAATCCTGCCATTCCCAAGAATCCCCTCAGCTGTCTTTTTGTGCGGGGTCCTGCAATTCGGCATATAGCCTCTTTTCTTTCCGCTCCTAGTGCATGTTGTCCTTTCGACATTTCAGATACAAGATATTGGACTTCCTTCTTCGCAATCTGAGCCTTTTTCTTTGAAACACGATCCCAGGCAAGTCCCAAAAAACTGAACAGACTCACTGTCACCTCTAAACATATTTGCTCTGAATCCGCTCCAATCAAAATGTCATCCACATACTGTAAAAGAGTGACATTTTTGTTACCTTCCTGCCATTGGGCTAGTTCTTTGGCCAAGGTCTCACCAAACAGGGTAGGGCTGTTCTTGAATCCTTGAGGAAGGACTGTCCAGCATAACTGCTCCTTCCTCCTCGTAGTGGGACTTTCCCATTCAAAGGCGAAAATTGTCTGGCTTTGTTCTTCTATAGGAATACAGAAAAAAGCATCTTTTAAATCTAGCACTGTAAAACAACTGTTAGTCTTAGGCACCGAGGCTAAAAGAGTATATGGGTATGGCACGCTTGGATGGATATCTTTTGTTATTTAGTTCACTGCCCTCAGGTCCTGGACCAGTCGATATTCTTGGGAGCGCGGTTTCCTTATCGGCAGGATTGGTGTATTGAATTCAGACTGACACTCTCTAAGCAAGCCATATTGCAAGAAGGCATTAATTAGGGGTTCCAATCCTCTACGTGCTTCTAGCTTGATAGGGTACTGATGCACCCTAACTGGCTTCGCTCCTGGTTGCAGCTCTATTTTGACCGGAGTCGTGTTTTTTGCTTTGCCTGGCTTTGTTGAGGCCCAAACCAAGGGAATCACCGCATCCAATACACTTGAAGGGATACTTGCACTGTTATCGTCTGGAGCTGATCCCATCAAAAGGCAGATTTGTGCTCTCCATGCCGATTCTGGAGGGCTGTTGAGCTGCACGGAACTCTCAGAAAAGGTCACCTGCATTCAGTTTGCATAGTAAATCCCGTCCTAATAAAGGGAGGGGACACTCTGGCATATAGAGAAATTCATGAGTCAATTTAGTACCTCCAGTCGTACACTCCATTGGTTGCAAAAATGGCCTCAAAGCTTTCCTTCCCGTAGCCCCAAGAATGGTGGTAGCGGTCTTACTTAAGTGTCCTTTACAACCAGTTATCACTGAATGAGTGGCTCCACTATCTAATAAAAAATGTATAGTTTCATTCCCCAGCTTTACTGGAACCAGGGGATCAGCTGAGGAAATTCTAATTTTCTTCCCCGGTCCCCTTCACTCCATATGTGACTCCTCTAACATAAATAGGTCGGTGTTTGCTGGGCTCTGTAGCTTTGTTATCCTTCTTCGATTTGGACATTCATCTTTCCAGTGCCCTTCCTGCCTACAAATTGCACATTGATTTGGACCCAAAGCGGGTCTAGGGAGGCCTCCTCCTGGCCTCCCTCCCCTTCCACCTCTTCCTCCTCTGTTACCTCTCCTGCTTCCCCTGCCCCTGCCTTGGAATTCATTGCTCTGGACAGCTGCCAGGAGAGAAGCCTGCAGTTTCATTTGATTTTGTGTTTCTCGTGTTCTCTTTTCATCTCGATTATTCTATACCTTAAACGCTATTTCTATCAGCTGTGAAATAGACATTCCCCCAGCTCCATCTACCTTCTGCAGCTTCTTTCTAATATCCTGAGCTGACTGGCCAATGAATAGCGTATTAAACAGCCTTTAATTTGCTTCCTCATTTGGATCCAGGGCTGTCCTTTTTCTGGCTGTTTCACATAATCTTTCACAAAAGGCCGAGGGATTTTCTTCAGGCCCTTGCTTTACTTCATACAATTTTGATGCATTCTTTGGTTTCGGAACCCTGTGCCGAACCCCATATAAAATTAGCTGTTGATACTGCCTCAATAGCTCCCTACTCCCACTCCTATTTGGATCCCACTCTGGATCCTTTCTGGTCAGTAAATAGACCTCAGGATCCCCCTTTCTGTCCCTTCTCTCACCCTCTTCTTTTGCCTTAGCAATTACCAGCCTCCTTTCTTCTCCTGTCAGGAAAGTATTCAACGGCGCCTGCACATCTCCCCAGTTAGGATTATGAGTTATCATGATAGTCTCCAAAAGCTGATTCAGCTTCTCATGATTTTCCCTATATGATCCAACAGACTGCTTCCAGTTTAGTAAATCCGAGGCTGTAAAAGGAACATGTACAAATACTGGCAGCCCTTCTGGTCCCACTGCTTGTCTCAAAGGAGCCTGTAGAACAGGTTGTTTCCGTCTCCTAGTTTGGCCAGAAATAGGGCTGGACTCTTGGCTTTCTAGCGGGGGGGGCGATGCTTCAACTGCGGTGGAATCGTTTCCACAAGAGGGGGGCACTGTCAGTAGTTGTACATCCTCCTGCTCCTCTCCATTCGGAATTTGTCTCTTAGCACAATACCCGCTCTCTTCCTTCTTTCCTACTGCAACCATTACAGATTCCTCCTTACTTATAAGTTCACATTCCCTCTGAATTTCTGCTTCCCTATATAGTGACACAAAAGCCTCCACATAGGGTATCTCATCCCACTTCCCCTTCCGGCAACAAAACAGCAGTAACTGTAATACAGTATTATGGTTCAAGGTCCTATTTTTTGGCCATTGCTCATCACATTCCAGCTTATACATTGGCCACCACGGATTACAACATCTTTTCATTCTTTTTTTTGTCATCCGATCTCCCCCAAAAATATTCCAGTGTTTCAAAATACAACCCAAAGGGCTAGAGGGAGGAATCATGGATTGGCTTGATCCCATGTTAATTACCTAGAAATACCAACCTTATTACTTAGAAATACGTTTTTTCCTGTACCTTTGTGCGCACTCCGCTCTGACCCCTCTGGTCAATTTAAGGCAACCTTTGCCGAGCGTCTACATGCGACATAATTCAACATAGTCTTCCGCGGAAGTAAGTAAATTTCATACTCACCAATCCAAAGATTCACCCCCCTTTCGCCCTGGCACAATTATCTCTGGTCGGCGGTGCACCTTTGAGTCTCTTGTCATCCTGAATTCCGAGGAGGTCGGAGGACTCCCCGATCAACAGGTCGGTGCATCCTGGAGCTCGATCCGATCCAGTCCGCTGTCGGGAACGGCAAGATGATCTGGGCAAGGCCTTCTGGCAAGTCCCACCTGGGTCGCCAAACTGTTGTCCCAAAATCTGGGTTCTGTTACCCAGTGTGCAAGCAACCAATAGACACACAGGGTCGAGATATTTGTTGATTTCATTTCTGCGCAGAGATGGGGGCTAGGTGGTAAATCCACAAAGCTAGCACACCTCCTCCCCTTCTCGTTCTTTGTTTATACATGCTTTTCAAAGAGTACTTCATGCAAATTTTCCTATTGGTTACAGTTTCATTACCTCAGGTAATCGCTCTGCGCTTGCGCTTTCACATTCTTGTTAATTAGCATAGGAAGCGAAGAAGAGGCGGTAACATCATTATCATGTCATTTCCATCTCATTATTCATTTAGGGGTGTGAAGTTTAGTATGTTAATAAGCTTTAATGAACCTAAGGTCACTTCTGGGTTATTCTGCTGTTTTTGTCTTATCTACCCCCCGCAATCTTCAAAGCGCTGTGGTTTCATCAAGGTTACTTAGCCGGAGCTGGTTATCCCTTGCAGTACTGTTTTTCTCTCCCCCATGTCCTTGAGTCTTCTTAACTATTTGCAAGTTTTTTCCCACAGTATTTCTCTAACACCAACACCCCTGCTGCTTCCTCAGGCTGCTTGTGCCCTCCTAGGCACTAACAGCAAGACTAACAAGGTCTTGAGGCCCAAGTGAGCTCACTAGCAGAAGCAGCAGCAAGGTTCCTCCTCCTGGCTTCCAGGTGCGTGGGGCTGGAATCACCTCCCTGTCAGCACTGACACCTTATTCCTGCCGCGAGGCTTCCAGGTGCAAGGCACAAGTGCCCTCACACTCAGCATCAAAGCCTTGTGCCTGCCAGTGGCCATTCTGGGCTGCACTACAGGGTTTTCCACTGCAGGAGGACTGAAGTAGGGGACACAGAACAGATCCAAGAGCAATGTGCTCAGTGCTAAGAGAATGCTGAAAACGCTACATGTCTGTAGCAGGAAGAGAATGGAAGGGAGCAGAGGGACTGCTTTGGCTAAAAGGCAGTGCCTGACTTGAGCAAGACCACACATGTGCTTCCATACAAAATACTTAGGCAGCTCCATCAAGCTGCAGAAGAAAGGTTAGCCAGTTGGTCACTCGCACTAGAAGGGATATGGACTTTACGGTGCCAGACAAGCTCCGTATCCCTGCAGGCGTGTTAAAGGGAAGTGCAGTGTGCCTGGCAATTTTTGAATACCCTTGGAGTTTAGGTTCAGCCTGCAGCAAGGATTTCTCACAGCCAGACCATTTAGTGGGAAACCATTACCGTGCTGTGTAAAGCAAATATTTTTCACCAGCTTTGCATAGTATTTTGTGCTGGTCACATCCTTTTTGTTCAGAAAATCACAATGCCTCTGTATTGCCCTGGAAAGTGGCATTTGCTGAAGATCCTTCAGTAGATGCGTGGAGGCCAACACAAGCACTTCCACCTTCACCTGCACCTGGGAGAGGGGAAAAAAAAATCCAGTGTTAATTTTTCAGCACACGTAGCCCAAAGTGTTTGTGGAAATAAATAGTACATGGGAGTGGATGGTGCAAAAATGTAGAGAGATGTAAAGCCCTCAGAGGAAATCAGAATGAAAGGGGCCCACACAGAGGAAGACATTTGATTTTTTGTGTTTGATTATCACTCAACGGGCTCTTGAAAGAGAGTGAAGGAAATTCCACTGGATATCCTCGTCAAAGGGATGGGGCCGAACTCTTTTCACTAGTGCCACGCAACAGGACAAGAGGCAACGGGCACAAACTGAACCAGCGGAAGCTCCGCCTCAATATGAGGAGGAATTTCTTTCCTGTGAGAGTGACCAAGCACTGGCAGAGGTTTCCCAGAGACATTGTGGAGTCTCCTCCTCTGGAGAGATTCAAACCCTGCCCGGATGCAACCCTGTCTAACATGGTCTAGGTGACCCTGCCTGAGCAGGGAGGTAGGACTAGTTGATCCCCTGAGGTCCCTTCCAACCTTACCCATTCTGTGATTCTGTGATATGCACCACACGTTTTCAGAAAACCCACCGACCATATCTACTTACACCATTGGCCAACCTGGACCCCTGCAGGTCTCTCGGTCTCCAAGCGTCCCATCTTCCTTCACAGCTCAGAAAGGCAGTTTTATGGAGGACAAATCTTTTAGCCGCTTTCTGCTGAGCCTTCTCGATGGAGATGTATATGCATACACAAACACACACACGGGTACCACTTGCCCTGTCGAAACTTCCTTTTTTCCAGGGAAGCTCCTCTGCAGGACTATGTAAACCAACCAAGAAGACCCTCACTGTCTTCCTGCATCGAGCACAATCAGATAAAGTCTCAGAAGCCAATAAATGACATTGCTCCCAGTCAGCATGGGATGACATTCAAAAATGCTAGTGTTAGGCAATAGGTTTGTGGACACGCCAGCAAATGTTGAAAGCTGTAGAGAAACAACTCACAGTGCTGGGTGAGGAAAAGATTCTGGAGCAAAAAAGACCTCTCTGATGATCTCTGTGCTTTGAAATAGGTCCTGTCACAAAGCAGGACTGCAGAGGAACCAGTTTGCCCTCCTCCTCCGCCCATACCTTTCCTTTGTCGGAGCCTGGGAAGCACACTGCATACACGAGTGGAAGGCCCACATCTCCAGTGGATCTGAGGAGCTTTCCTTCTCTGACAATACCTATGCAGACTCTTCCTGGGCCCTTCTGCAAATGGTGCCCTTAGGAGCCACAGTCGTCTCAGTGTGGCAGGGGACACTGCCGGGGAGTTCTTGTTTTCTTCTTGAAATTGTATGAGTAAAGAGAAAAGCAAGAACTCAGCCCGTCCAGGAGAGTTCCTGCTGAAGGTGGCAGCCCAGCATGCCAAGAGGCCCACTTGCGTTCTGAGGCCATACTTGAAGACCAGGCTGAGAAAATTGTGGGCTTTCCCTGAGGGCTTTGGCTCCCCAGTATGGCTTAAGGCCTTTGTGATGAGGAGTTCCCGTGCCCTTTTCAAATCCAAATCATGCTCCCATATAGGCAGCTGACTCTCTGCTGTGACAAACGTGGTCTGGAGGAAAAAGCCAGCCCAAGATGTCTTTCTGCCTTGCTTGCTTCCAAAACCACTTCCAAAACCAAAACCTCTCATTCCTCTCCATGTTTTAGGCCCTCCAAATAAGAGCTACAGAAGGATCAAAGGACAGGGAATGGCTGGGCATAAAGTGCCAGAGGGTATTTGCTGCAGGAGGAGTGAGGCCTGTTGGGGAAAAAATGACCACATCTGAACTTTGCATACGCCGCGACAGGCTGTGAGCTAACAGCTCTTGGTCAGGAAGGAGAGGCAAGAGAGAGGTCGCTGAAAGCCGCATCTCCTTGCCGTGCAGAGGTGAGAAGAAGCCCAGCAGAAGTGCTTTGAAGAGGAAGAGAGAAGCCAAGCAAAGAGCCACATCTGGCCCTGCCACATATTGACGGTGTGCTTTCAGCCCAAGGTGGGGGTGCGCTTCTGGAAGGACAAAGCGGGCCAAGTCTTTGTGGCTCCTGCCTCTGGCTGAGGAAGCTCCCAGGCCCCAGGCTGCTGGAAGAAGACCCTGTTGGGGCAATCAGTGCATTCTTTGCTGTTCTGCGCCTACTTGCCTGTGCAAGAAAGACTGTGCTGAAGCACCAGCAGCTCTCGGAACGCTGGCCTCAAGCACTTAGTGAGCTGCAGTCTGCAAGCAGAACCTCCATGTACTTGCTGCTGCTCCAGCCTTTGCAAGAAATGCCTAGGCTGAAGTAACATCTCATTGGAGTCAGACTCTCTCCTCAGCCAGAGGTCTGTCTGCAGAGAAGGTAGTGCCTGCCCTGGCCCTGGGGCCTGTGGGGCAGAGGCTCTGTGGGCTGGCAGAGGCCATGTGGGGTTTTCTGGGAGGAAAACGTCTGCACTGGAGGGGAAGAGGGCTGCATTCTCGAATTCCCCCTCCCACCGCACTTCTGTTCTGCCTTCCTCCCCTTCTCGCACCATGGCTCCACCGCCTGCAGCTTTTCCTGCTGGCACCAAATGCCCTCTCCTGCGTCTATTGCCTGCCTTAGCCAACAGACACTAGCCCACTTCAGGGGCACTTGGCTCTGCCCCAGAGATTCCTCCCAGCAGCAGGGCACTGCCTCGGGGCACCCACCTCTTGGCAGGTGCCAAGGAGCAGCTGCCACAAAGCCTCCTGGGGCTAGCAAACCTGCTGCTACTGCTGGGCATGGGCAGAGCAGGGGCAAAAGCACTTTCTGAGCTTCCTCGCAGGCCTGCTGACCCCTCAGCAGCCTCCCCAGTCTCCAGCTCTTCTCCAGCCTTGGCACCTCCTTTTCCCTTCCCCCAAAACAACAGCGTGGAACAGAAAGCCAACACTCGGGAAACCTCCTTCCCTGTGGAGTCGTCCCTGCCTTGACTTTCCTCCGGGCAAGCTCCTGGGGCTGAGCAGCAGCTCTGAGCAGCCTTGCCCCACGCAGCCCCCGCTCTGGGGCACTGTGATCCTGCCCTTCCACAGGCTGCTCCTTCCCTCGACAACTTCTCCCCGCAGCCCTGCAGGCAGTTGCCCAGGCAGGCTGAGTGCTGATCATCACAGGTGGCAGAGGCATGGCCCTGGGCACCCTGACCTCCCAGGACACTGCTCTCAGGCACAGCCCTGGGCACACCTGGCTGCACGCATGCCCTGCTCGCACAGCCCTCCCGCCCTGCCCGGCAGAAGGGAGCCGTGCCGTCCTGTCCCTCGGACACTGTGGCAGCAAGTCCCTGCCCTAAAGCACCAGCTGCTCCACCGAGAGAGCTCTCCGGAAAGATGGCCTCAACCATCGCCTGCACGAGGTCTCCAGGATCCCGCGAGCAGCTCAGCAGCACTGCCCTGCAGCCAGAGACTTCCCACTGGAAGGGCTCTGCCCATTTCTGCCGCAAGGAGCTCTCAGCTGCTGCCTCCCTCCTGAGCGTCCGGAGCTTCCCTCCGTTCTGTCTCAGCTCAGCTCAGCATGGGCAGGCAGTGCCCTCAGCACTGCGGCTCCTGGCAGAGGAGCTGCTCCTGCATCCAGCAGGGAAGTCATTTCCCCAGGCTTCAGCCAGTGAGTGAGCTGAGTCAGCCTGGGCCCCTCATTTCTTTGGGGAGAAGCCCTCCAGGTGGCGGGACAGACACCTCCATCCCATGCACGCCACTAACCCCCAGGACGGTTGTGGGATTCATCCTGCCTAAGCTGCCGTGTGCCTAAAAGAGGTGCACAGAAGTGTGCGAGCTCCTTGTCCCCACTCCCATTCCAGTCCAAGGTGGTGGAAGGTGGGAGTCAGCTGCTGCGGTGGAAACACTGGGTGACACCGGAGGTGCCAGAGGTGATCCAGCTCATGCGCAAGCACCTGTGAGCTCTCCCTGGGCAATGTGGAGAGACACAGACCCGCGTGTGGCATCATCTGGGGGCTCTGGGGGACATTCCCTGGCTGTGCAGGATGCACCAGCCGCCCATGCCTGGAGGAAGAAACTTTTCCTTCGGCACTGAGCCAGGGCTTTGCTGCCTGCGAAGGCCTTGCTGGAGGTTTCCCTGCCGTCGGTCCGTTCTCAGCACTTCCTTGCACTGGGGACAACACAGTAGCAGCCTGTGCTGTGTCGCCATGGGGGGAGGTTGTTGTAGTGCCCCACTGCCCTCCTCCCCTCGCAGCCAGGTTTCCCACATGGGGCCATGGCCCGGCTGAGCACAGCCTCAGCGCCCAGCCCAGCCGGTCCCCCAGTGGGGTTATCCCTGCCCCAGGACCTCCCACTGCAGGGGTCAGGGCAGTCCCACAAGTGCCCCGTGCAGCCCCTCCCCACTGCAGGGCCAGCCCTGGCCTGGGGCCCACGGGGGTCCCGTTCCCCTCTGTGACACGGGCTGGCCTCACAGGGGACATCCCCGCCGGGTCACAGCCACCGCTGCCCTCTCCTGCCCGCCCACGCACCCTCCCCACTCGTCTCCCACAGCCCGCCGCAGCGCAGGCGCTGGGGCTGCTCTGGGCACCGCTGTGCTGCCAGGAGCCAACGAGCCCCAGCAGGAGCCGGCGACGGGAGCCCGGGGCAGCACGGGGCTGCGCTGAAGGGCGCAGCAGGAGCAGCCGAGCGGCCAGGAGGCCTTTGCCAGGCCCCTCCTGCTGCGCGGCGAAGCCAGAGCACCCGGCACGGACATGGAGCTCCGGGACGCTGGCCGCACCACGCAGCGTGAGCAGCGGGTGCCCATCGTCCCCCCGCGGAGTAAGGCCTTCGCAACCTCCTTGCCCAGGATCGCTGTTGAGAGGCTGAGCACCAAGATGGGCTGTAGATGCCCAGGGGCTTTGGGGGGCCTGGGCAGGCTAAGGGTGCCCCAAGGGACCTCCGCTGATGGTGCCTTGTGGTGCAGGGGGCATGATGTGTCTTTGCCTTGCTCTGCAGTGGCCATGCCCATCTGGGAGGGTGTCTCCAACTACATCCTGGAGAAGCTGGTGCTGAACAAGGTGGGTGTGCCATCCTCTCCCTCCCCTCCCACACCCATGCTGGCAGCAGCACTGACCCCTTGGGGCCATGGGCCGCAATAGTCCTGCCTCTCCTCTCCAAGCAAAAGCAACCCCCCTGCAGAAGCATGCTGCAAATGACAACTGTGCCCCAGAACAACTTCTCCCAAAAGGGAGATGCCAAATGTGCAGTGCAGCTGCGGTTGCTGGAAGGGTGGGAGGCTTTCTGGGCCCTCTCTGGAGATCCTGGCAGAGTGCAAGGCCAAAACGGGAGCCATTCTGGGAAAGCCTTTTCTTTGTGTGCTGGAGGGGAGGCAACATTGCCTTTGGAGGCTGAGGAAGAGGGGGAGGAAACTATGGGGAATGGCCTTCTTAGGGAGTTCTCCAGGGCTTCCGCCAAGCTTTCCAGAAGGCTCCGTCTTGCCCCTTTGCATGCCAGCCATGAGCAGGGCACCTAGTACCGTGGCCATGCCTGGAGAACAACTCTCTCTTTGTCTGTCTACCATGCTTCTGAGGCTTTTCTACACTTCTCTGCCTGCAGGACATGCGAATTATTCCCCTTGCCACCTTCAGTGTTGTTACAAAACAAGTCGTTGCTGGCAAGAATGGTCCTCTGACTGTTCGGAGACCCGCATTTCGCCTCTCAAGCAACCTTATGGATCTTCAGGGCCTCAGCCATGAGGAGGCCTCTGTTGCTGGTAAGAAGGCAGACTGAAACCTCGGCTTCCCATGGGGACATCGCGGGGCTGTGGCTCTCTGCTGTTTCCCAGGGGCTGTTAGAAATCGAAACTTGCTGCCCCAGGTGCTGAGCAGAGCTTCAGGGTGTTTTGATTGTCACAACATTATAATGCAGAATCCAACGAGAGTCTCTCGGTGTGTCTCTCTTGGAATGGTTTGAACGGGTGGCTCCATAGTGGGGCTTTTGTGGCTGCTGCTTCCAGTGCCGTGTAGTTGCCACTGTTGTTCCCCGTTGATGCCACAGCAGCCGTCTGCTCAAAAGGACAAGTCCTTCCTATTGCTTCCTAACACCGATGGATTAAGAGGCAGCGTGGAAGGCTGTTGTGCAGCCCATGTGTTTTCCTCCTCCTTTGGAGCCAGCGTGACATGGCACAGCTAAGGCTCGTCAAAGCTGGCATGGCCTGAGTGCCGGCACCATTCCTCTGTGCACTGCCTTCTGCTGGCAGCTGGCCCCCTTGCTGCTCTGCTTGGCCTGCCCTCCTGCCTCCCGCTCCCAGGAGGTGGCCAGGGCTTGCTCTTGGTGTCTGTGCAGGGAAGGAAGCCCTGCGGTAGCCTTGTCCCAGGAGGCTGCAGAGTGCTTTGAATTTGGGCCAGGGAGGGCTGACAGGAGCCTCCTGTGGGGGCTTTTGTGGGGGTTAAAGCAGAGAGCTCTGCAGCTCTGTGCTGCCGCAAGACCTTCAGGCTCCCTGCACTGTGTGGGAGCCTGCTGAAGGGCTCCGTCCGTGACTGGGCTGCTCTTTGCTTGTTGCCTAGGGCGCAGGAAAGCTGAGACCCTGAAGTATCCTCACGTAGCCGTGGCCATCTCCGTGCCTTGGAAAACAGTGGTGGCCTGTGTGGAGGAGACCGTGTACCTTCTGTCTTGCTGCCTGGCCAATGGGAAGAACGTGGCCCTTCTTTTCAAGGACACTGGCGTGCTTCTCATTGAAGGCAAAGAGGTGACAATGCGGTTTTACAGAGGCTTTCTGCGCAGGCTGAATGACTCTCCACAGCTGCTCAAAGCTCTTCTGGACGTAAGTCTGCCTTTTCCACAGCTCTTCTTCTCGCTCCTTTGCAAGCCTGGCCAAGTCCAAAGCAACCGCTTTCCCCCCACTGCCAGGTCCTGGGAGTTCTTTCCTGCTAGGCTTCCTCCAGAAGTCTTCCAGAAAGTCAGCCTTCGCTTGAGGTCTTTGTGTTAGGATCCCATTTGTCTCCAGGCCTCCTCTGGCCATGTTTGGGATTGTGGGGCAGTGAATCCAACAGCTGCTCCTCAAGTTGCGGAAGACTCTCGGGGTGTGTCACAGACAAAGTCATTGCAAGCCAGGGCCTTTGCCCAGGTCTCCAGTGCAGCCGTGTCATTCAGCCTTGGCTTTCTGGTGCAGAAGGCCTCTGCTTGCCTCCCTTGACTTCTCCACTAGGCAACAACTGCTCTCCCACATCAGCCTCTTGGCTCTTGCCCTTGACAGAAGCCTGCCAGTGTTTCTGGCCATCTGCCTGTATTATTCCATACCTGCTGGTCTGTAGAATGGAGACAGGGTTGTGAGGAAGAGCGAGGGGTGTTTTCCTGTTTGAAAGGCAGCTTCTTCTCTGATTAGTGGAAACACGGTCTGCCCTTGTGGGCAGCAAGGTCCTTTTCTTCGTAGCATCTCACCCATGTCTCTGCCCTTTGCAGATGCCAGAGATGAGGCATTCAGTTCTCGCAAGCACCCAAACAGCGGCTTCCCTGATCCATTCTGGCTCTCTCATTGTCTTTCCAACGTGAGTACTTTGGTTTGCTCCTTTCCACCTGAGCCCCTGGCTCACCCAAGGAGCAGCTCCTCATGCAGGTTTGGTCGAGGTGTGTTGCCAGAGCTAGTGAAGGCTGCTCAGGAGGTGCTTGCAGAGCAAGTCTTCCGAGGCTTTCGTTCCCCATGTCCTTCAGCCATGCCCTGGCTTTGGGCTCTGTGTGGGGGTTCTGCTGAGCTGTGTGCTGGCTCCCACCTTGGGAAGGCCTTTGTTCCATTAGTGGCCCAGGAATGGAGGCTGTTCTTTGCAGATGCTCTGCCCTGAGCTTGGGAGGGATTGCAAGGGCTGTGGAGGTCTAGATTAGAATTTCCTAAGAGGGTGGAAAGCTGGAGGAAAGGGGTCTTGTCTGATCTGCCTGCACAGGAGCCTGCTCAGGAGCTGTCAGGCAGGCTGCAGTGTTGACCTGGAGGGTTTGCTTTGGAAAGCTGAGAAGGAGCTCTTTCCCCAGGGGTAGAGGGAAGGCCTGGAGCAGTGTGAGGAGGAAGCTTGTGGCCCTGCAGGCAGGCATGCTGGGTCCCTGCACTTCCTGAGGGAGTCCTGCAGGAGATGACCTGTCCTGCATATTCCCCCTTTGGGAAAGGCTGCTCTTCCTAGCAGCTGGGCCACGTGTCTGTGCGCCCAGAATTCACAGAAGCAGCAAAGGACATGCGGGGCCCTTCCTTGCGAGCAATGTCTTTTTCTGGTTTACAGGTATGTGCTTGAGCGTGCCCCTCGAAGACCATCTGTGGGAGCTGTGAAGCCCAGATGGGAAGAGAAAAAGGGACTAGATGTTGCCAGCAGCAAGGAAGGTAATGGAGTGGCTGATGCCTGGCTGGGCTTTGCACCTTCTCCTTTGTTGGTCCTTGGCAGGGCGTTGGAGCCAAGGCTGCAGCACCGTGACTCGCCTAGCATGAGGCACTAGAGGCAAGGCAGCTCAGCCCTGATGGGGAGTCGACAATCTGCTCACTTGTGCGAAGACTTCCTTCCATCTTCAAAGCAGGCCGTTCTGTGTTTCTCCTACACATTGCCAAAGCACGGCCTTTGGCTTGACTGTGTAGGCCTGTGATGTTTGTTGAAGGATCTACACGCCACTCCGGTTTTAACGGCCACCGTGATGCTGCTCTGAAGTGTTTTCTTCCCTTCTGATTACAGAAAATGTGTCTGGCCAGCGCCTCCTCCAACGAGAGAGGCAGCCTGAATCAAAAATTGTGGCTACCACTGTGGAGGAAGGCATGGTGGAGGAAGAGCCTCGAGACAGGTGAGACACTTGGGGTAATGGCAGAGGGTGATGGAGGGAATGCAAGGGATGGAGCAGTTATTCCTGGTTCCATTTCTGAAGCTTCCAAGAAAGCTTGTCCTTGGGGGCCACACAGCAGAGGCAACTGGAGTGCTCAGGACAGTGGGTAATGGTGTGTCCTGTAGCCTGTCCTTGGAGCTGACACTGCTGCTCTCCTTGGTGCCTGGAGAAAAAGTCTTGCTGTGGGACCCAGAGCTTTCCTTCAGGCACGCTGTGTAGCCCTGGGTGTTTGGGTGGCGGGGAGTCTCTGTGTCACACTTCCCCATGGTGTGTATTTGCAGCATGCTGCCAGCAATTCAGTCAAGCTCTGCAAAGGAGGACTTAGTGGGCTGGAGGAAGCAGCTGCCAGAAGCCAGAGCGGGAGCTGGCTGGCCCTTGATTGGCTATCAGAGCAGGTAGGTGCTCCTGATGGAGGTCCTTCTTTTGCCAGCTTGCTTTCTGCCAAAGCATCGTAATGTAGGCGCTGGCTGGACAAGAGCCCTTCCCATGGGTTCCGCTGGGCCCTGCGTGACTGTCCCCGGGGTTTGCTGTCAAAGGCGCTGCTTGTGCTCTACTTCTGCAATGCATCTCTCACGACTCCTTCACTCTCCATTAACCTCTCCCAGCAGAGCCTCTGGGGCCCTCGCTCTAGTGGCCGTGGAACTGCTGGGCCTGTCAGCTATAGCAGATGGAGAGTTATACAGCGGTGTGATTATTCAGACGCTTGGTTCAAACAGGAAAGGGATGTTCAGCCTTGCTGAGCTTCCCTTCAGGGTAAAAGAGCACTGACAGGGAAGGGTCAGAGCAGAGGCTGAGAAGGAACCTTCCCTTCTGGGAAAACAGAGCTGCCGTAACCCCCGCTGCCCTCTCTCATCCTCCCTAGCAGGACACTGCCCTGCACATTGCCCTAGAGTTTAGTGAGCTGCCTTCCCCTGTACTTGCCTGCCTTGACTCCCCAATGCTCTGCTGCATCAGCCTCTTCGTGCTTGCCCTTGACATAATCCTGCCAGAGATTTATTTTTTTAAATACATTTGCCTATATTCCCCTGCAGCTGCTCTTGTGTGGCTGCTGTGAGCAAGAATGATGGGTGTTTCTGAGTTTCTGAGAGGCACCTTCTTCTCTGAGCAGTGCAAACATTGGCTGCCTTTGCCAGCAGCAAGATTCTTTCCTTGGCAGCATCTCACCAGTGTTCTTCACCTTTGCAGATGCTGGAGATGAGGGACTCAGTTCTCGCAGCCAGCCAGAGGAGTGAGACTGAGGCCCCTTGTACTCTTCCAAGTATTTTTCCAACGTGAGTACTTTGCCTTGCTTCTTTTCCCCTGCTTGATGAAGGCAGCAGCCTCTCCACACACGTTTGTTAGGGCTGCATTGCCAGGGCTGGTGGAGGCTGCTCTGAAAGTGCTTTGGGAGCAAGACTTCCCAGCAGCTGCATCCCAGTGGCCTGCACACATGCTCTGCCTTCATACAGGCTCTGTTGGAAGGCTTTGGCCAAGCTCTGTGGTGGCTCCCACCACACAAGAGCTTTATTCTGGGCTGCCTTCATGCCTTTCTCTGTCTTTGTCACTGGGTGCTCAGCAGCAATCCATTGCCCATCCCGGATCACAGATCCTTGGGGCCACGGGGCAGTGGCTAATGTAGCTGGCAGCACACCACGTAATGCTGTGCCTTGGAGCCTGTCCTGGCAGATGACTTTGCTGCTCACCTTCCTGCATGGAGAGAAATTTTCACTGTGGTTGTGCCCAGAGCTCTCCAGCGGGCACGTGGTGCAGCTGTGGGTGTTTTGGCGGGAGGTGATTTCCGTGTCTGTGGATGTGATCCCCGTCAGTGGAACCCCCGTGCTGCTGCTGCAGAACTGCCTTCTGCGGCAGAAGCAGGTGCCCAACTTGTCAGGCTGAAATGGAGACCCTACTCCCCCTGTGCTCATGCCACCACCCCGTGGTGTGTATTTGCAGTCCACCCCTAGGCACCCCAGTGTGCTCTGCCCAGAAGGCAGTGCCAGGTGGGAGGAAGCCATCTTCAGAAGCTGGAGCACCTACTGAGTGGCCTGGGAATGAAGTGGACGAGAATGCCAGAGCGGTAAGTGTCACTGCTGGGGGCCCTTCTTTTCCAGCGTGCTTCCTGCAAAATCCTTGTGCTATGGGCGCTGGCTTGCAAGAGCCCTTCCCATGGGTTCACTGAGCCTGCCCGACATCACCCAGTCCTGCCTTCAGAGGCAACAGTGGTGAATGTAGTTTTGGAATGCACACGCTGTTGCACCTTGCTCTCCGTGAACACACCAGCAGAGCCTCTGGGGCCCTCCTGCTGGTGGCACTGGAAGTGCTGGGCCTTTCTGTGACAGAAAGTGAAGAGCTTCTGCTCAGCTCTATGATAATTCAGATGCTTGTTTCAAGCAGGAAAGGGATGTTCAGCCTTGCTGGGCTTCCCTTCAGGGTAAAAGGGTGCTGACAGGAAGGCTCCCGGGAAGGCTCAGAGCAGAGGCTGGGGAAGAACCTTCCCTTCTGGCAAAACAGAGCTGCCATAGCCCCCATTGAGCCCTCCTGTCCTCCCTAGCAGGACTGCCCTGCACATTGCCCTAGAGTTTAGTGAGCTGCCTTCCCCTGTGCTTGCCTCCCTCTCGTCTCCATTCTGTCCTGGATCAGCCTTTTGGCTCATCCCTTGACAAAAGCCTGCCAGATCATTTAGCTCTTTGCCCATATTCCCCTGCAGATGCTCTTGTGTGGAATGGAGGGGCTGCTGTGAGCAAGAGCAATGGGTGTTTCTGCAGTTCTGAGAGGCAGCTTCTTCTCTGAAGCATGGAAACATAGGCTGCCCTTGCCAGCAGCAAGATCCTTTCCTTGGCAGCATCTCACCTCTCTTTCTCACCTTTGCAGATGAAAATACACAGGGATTCAATCCCGACAGCTCCTAAAGCAGCTCCGATTGTGTCCCCTGCACCTCTTCCAAACATGTTCCTAAGGTGAGTACTTTGCCTTACTTCTTTTCCCCCTGCCTGACGAAGGCAGCAGCCTCTCCGCATGGGTTTGTTAGGGCTGCATTGCCAGGGCTGGTGAAGGCTGCTCTGAAAGTGCTTTGGGAGCAAAAATTCCAAGCAGCTGGGTCCCAGTGACCTGCATGCATGCTCTGCCTTCATCTGGGCTCTGTGGGTGGGGAGAGGGTTCTGCAGAGCTGCCTCCCACTATGCAAGAGCTTTATGCTTGACTGCCTTGATACCTTTCTTGTTGACACTGAGAGCCCAGCAACAACCTATTGCCCATCCCTGAACCCAGAGTGTTCAGGTCTTATGTAGTTGGCAGGACAGCAGGTAATGCTGTGCCTTGGAGCCTGTCCTTGCAGATGACCCTGCTGCTCTCCTCACTGCCTGGAGAGAATCTCCCTTGGGCTCCTGGAGCTCTCCTTCAGGCATGACGTGCAGCCCCTGGTGTTTTGGTGGGAGGTGATGCTCTGATGTGGCCCCAGTCAGTGGAACCCCTGTGCTTCTGCTGCAGAATTGCCTTCTGCTGCAGGAGCAGGTGTGAACCTGGTGAGGGCCAGCTGGGGACCCTACTCCCCCTGTGCTCATATCACCTCTCCACGGTGTGTATTTGCAGGCCAGTGCCCGTCACCTCAGAGTGCTCTGCACAGAGTGCAGCAGCGGGCAGGAAGAAGGAACGAAGAGAAGCCCGAGCACTAGCTGCATGTCCTCTGAGCGAGGGCCGTCAGAGGTCTGGAGTGGTAAGTGCTCCTCATTGAGGCCCTTCATGTGCCAGCCTGCTTTCTGCCCAGGCCTTGTGCTATGGGCGCTGTCTGTACAATAGCCCTTCCCATGGGCTCTGCTGAGCCTTGCAAGACTTGGCCCAGGGCTTGCCTTCACAGGCACCGCTTTTGCTCCAGGTTTGCAATATAGCTCTTGCTGCTGCGCCCTCCTTGAACACACCAGCAGAGGCACCGGGGTCCCATTTTTGATTGCCTCTGAACTGCAGAGCCTTTCTGTGATAGAAAATTCAGTTTCTGCTCAGTTGTGTGATTAATGAGAATGGGATGTTCAGTGTGGCTGGTCTTTCCTTCAGGACAATAGGGTGTTTGCAGGAAGGCACATGGGAAGGGTCAGAGCAGAGGCTGAGAAATAATTTTCCCTTCTGAGAAAAGAGACCTGCTGTAGCCCCCACTGCCCCCTCCTGTCCTCCCTAGCAGGACTGCCGTGCACATTGCCCTTGATCTTAGTCAGCAGCCCTCCCCTGCGCTGCCCTTCCTCAGTCTCTCCCTTAGGCAAGAACTGCTCTCCTGGATCAGCCTCTTGGCTCTTGCCCTTGACAAAAGCCTGCCAGAGCTTTTTCCCATTTGCCTGTATGTCCAGGGAGCAGCTATTGTGTAGAATGGAGGGGTTGCAGTGAGCAAGAGAGAAGGTTGTTTCTGCTGTTCTGAGAGGCAGCTTCTTCTCTGAACAGTGCAAACATTGGCTGCCCTTGTGAGCAGCAAGATCCTCTTCTTTGCAGCATCTCACCTGTGTTTCTCCCCTGTGCAGATGCTGGAGATGAGAGACTCGATCCTTGCAGCCACCAAAGCCCTCGATGTCCAGGCCCGTACTCCCCGTCGCCATATGTTTCCAACGTGAGTATATTTGTTGGCTCCCTAGCCTCCAGTTTAGCAAGGGAGCATCTTCTCGGCACGGGTTTGTTAGGGCTGCAGTGCCAGGGCTGGCGAAGGCTGCTCTGAAAGTGCTTTGGGGGCAAGACTTCCCAGCGACATAGTCCCTGTGACCTCCGGGCACGCTCTGCCTTCATGTGGGCTCTGTGGGGGGCTTTGGCCAACTCTGTGCTGGCTCCCACCACACAAGGGCTTTATTCTGGGCTGCCTTGATGCCTTTCTCCTTCTCTGTTGCTGGGTACCCAGCAGCAATCCATTGCCCATCCCGGAACACCGAGTCCTTGGGGCCACGGAGCAGTGGCTAATGCATGTGGCAGGACACAGGTAATGGTGTGAGTTGGAGGCTGTCCTTGTAGGGGACCCTGCTGCTCTCCTTGCTGCCTGGAGAGAAAGTCTCGCTGTGGGCACCCGGAGCTCTCCAGCGGGCACGTGGTGCAGCTGTGGGTGTTTTGGCGGGAGGTGATTTCCGTGTCTGTGGATGTGATCCCCGTCAGTGGAACCCCCGTGCTGCTGCTGCAGAACTGCCTTCTGCTGCAGAAGCAGGTGCCCCCCTTGGGAGCGCTGCGTGGAGTCCAAACTCCCTAGCTTCCCCGGGCTCATGCCACCTCCCTGGTGCCTATTCGCAGGATGTTTTCCACCACCCCAGAGTGTTTTGCCAGACGACCGGCCCCAGGCGCCTGGGAACAACCGCCACGCGCTAGAGTGCGAGCTGTGTGGGCTGTGAATGAAAGCGCTCCGAAGGCAAGACAGGTAGGTGCTCCTCCCTGAGCTCCTTTGTCTGCAGAAGCATTCTTCTCTGGGACAAGAGCCCTTCCCATGGGCTCTGCTGAGCCCTGGCTGACTTGGCCCAGGGCTTGCCTTCAAAGGCACTGCTTGGGCTCTAGTTTTGCAATATAGCTCTTGCTGCTGTGCCCTCCTTGAACACTCCAGCAGAGCCCCTGGGGGCCTCTCTTTTTTTCTGGCCATGGTAGTGCTGGGGTTTTCAGTGAGAGACCATGGAGAGTTTCTGCTCAGCTGTCTGATTATTGAGATGCTTGGTGCAAATGAGAAGGGGATGTTCAGCGTGGCTGGTCTTCAGGGCAATAGGGTGCTGGCAGGAAGGCTCAGGAGAAAGATCACAAAGCCTGGGACATGTTGCAGTGCCCCTTGCTCTTCTGCCGCTGGGGCTGCGGAGCCCCTGCCTGCAGCAGCCGTTGTCCGGTGGGGTGCCCCAGGCCAGGCCAGAGCCAGGGGCCTGGTGATTGCCACGGTCCTGCAGTCCCCAGATGCTGGCGAGGAGCATGTGGAGAGCAGCGGAGTGGACTTTGAAGTGGGGCACATTGCACAGTGTGGAGTTGTCTTGCAGGTGCAGGAGGGTGCTGAGAATCTGGTTGAAGAAAAGCCCAGTATTCAGAAGATTGTCCAATACCAGCTGGGAGAAGAGAAGCAAGTGACCCTGAAGGTCTACTTCTCCTGCCTAGAGGAAGAGGAGGAAGGGCTGGACAGTCAAGAGGGGCCTTGCAAGACAGGGCAGGTATGTGGCAGCTCCAGGAGAAGCCTGGCAGAACTGAGGGGCAGTGAGGCAGCAAGGGGTGCCACTTGTAATCCCGGAGCCACTGTGCTGCCTAGAGTGTGCTGTGACTTTTTCTGACATGAGATTTACGTGGCTTAAAGCCTGTCACTAAGTCCCTCCCTGCAGCCCCCAGCAAATGCCCAGCATTGCTGTGGAGCTGAAGGGCTGTGGCTGCAAAAGGGAGCGGGGTTGAGGGAGTAGGGGAGGAGAGAAGCAGGAGGGCTCTGAGGCCGAGCGAGAGAGACAAGGTGTCAGTACGGCCGCAGCCCCATTGCCCCATGAGCAAGCCACAGGGCTGGCCTGGGCTCAGCCTTGCCTTCCAGCCAAGGGGCAGCTGTTGAGTGCTGAGAATGGCCTCCAACAGTGGCACCTGCAAGATCTGAGCAGCTGAGTGCAAAGGGATGCTTCCAGCATTGGTGTGCCCCTTTGCAAAGCTCTCCCTGACTGCTGAAGCCAAGACGACACAGGTATCCGCCTGTCCTGGCACCAGCAGCCTCCGCCACGGGCTGATGAGCTGTGTCCAAACAAGCTCCCATGTCCCATGATGGTGAGCCTGGCAACACCCTCAGAAGCTCCCGCAAACATCCCTGGCCCTCACGAGTCTGCAGTCTTCCTGGGCTTTCTGCCAGGGCAGAACACAGCCTGTTCTTTCTGCCTCCTTGTGCTGGGGGAAGAAGAGCCATGTGCGGAGACACAGGCAAGCAGAAGAAAGAGCAGCAGCAGTGGCAAAGAGACCAGCAGAGCCAGTTTTAGCAGAAGACGCAGCAGCAGTGGCAGGGGCAGTATCAGCGGCAGTGTCAGCGGGAGACCCAGAGGCAGCGGCAGTGGAAGCCCCACTGCAAAAGAGAACGGCAGCCCCAGTGTCAGTAGCAGGCAGCGTGGCAGTGGCAGCGGGAGCCCCAGTGGCAGACAGAGCGGCAGCCCCAGTGTCAGCGGCAGGGGCAGTGGAAGCCCCACTGTCGGACCAAACGGCAGCCCCAGTGCCAGTGCTGGACAGAGTGGCAGTGGCACTGGAAGCCCCACTGTCAGACACAGTGGCAGCCCCAGTGGCAGCGGCAGTGGCACTGGAAGCCCCACTGTCAGACCAAGTGGCAGCGGCAGTGGCAGTGCTGGACACAGCGGCAGAAGCAGTGGAAGCCCCAGTGGCAGACGCAGCAGCAGATCTACTGGCGGTGGCAGCGTCACTGGAAGCCCCAGTGGTGGGCACAGCGGCAGCCCAAGTGCCAGTGGCAAACACAGTGGCACTGACAGTGGAAGCTCCAATGTTGGACACAGCGGGAAACCCGCTCGTAGCAGCAGTGGCAGTGGAAGCTCCAATGCTAGACTCAACAGCAGCCCCACTGGCAGTGGCAGCGGCAAACGAAGACCCAGTGTCAGACAGAGCATCAGCGGCAGTGGGAGCCCCATGGGGAGCGGCAGTGGCCACAGCAGCAGCCACAACGGCAGCAGCAGCAGCACTGCTTGTGAGCCACGCGAGCACACAGGAAGTTCTCTGAAGCTGAATTAAACCAACTGCCCCAAGTCAGGTGGCTCTTGGCTGGGTGTCTGGTGAGCTCGTCCGTTTGCAGCGTGGGAACTTTGGAGAGGCCTGAAGAGCAGAGCTGAGGAGTCAGGGCTTGGGGGCTGCTGCCAGGGAAGCTCTCCGCCACAGTCGTGCTGTAGCTCTTTGGCTGCAGCTGTGGTGGCTGTGGCCTAGGGGTGTGCTGCGTCTTGTTGGTGCTGGGGAGAGGCATGGAGAGGGCCCTGCCATGGCCAACACATGTCCTGGGGCCGGGGGGCCTGTGGGGAGAGGAGGAAAAAGCTGCTGTACGCCTCTGAGGGGAGGAAGTGCTTGAGCCTGGGCCCCCCTTGCTGGGGCCCAGTGCTGGCTGCATGGTGGCAGGGAACTGCCAGCTCTTGTGTGTGTCTTGGGTGCCCTTGAGTGCTGGGCTTTTGTGGGCGTGAGGGGAAGAAGGTGGGTGCCCATGGCCAGAAGGGGAAGCAGCCACCCCGGAGGCTTGGTGCCAGCAGAGTCCATGGCCACCTGGGCTGTAGCACCCGGGAACTAGTGGAGTTGCAGAGCCTGAGGGCAGGTAGGAAGGAGAGCAGCAGAGCCCAGAGGCTGACCTTGAGGCGAGCAGGCTTCCCCTTCTGCAGAGACCTGCTAGGGGGACGCCAGGGGAGGCAGCTCAGAAGGGCAAAGGAGCTCAAGAAAGCTGGCAGGCCTTTAAGCTGCTGAAGGAGAGCCTCCTCCAAGTGCCACACTGCTCCACCTTGACACTCCAGCAAGCCCAAGTCAGGGCAAAGCCTACGGCCCCTCACTAGCAATGGCGATTCTGGAGGACCAGGCTTCATCGTTCCATCTGGTACGTGCGCATCTGCAAATGCAGGAGCTTTGCTTGAGAGCCTGCTCAGCGAGACTTTCATCAGCACTTCATGAGCATTGAGTCCCCTTCTCTCTGCAGACTGACAAACCTCGGTAAGGATCTGCACCTCAGACCAGCTTCTAGCCTCTTTGTCCTCCACACATTTTCCATTACCCCCACAGCAGGAGCTGCGAGAGAAAGCGCCCATCACAGAATCATCGAAGGGTGGAGGTTGGAAGGGGCCTCTGGAGATCATCTCGTCCAACCCCCCCTGCTCAAGCAGGGTCACCTACAGCACACTGGACAGAGTGGCCAAGCGTTAGATGCTGTGTTTATCGATAACTGTGCGGTCTAGGCTTGTAGTTAATCTCCTTTTTTAGGCTTTCTTGCTTTCAGGTTGGTGCTTGGGAACTGAGGCAAAGGCAGGAAGGGTTTTGGAGCAGCTGAGGTTGTCCATTGGCCCGCGCTCACAGAGCGGTCTGCTGTAACTCGTTGTGCTCCCTTTCAGCGGCCAGCGGTGCTTTTATTCCTCCCTGCTCCTCATGGTGAGGTTTTCAGGCATAGCAACACGTTTGGCCAGGCTCTGGCATGGGGCAGCCGGGGGGTGTGCCCGCACGCGGCCGTAGTGGGAGCCGAGCAGGGGAAGGGTACGGCCGGGTGTGGGCACAGCCGGTGGCGGCCAAGGCGGGCGGCAGGGCGCGGGGGGCGTCACGGCCGCCGCGCCGGGGCCGCCATGGCGCCTGGCGCCGCTTGCGGCCGGGTCGGGCAGGCGCCATCGGCCGGGGCGTCCGGGGCGGCTGCGCGAGCGTCACCCTGCAACGGCGTTCCTGGCCCCGCGGAACTGCCTCCGGTGACGTCACGTCCACGTGACCAATCGTTGGAGGCGGCTGCGGTGAGGGCGGTGGGCGGGGCCTGGGCCTGGGCCTGGGCCGCGGCGCCCTCGGGGGCGGAGCGGAGCGGAGCGGCGGTGTCGCTGCCGACTCAGGGCCTGGCAGCGAGGCCTGGGAGTGCGGCGGGCTGCCGGCGGGTGACAAGCGCGCCCGCGTGTGTGTGTGTGTGTGGCGTGGTGTGTGCTAGAGTGTGGTGTGTGTGGGGAGGGTTGTGCATGGTGGTAGGGTGTGGGCGGTGTAATTTTTCTTGGTAGGGAATAGCCTTATTTCAGTTAAAGTCTTTGTACTAGGAGGCTCGTGGTTTGTGTTTGTCGTCAGCGATGAAGTACCTGAGAAGTTTTAAAGCAGGTGGCTAGGGGAGGGGCATGATAGTTTCTTGTGATGAGAAGAGTAGAATATGTAGGAAGCGTTATTTCTGTTACATAGGGCATTTTGTGGTGTAAAGGGGGGAGGGTGTGGGGAGGGTATAGAGCTGTCCTGAGCTGACAGAAGGAGATAGGTGGGAGTTTTCAGTAGGAAAACTGCCAGGTTGTGCAAGATGTTTTCTTGGTCTGTTTTCCTTGCTTGGAGAAGGCAGTGCTGCCTCAGCATTCCGAAAAATGCTGTTTCTCAAAAACGCTGTTGGAATCTGGCTCTCTTTTCTGTCCTCTGTACCTCAGTGGAGAAAATGGAAACTGTTTCACTGTGAAGAGGTGACAGTGCTTATGCAGTTTATAAGAGGAATATTGTTTTGGGTTTTTTTTTTTTTTGTTTGTTTGTTTTTTTGTTTTGTTTTTAAACCACTGAAGCTCATTCTTAACACCACACACGATTCGGTACCTCAGTGTGAAGTCCTTTTATGTAATTTCTTTTTGCTTTTTTACTTTTTTAAAGGTCTTGTACAGAGTGAGGATCTAACTGTATATAAATTTTCAATCTTTAACTTTCTTTGTGTGCTTCCTGTTGCAGACAATGGCGGCAGAACAGATTCCTGCAGCTTCGCTCCTTGACAGGACTGTGAAGATTAGGAGGGAGGCTGAAGAGCGGAAAGTGGTCTGGGCCTGGGGCCTCCTTAATATGTCTGTTGGGGGGATGATATATACTGACATGTATGTTGATTGTTATATCTGACTCAACTAAGTAAAGCATTCTACTTTGTATATGCTTAAATATTTCATAGAACCCAATTACTGTTAAATTGATCACTTCTTCCTTTTCTTTTTAGGACTGGAAAACTTATAAGTTCCTATTACAACATCGCATTTTGGCCACTCTGGTATATTGGTGAGTTGTCACAGCATGTGAATTAGTTTTAGGGAGGAGGGAAGGTTTCAGCCTTCATTTTTCTTGCTGGGGAAAGCATTTTTAAGGTTTGGGGTTTTTTGTTGTTGTTGTTGTTGTTTTTTAATAACCAAGCTTCATTTTGTTTTCCTTTATCCCTTTTGGTGCTGTTGGAATTTCATCGTTTTAGTGACAAGAAAGAAAGAGTGTGAAGAACAGGTTTCCTACCTTAAATGTGTTTAATGTGTGCAATAAGGCTTTGGGGAATAGTTGAAATAATAGCGCTGTGTTGTATTGTAGGGCTGCAGGACATTTCCAAATAATCAAATTTGGTTTCAAATGAGTAGGCTCAAAAGTAATTGTATCTAATACTATTAGCGGATGAAAAGGAAGAAGAATGAGAGCAATGTCAGGTAATGAGTGACAGAAGGTTTGGCAGAAGACACTTGATAAATAGCATGAAACTTCATTGCAGTGCTTTGTATCCTGTCTGGAAAATACCTTTTGCTTTTGCAAATACGTATTGTAGCAACACAAATGAATTTCAATATAGAAAGGAAATTTATCTCTAATGGTTCTTGCATAAAAAGGAGAAGTTGTCTTACGTCCGTGCTCAGACTGGCAGTTATTGGTAGCCCTAATAATAAACTATTCTTGATTTGTGTATAAACTTGTTTTCTCAGATCATTTACTGTTACTCCTGTTTATGCTGCCTAGCATGATAAAAACCTTTGTGTTTGTTCTAGAGCTTGCGCTTGTGTCCCTGTTCAGTCTGAATGCCTTATTTGATTTTTGGATGTACTTCAAGTACACAATGGCACCAACTACCTTGGTCATGACTCGTAGACAGCAGATCCTTCTAGGGATGCAGAATGCAGGTAGGGGTTATAAATTATAAATACTTTTTTAAAAGATGATGTCTTTCTCAAGTCCATGAATCTTTAGTGAAGTGAGTTCTCAGCTACCTCATCTGACAAGAGCAGTAAGATGAACTAACTGCAGCCTATAAAAATTCAAAATAAAAGTGATAAATTGATGAGCAATTAAGGGGAGAAGTGGAGAGGAAACAACCAGTACAAAAGGAGAGTGGGCTGTTAAAAGGGCAGTGAGAGAGACTTAAACTTTATGAAGCTGGACAAGGAATTTGTAACCTATAAATGGGATTGAGAACAAGGCAGAGTGTATAGGATTATATTTAAATTTGATATCCTACTATCATCGTACTGACTGGAGAGAGCCAAATTAGAAAGAGAGAAGAGACCTTAGTGTGCAGTCTGAAAATGACAGACTAGAGAGCAGTTGCTCTGAAAAGTTCTGAACGTCTAAGTGATGTTGTAAAATATAGAAAAACTTGGCAGAGTTTGAAAATACAGCAAAAGCAAGGTGCTAGTACAATGTGTTACATACTGCTAGGCTGCCTCCAGAGAAAGAGCGGCAGATACGGGAGTAGGGTTATATCACCGCAGCTGAGGAGTGTAATATCTGGGTTTGCACAGGTAAATGAGACATTAGATGTGCTAAAGACACATGAAGCAGGCAGGTAGAGCAGCTGACCAAATAAGTTAAATAATTGCCTCAGGTTATGCAAAGGTGCTTGGTAGAATTTAACTGAAATTTTAAATTGTAGAATTTGTATTGCATTATGATCACGTGTCCCAGTTTTCTGATTTTTATGTCTTTGGGGTTGACTGCTGAATCCTGTAGGGGTCAGACTAGAATAATCTTTTTAGTGTCATAGAATTTCCTTAAGGGAAGAGAGTTGTGTATGTGTGTTTTGTTTTGTATTTAAAGTGAGGAGGAGAGTTCTGGGCTGCTGCATGTACAGTGCTGATTGTGGGTTTTTTTGCTTATTGCAGCGGTACAAATAATTCCAGCACATGAGCTGGCAGCGAAGAAAGTCCCTTCTTCTACGCCTTCTCCTAGAGTCCAGGGTCAAACTGTGCTGAGTTACAGCCCATCCCGGCCCTTCAGGGCCAGTCCAAAGTTTACTTCTGGTTGTATCTCAGGGTACAGCCCTCAGCGGCAGGCTCTGTCAAGCAATAGTGCTTCTTATAGCAGTGCTTTAACCTATTCACCAAGCAGCAGCTACAGTAAGGTAATGACCAAGGTGGCTTCAAGGGGAACGGTTTGGCTTTGCTTATCGTGTCCTTGTGTTGTGCTGTAAGCCATTGGAGGTGTGCGGCCGGCAGTGGAGGGTCCTGTGTGTGTGTTCGCTTTGTTTGCAAAGCAGATGAAATTTGTCTTGTCAGTATTCATCCTCTTTCCCTGGTGTTAATTTATTTGTTTTAGAGTAGCTAGCTTGTTTCAGAGCAAAGCAAAAATAAGAAACTAGAATGTAACTACAAAATAGCAAAAAACTTCCCCAAAACGAGAGCATATTTTATAGCAGCAATCAGCAGAGTAATCAATTCTTATGTTGAGTTGATCTATTCATTTAGTTTATAAAGTCAAAATGGAACTCTCACTTTCCTCATGTGACACAACTGTTTGCTTTTGTTTCCCAAAGGTTTCCAGCTTCAGCTCTTCTCCTACTGGTTCACCATTTGCCTCAAGTGTTGGGCCAGTGGAAAGCACCGGGCTAAGGTCTCGTTGCCACTTTTCACCAATGCGGTATAATTCCCGTATGAGTCAAGATGATGAAATCACAGACCGCAAGTCACTGCAAAAGTACCTTCGAAGCGAAGAAGAGAAACAGCGTAGACTTCAATTGGGTACATAAATAACTTTATGTAACCTGAAAAGTTTGGCAAGGAGGGGATGTTGGTTTTATTGATGAGGAGTTGGTGAGAAAAGTTGGAAAAGATTCCTGCACAGAAAGAGAGCTGCTGAAGTACTAGTCTATATTATAGATATACTAATAATCTCTGTAGCATTTGTTGTGTATAGTGGACTATAATGAGATGAAGGGCTTTATCACCTCGATGAGAGGGATATTTTGTGGAGAACGCAGTTTAGCTAAAGGTGGTGAATTACCTGCAGGCAGTTTTTGTCTGGGATAGGGACAGTGCCTTATTAATATAAAGATGAAATCAGTGTTTATGCAGACAGATTTTGGTGTATGTATTTATGATAATTCATGAGCACATCTCTCCTGTCAAAGCCTTAATATAGTGACCTATTGCCTGCAGTGTTGCTTCTGTGGTTACTTGGTGATAATTTTATGGCTGTTCAATGTCATTTCAGCAAGTTCATGTTCCAGCTCTCCTTCCAGCAGCCCAACCTTTTGGAACTACAGCCATTCCTTAGTAGAGCAAGCACAGGTGCTGAGAAAGTACCAGTATCAGGTGGCTTGCATGCCCCAAGCTCCATCAGCACACAAGGACGAAGCTCGTCTGAGCTCTCCACTGACTGCAGAAGAAGTAAGCTCAGCACCAAAGGAGCCAAGAGAGAAAAACAGGGCTCTAAAATATGTGGCTCCATCCAAATGTGAACTCCGTCAACGGTGCTAGAAAGGGAGAAATCCTATAGCATTTAACCGTCTTCATACAGCTTGTAAGACTTTTTGCCACAAGGGGTATACATTTCAAATTCTGGACTGTAAAATTTTACAATTGTAAAATTGTAAAATTGTAAAATGATTTCTTCCTTGGTGAACAAGGTACCTGTGTTTAGGTGGAAAACTGACTCCTGAGAGAATTTCAGGTTTCAAGCTTTGTGGTCTTTGTAATTAACTAATACTCACCGTGTAGGCCACGGTGGAAAGCTGGAAACTTCTGTTGGTTTGGCCAACTGTTCAGAATTATTTTATTTGAAATTGTTTAATATTACTGTGTGTCTGAGAACAGACAGACTTTGAGTTCAACTCAAGAATGGTGGTTGTGGAACTTTTTTTTTACCATTTTGTCCTCTGGATAAAATAAACTTGTGACATAAAAATTGACTGGAAACTGACCTGTACCTAATGTAGTGAAATAGTTGAAGGTGTGTAAAACTGTTCTCCTTTACACTTGTGTCTGGAATAAGTCTGATTCAAAAGAATGTCATTAACGTAGCTTTTAATTAAATTTGATCTGTTTTCTTTATGTCGTACATTAACTTAGTCTATCCTGCAACTTGGACCAATTTTATCCTAACAGAGCAGGGAACTCAAAACTGTGCATTTGGAGTCACGGGAGATTTAGTGTACTGTGAAAAGAGAGTAGGAGAGTAGTATGGTAAGCTACTGTAGAATTCACATGATACAGCCATTAGATGAGAGTTCTGGAACAAATGCAATTTGAATTATGTGCTGTGGCTGCGGTCAGAAAACATCTTAGGCCCTAAAAACTCTTTGGTATTCTGTTAGGTTGCTGTATGTAGGTAATAATGTTCTTTCCATAGGTTTGGGCAAGGGTGATTGTGAATCGACGACAGCTTGATTACCTAGATTCCTGGACCGCTAGGTTCAGAAGTGTAAGTCCGGTCCCTATGAACTGCCTGTTCTTGCTGTTAGAATAGGTACAGCAGAATGAAAAAGTACCTCAGTGCTCCATGTATACCTAAGGAAGTGAGAAGAATTACATAATTGAGTCTATTTGAGGATTACGGTGGGCCTGGACATGGAGACTAAAACAGCATGCTTGTAACAAAGAAGTATTAGGACACATTTCCAACCTGAACTTCGGCACTTGCTGACCTAGGTGTTTTCTGTTCTGAAAACTTTACAGTTGTAAAGTTCACCCACCTTTGAATGAAGACACATGCATCTTAACACACAGTGGATGTGAAAAGACTTGTTTTTGCTTTCTACAACCCAATTTTCTGAATTGTTTTTTCTCCTGTATTTCAAACTCCTTCTGGACTCAAATAAAGCATGGGAAATGCCAGCCCATTGACTTTTTCCAACAGCCTTGAGGAGTGTAATAAGAAAACAAAAAGAAAATTTTGGTCTTAGGCAATTGCTTTGGCAAAGGAAATACAATCACATACTATGACAAAATAATTTGTAAGCCTAACTTTGAATTACCCCTTCAGTCAGCAACTATCACATATGTAGTTCTTCTAAGTAGTGGGACGAGTGAAAAGTAAAAGATTTCTATGAGATGTGGGATTATGACTGTTCTGTACCAGATTCCTAAGCATCTGTTCATAAACCTACAGGCAGCTTGGCTTCAGTTCCCAAATCGTGTCACATACAAGTGTCACATATTGTGTTTATCAGGCCCTTCATTTCCTGAAAGGGTTTTGAGAGGGAGTGGACCCATGAAAGTTTAAATTACCACTATGAGTGACGTGCAGAGCCTCAGAATACCCCTTTTCTCATTGTACAGGAAAGCTTTATCAGTATCACTGCTGTCTGGAGATTTGTTTTCCCAAGTCCTCTATAGTGAATTTTTGGCATTTTAGAGGGTCTTTCTAGAGCCAATCACCCCTATCTAAATTGATGCTCTTAATTACTTTTCCTCCTTGGTTGACTTCAAAGTTCCTGTTGTTAAACTCCTTTGTGATTGTAACAGTGATGCTGACTAGAGAGTAAACTAACATTTTTGTCACATTCTTGTTGCTTCTAAGCTTTTTAATTTTTGCATTTCTCTTTCCTAGTGGATTAATGAGACTATTTTAGTGCCACTTGTACAAGAGATTGAGTCTGTGAGCAGTCAGCTGAGAAGAATGGGGTACCCAGAAATGCAGGTTGGAGGTATGATGATAGAGTAACTGGGGGGTTCCCTGTGGTGGTTGGTAGCAGGCCACCCCATAGCAGGGCACTGCATAGGTAGTACAGAAAACAAGTCTGCTAAGAATTACAGTTCCGTTTCCTGTTTGTATTGGTGTGATCTTTGCTTCATGTAATGCATTTTACTAAACTGGAAGGATTCTTCATAGGATTTCTGGAAATACTGATAAAGGCATGCTGATGCTGCAATAGCATAAAAATCTTAAGCCTCTTCTTTCCTCTGAATTTATTCCTGGAGAGTTAAAGGCTCAAATTAACATCCTTGTATCTTAAACTGTCAGAAAACTATCACACGTTGCAAGGATGGTTGCCTGTCACCCCTCTCTGTCTACAGTAGTATGTGTCTTTCCAAACTTCCTTAAAATCAGCTACTTCCTGAAAAACCTATTGCTGTTACTTCCTTAAATTGTTACCTGCTGTCTTGTCTGAAAGCAAACAGGCCACAAAAAGTTTTATGAAAATTTAGATGTGATACATTGTATCCAAATATTGTTTAAGAACTGAGAAGTCATCTTATGACTGTGATAATAATAAATCTATAGACCTAGGAAGTATTTATTTATTTATTCATTTTAACTTAAATTAATTCTGTTATCACAGGCAATTAATCATTTGCATTTAAGATCTAAGATCATTTTACGGTTAAGATATATTAAAGTTTATTTATTTATTTATTTTAACTTAGAATAGTTCTGTTATCACAGATAGGCTATTAATAACTTGCATTTAAGATCTAAGATCATTTTAAGATTAAGATGCATTAAAGATTATTTAAGTGCTAGGTGTAGCACTAAGTGGGGTTGGGGAGGATAATCTCAGGTGGATTTTGGAGAGCTATGGGCATTAGAAGAAAAGATGGTTGGGGCAGTTGGATTTTGCTGTTTTGCGCCCCCCCCCCCCCCGTCCTTTTTAAGCATTTTGATGAGCTAGAATTCTAGCTAAAATTTCATAGTGCAACTCTGAAGGAACTCCTTCCATTGCCCTATCACATGCATATCCCCCTCAATCAAGAGCAGGATTTGATATGCTTCTTTTAAACAAAGCCTACTTTTTTTTGGCCTGTTTGTAGTCTGTCCTCAAGATCTGCATCTGTTGTGGTGCCTGTGAAAAACTGATCACTTACTGACCTCATCTCCACCTTGCTGCTCTCCTACTGCTCTTTAAAATGGATGTTACTTCTTCCCTTTTTCACACCATATGTTTCTGTTTTCTTATGGAATGCAAGCCCTTCAGATAAGGGACTGTCGTCTTTTGCAACCACACAGTGCTGCATAGCGTTTATGTTCTGTGGTTTAAGGGAGACAGCTAGTACTTCACTGGGATTGGAAACAAACATTTGGAGTATTGGATAAGCTGTTAACTTTGTATAAGTCTTAGTAAATTATCTTAGTAAGTTACCTTAGTAAACAGTGAGACAAAAAACCAGTTCCTCCTTGTGACAGTGCATTTGTTAACGTCTTGTAAGGGAGAATGTTCAAATTTCTGTCGTGGATGCAGATGTCGTGCTGGCTCTTGTCGCATGCAGAAGCCAGCATCAGCAATCTGAAACAAGCAGCGCTTGTTAAAGCTCCAGTCATGCCAACTCTGTACGCTATAATGCAGTATTTGGATATTGCAGCGAATCAAGAGTATTTGGTTGAAAGGATCAAAGGTATGTGGTCTACCATACTGACTTTAAAATGTTTCCGTTAGCTTGGTCAAGCGTCGGTGGTGTCAGATACCCCGTCAATTAAGAGGTTTGAACTACAGTCACAGCAGGGAGAAGAGCTGCTTTTCAAGTAGCAGAGGTAGTTTTTCCAACTTCCTCTTTTCAGACCAATGTAATGATGTGGGACTTGGCATGGAAGTTTTTATTTCTTCTCTCAGTTTGGGGTATGAAGTGTCCTATTTAATTCCTTCATTAATTACCAATAAAAATTACCTTGTAAACTCCACTCCCCTAACTTTATATCTTTATAAGCACTTCCTTAGTTTAATTTTTCCTATTTTGTGCACTGAAAATACATGCAGTGTTCTTGAAGCTAGTGTCAAATATATCCTTGCACCTTCAACCTCCAGTAGCTGAATAAATTTTGTTTTTTCAGAGCTTTCTCAGGGAGGATACATGAGCTCATTCCGATGGAACAGAGGAGGAGATTTCAAGGGCCGTAAGTGAGATGCTGACTTGCCCACTGACTGTGCTGTAAGTTTTCAAAGAAGGCTTAATATAACTTCCTAAAGTGTGTCTTTCAGGGTAGATTTTTGTGTGTGGTAGCAATTAGGTCTTTTGAGGAACATGGTCAAAATCCTGTTTGCCTCCCTATCCTGATAATCCCATTGTAGTCAGTGAAATTATGCAAGGAAGAATGCAAATGGGATTGGACATTGTGCAGATCACAAAAATGCGATTTCATGTCTTAGTCTTAAGCCAGCCTCTTATTTAGACTCATCTCAGATGTCAGGTAACTGTTTTGGGAGCAACCTGACAGAAGGTTGCGGATTTGTTAGAGCAATATTCTTACCTTATTAAAAAAAAAAAAAAGAAGAAAAAAAAGAAAAAAAGTCTGCTTTAACCAAACTTCATAATTTCTCATGCAAGATAAACCTTAAAATTTTCCTTTGCCGTAATGGTTAGAAGAACAAATGGATTAAGTGGCGTGTCTTGATGTTTATTTAATTCAGTAATATTTCTTGAGAAATCCACAGGCATTACATTATCTTACTTGAGAACAGACTTGTAGTCATGCTTAGCCAATTAATGCAAAAGGTCAGGAGAAAGCACTTCAGTGAATACAGTGACTTGAAAATTCAACTGAAATAGTTAAAAGAAAGGCCTCAAGATAATCCAGGGAGTGGAGAACAAGCTTCACATGTGACTCTTCAGTTGAACTCTGTATTTGAAAGGAGAGTTCAGGTGATTTGATTCCCTCTATAGATGTTCAGTTCCTGGGGAGAAGCAGAAAGAAGATTCATATGCAAGTTTTACAACCTTGCTGACAAAGATGCAACAAGATTGAATTGCTGGAAGCTAAAGCTGAGCAAAATCTGTCTTGAAATAAGATTTGATTTTCTAGTTGTGAAGATGACTAAATATTTGGGACTGACAAGCTGGGAAGCAGCTCTGGCTATCTTGGTAGACAGCAAGCTGAGCAGTTTGAAAGTATTAAAGACCGTAACACAGACCATCACACCCTGAATTCATTGTCTTTTAATGAAACCAGCTAAGAGAGGTAGTATTGGACAATGTACTAAACTTGTAAAGATTCTGGGAAAGAAGTTCTGATATAACAGATGAAATTAATATTGAACACTTGTCTCGAAGCTTTGGCATTAACTCACGACAATAAGTGCCAAATCAAGAGTTTTTAACGGTAATGTTAGTCTCATTGCATGCAACTTAAAGCAATAATTTCTGCTAGACCTCTTGAGGCTTTGGGCATTTAGCCCATAGAAATTCTTTCATCTGCCAAACAAATCCTATGTTGAACACAGGAGGTATCATACTACAGAGTAATTTGGTCACGTTGCACCCAAAGAATGTTGAGAACTCTACTGTAAGAGTTAAAACACAACATGCAGTACTGCGATTTTTCTCGCTGTTAGCTAAGAAGATACTTGTTCTAGGACTGTCTTCCAAAATGTTGAAAGCTGGTAAGGTTCATGAGCAGTTCAAGTTTGTCCATTGATTTTTTTTTTGCCATTTTTGACAGGAGAGGAGCAACTTGCTGGGTAAGTGTAGCGTTTGGAAAAGTTGTCATTAGATTGGATCGGCCTCTCTAAGCCAAATCTTTGCAGCTAGCGTAGAAACCATCATGAAATCAGGTATCTTGTAGTTTGTCCTATACATGCTATTCAGATCTGTGACTTTGCAAATTCTGTGAGATGTGAAGATAGTTACTTGTATGTCAGGAGTTCAGTTCGCATGCAGCACCTTTTTAACGTGTTGTGACTGGAAGAGTTTCATTTACAGGAAGAATAAACTTGTCTTGACGTCTGTGGCGTGCCCTGGACCATTGAATTCAGTGCTCTAAGTGTTAAGCTGCCTTGGGCTTCTAAACATAGTGGGATTAATTAAGTCCATGATGCAGCAACAGACTCTCAAATACCCTAACTAATATCTGAGATTATGGAAAGAAAGCTGCTGTACTGTCAGTCTTCTTAATGATGCTAAAATGAGATTTGTTTTTGTTTGCACAGATCCTTATGCACATATTCTGCACTTACCTCGATGCCAGACTGCCCCCTAGCCCCAAATACCCCGATGGCAAAACCTTCACTGCCCTACACTTTGTTCAAACACCAGATAAACCAGGTATTGGCATTCTTGGACCGCTTGTTTAGCTGCTGTTTCCTGCTTGGATCCCATCAGCGCTCTTAAAATCCCTATCTTATTTTAAAACTTTAATTCACAGACATTACAAATGAAAATGTATTTTGCATCTACCAAAGCAACATCAATCCACCCCACTATGAGCTGATCTACCACCGCCAGGTCTACAATCTGCCCGAGGTATGATCGTGTTAGTTTTTTCTGCTGTCAGGAAACCTTGAGCAGACCTCATTGGTTTCTTTTTTGTTCTTCCTTTTCCTTTGGAACTAGCCACATCTATTGAATATGTAGGCTGGCTCAGTGCAGAAAGCAAATGTTACCACGATCTTTGACCATCGTGTGGTATTTAGTCTGCTGCTGAATGATAGCTTCAGTGCCTAACTTAGGTACATCAGTGCCCAGGCAGCAGCTTCCTCTTGTTGTTTATTTTCTGATGATTTATTCTAAAATCCTAATTTATGTAAGCTCTGAGGTGTGTTGCTATTCCTCAGTGCCAACAAGACTGATGCTTGTCTGTAAGAGTTTTTGGAGGGAAACATCTAATCTCAATATCAAGATACTAGACTTTTCCTGTACATCTTGATTTTATTATTGAGCCCCGATTGTGACTTGATTTTCTGATTTCAGAAAAGCTCTTTTAAAAAGCATTTAAAAATATTTGAGGGTGATAATCCATCTAGAAAACAAGCTTGGTCTTTTTCTGGTGTTTGCCTAATTGAAAGATAAAAATTGAGGTAAAACCCCAGCAGTCTAAGCTGTAATACCATTTCGCAAGGTCTCTGTTATAGTTTTTTCTCATCTCAGATGATATAACAGGCCGACAGGGCGCACACTGCAGTATATGTATCTTGCAAAAAATTTTGAAGGAAAAATTGTGCTGCTCCACCTAAGATCAGGACAGGGGATGACAGTTGTTTTAAATAGGACATTCCAAGATATTGGTATGGTTGTTTGCACGTGATTTCATTTCCAAGTTTTTTTCTCTTCCTGTGGTATTCAGGGCAGAAACAACATGTTCCATACATTGCTTATGTTTCTGTACATCATAAAGACAAAAGAATCTGGGATGCTTGGGTAAGTGTCAAAAATTCCGTATCATTGCGCTGCACACGAGATCTGAGCAGGAGCTTTCTGTTTTGAAATACCGTAACTGAAGTTGCTATCATAGGACGATACTGATGGAATTAAAATGCTCTTCTCATTTTAAGTAATGGCAGCCTTTTTACAAAATCATGTCAGTTTTGTGTGCATGAGCGTGCAGGAAATGTTTTGTGCTTTTCTTTGGTCTTGTGCTGGCTGAAAAATCCTGTGGAGTCCATGCTGCGGAATAGTGGCCTTGGCCAGACAACCAGGTTGCTACCTTCTTGCTAGAAGTACTGTGCTATTTATAAACAGGAGACAGACACTGCCATAGTGCTGTAATCTCTTGTTTTTGGCATAAGAAGAGGAGTTTTGAGTGCACAGTGAAAGCTGCACTGACATAAAAGCAATGTCCGGACTTTTTTGTTCTGAAAGAGCTGTCTTTAATTCGAGGTGAAACACGATACCTACATAACTGTTAAAATGCTGATGTGCGGGATTGGCAGTTTTTCTTGTAATGAAGATTTGTTTTAAATAGGAGCTTTAACTTACTTGTGTCTTATCATTATAATGCTGTTTTTGCAGGCGAGTGAATTTTGGTGCATCAGGAGTCAACGTTCTAGGGGTGTTTGGAGAGTAACATCTCTAGCAGGACTGCAGCTCAGAAGAACGATCCTGCTTCTCCGACAAGACGAACTGAGCAACATCGTTTCACTTGTTGCCTTGAATATGGACTATGAAATGGGATAATTTAAAGTCTGCTTTATGGACAGAGGGGAAATGTTTGTAATTTCTGTACAGTTTTGGGGAGGATACTCTGTAAAACGTTGTATTGTTTTTTACTGATGAAATGTGTGTAAACAGGAACTCCAGGCGGGTCTTTTCTATTTGGCTCCTCACCTTAACAAATCGTATTTAAACCCCCCTTGCTATTTCTGTTGCATTTACTTTTCAAGCACTCTAAAGAGCTTAACTGACCGCAGGGCTCAGCAATGAACCTGCGCTTGCCGTGTTTGAGGGTGGAATGCAACAGCGCAGCTGGGACGTGTCTCCCGCAGTTGTACCCAGCCGCTCGCTGGCGAGCAGTCCCTTGAAAAGACAGTTACTGCAATGCGGCCAACTGCCGGATTCACAAGATCCAAGAGATTCCAGACGGGCATAACAGGCGCCAAGTTAGCGCTTACACCGATTTTTGGTTAATTTAATTAGATGCGATCTGAAAGGACGTTGTCTTTTATCCCTGCTCATTGGAATAATTGGATTTTGTGACCTCTCTGGATGCTTCAGGTGTCTCCACCGCAGATATAAGGGAAAGAGAAAATTTTTTGACTTGCTGGTTTCAGCAGGTATTTTTAAAATAGATGTAAAACAAAACAAAATAACCATACCATTCAAATGTGACCATCTTACGAGACAGAAGATGTTGTGGGTGATTGAGTACGACTAGAACGTTACCCTGCCTTTGCTTTTTAATTTTTTAAAAATTCTTTTATTTCTCACGTTAGCTTTTCTGCTAGCAGCTCCTTACTTTTAGGGCCTTGCAGACTGGCATGTGGCTTCAGCATCCCTGCATGAAACCAGAGTGGATACACCTGCGTGGGCTCATCCCAGGAACTTAGGGGAACATCCTGAAGTTCCTGCTGCCTCACCAGAGCGTGCCCAGAAATGGCTTTTTTCTCTTTTTTTGCCCTGGGGGGCGAGTGGCCGCCACCTGGCCAGAGCCTCCGGCTTCTCGGGAACGAGTCAAGCTCTGGGGCCGCCGGCCAAGCTGCGGTTCCCGTTGCAGTGACAGTCTCAAAGCTCGGGCAGCAGTGGAACGTCCCCGCTGTGGAACGACGCCTGCGTGAGCGTCTCATCATGCCTGCGCCTGCCGCCGTTCCCCTTCTGCGGAATTGGCTTTTGGGGGAAAATACTTGCCTTTGTTTCAAAGAGCGGGCCCCGCTTTTTAAGGGGGGGGGATCCATTGCAAATTCAGGCAAATCAAAAAGGGCGTTAGAAGTTGATGTGGTTTATTTTTTTAAACAGAGGGGTAAAACTGCGATACTGTTGTCCCAAAATCTGGGTTCTGTTACCCAGTGTGCAAGCAACCAATGACACACAGGGTCGAGATATTTGTTGATTTCATTTCTGCGCAGAGATGGGGGCTAGGTGGTAAATCCACAAAGCTAACACACCTTCTCCCCCTCTCATTCTCGATTTACACACGCTTTCCAAGGAGTATTTTATACAAATCTTTCTATTGGTTACAGTTTCATTACCTCAGGTAATCGCTCTGCGCTTGCGCTTTCACATTCTTGTTAATTAGCACAGGAAGCGAAGAAGAGGCGGTAACATCATTATCATGTCATTTCCATCTCATTATTCATTTAGGGGTGTGAAGTTTAGTATGTTAATAAGCCTTAATGAACCTAAGGTCACTTCTGGCTTATTCTGCTGTTTTTGTCTTACCTACCCCTCACAATCTTCACAGCGCTGTGGTTTCATCAAGGTTATTTAGCCGGAGCTGGTTATCCTTTGCAGTACTGTTTTTCTCTCTCCCTTGTCCTTGAGTCTTGTTAACTATTTGCAAGGTTTTTCTCACAGTATTTCTCTAAGAATTCCCCCCCTCTGAGACTTGTTAATATCACTTATCTAGCAAGTCTCATTTAAACAACTTCAATTATTCTTACATGGATGTTAAGTTAATTCTAAGTATTTCCCATGGCATGGGTAATCCAGGAGATTTGGGGAATAGAGAAGCAAGCAGTAATCTGAGTCACTTTTTCTGAAGGCCCGTATAAGCTACAAAATCAGGTTAGCTGTACCAATGAGCGTGCATAACAAAGTTAACAATGTCCTCATTTTCCATCTTAACTCTATAGCAAACAAATTAAATTAAACAAATCAATATTCTTGTGAATCAGCTCTATCTATAATTAACAATACTATCAGAATGCAAAATAACACCTAATAACACTAAGAGCACTCTATTTCCATATAAAAGAGTTCAATTTTCCAAGTGCAGTTCATCACTTTTGTAACTTCTGTGTTCTTCTCTTGAGAGCTATCTTGTGGGTGTGGCAGTCCACGAGTCATTCAAAGGTGCCTTCTGTATTCGGGAATAGTGGGTCCAGGAACTTATTCCCTCCACCTTTACTGCAGTAGGAGTTTTCAGAAGCACCAGGTAAGGTCCTTTCCACTTTTCTCTTAGTGGTTCTTCTTTCCATGTCCGAATATAAACTAGATGCCCAGGCTTGAATTCATGCACAGGGGAGTCCAATGGAAGGGGGGTACGTTGATTAAGGTACCTATGTAAAGATGTTAGTACCCGAGACAAAGACAATAAATACTCTCTCAACATTTCTTCCCCTCTTACATGCATTTGATCACTTCGTCCCCCTATTTCATTAATTGGGTAAGGTTTCCCATAAAGTGTTGCAAAAGGGCTTACTCCCTCTTTTATTCTTGGGGTTATTCTTATTCTCATCAAGGCCATTGGTAATACATCTACCCATTTAAGATGGGTTTCCTGACACAGTTTTGAAATATGTCTTTTAAGTGTTTGCTTCATTCTTTCTACCTTACCGCTAGACTGGGGTCTCCACGGAGTGTGTAATTCCCATTTCATCTGTAAAAATCTGGATGTTCCTTGAACCACCTCTGAAATAAAATGAGGTCCATTATCTGAGGATATGCCTTCAGGAATCCCAAATCGAGGAATTATCTCTTTTAGTAAAATTTTAATTACCTCTTTTGCACTATTGGTGGAGCATGGGAAGGCTTCTGGCCAACCAGAAAATGTATCTACCAAAACAAGTAAATATTTAAACCGACCACATTTAGGCAATTCAGAGAAATCGATCTGCCAGTGTTCCCCTGGGGTTAATCCTCTTCTTAGTTCTCCCATAGGTGGTTTCTTCTGAATTTTGGGGTTAGTTGCACAACAGGTGGGGCATCTCCTTACAATAAGGTCAGCATTTGATAGCATCTTTGATCCCACGGCGTATCTTTTTTACGCTGCTTGTCATAGCATCTGCTCCCATGTGAGTTTCTTCATGCAGTCTCTTGAGGAGCACTTCCATCATTTTGGCTGTAGTTAAAACTTGTCCATTTGGGGTGACCCACCACCCTTCAGCATTTTTTGTACATTTTAGCCTTTATGCCAACTGATTTTCTTTGTCTGAATATTCAGGAGGTCTCACCTGTATTTTTCTACTGGGTAATAAAGGCCCAATCACCTGTCCTGCTAGTGCTGCCTTTTTGGCTGCCATATCTGCTCTCCTGTTTCCTTGTGCCCCTTCGCTATTTCCCTTCTGGTGGGCTTTGCAATGCATTATAGCTACTTCTTTGGGTTCCATTATTGCTTTGAACAATCTTAATATCTCTTGTCCATACTTGATATTACTTCCTTGAGAATTTAAGAGCCCTCGTTCTTTCCAAATCGCTCCATGAGTGTGAACTACCCCAAAAGCACACTTTGAGTCAGTATCTATATTTACTCTTTGGCCCTTTACGATTTCAAGGGCTCGTATAAGGGCAATGATTTCAGCCTTTTGTGCTGAGGTGTTTTGTGGCAATGGTTTAGCTTCTACTTCTTTCCACTGAGTCACTACTGCATATCCAGCCTTTCTCTCTCCATTCTGTGCAAAGCTGCTACCATCTGTATATAGCTCCACATCTGGGTTCTGCAAAGGTTCATCCTTTAAATCAGGCCGGCTAGAATATACTTGCTCTATAGTGGCCAAACAGTCATGCTGTAACTCTTTTTGCTCTTCACCAGGTAGCAGACTAGCATGGTTAAAGGTTGAAACCACCTTTAAGGTAATATCTCCTTGTTCCAATAACACAGCATGATATTTTACCAGTCTGCTCGGGGAAATCCAATGATGCCCCCTTTGATTTAAAATTGCTGATACTGCATGTGGTACAAAAACAGTTAAGGGCTGTCCCAGAGTCAATTTCCGGGCCTCTTGTATTAGTAAGACGGTGGCTGCTATAGCCCGGAGGCAGGCCGGCCATCCTTTACTTACTTCGTCTAATTGTTTAGAAAGATATGCCACCTGTCTTTTCCAGCTCCCAAGCATTTGGGTCATTACTCCCGAGGCCACCTGCTGCCACTCATGCACATACAATTGAAAGGGTTTAGCCATATCTGGGAGTCCCAGTACTGGAGCTTCTATCAATTTCTTTTTTATTTCATTGAAACTAGCACGGCATTTTAGGGTCCACTCTAACCATTCTCCCGGACCCTTTAGGCTGCATATTAAGGTTTAGTTATCAGCACAAAATTAGGGATCCATATACAGCAAAATCCTGCCATTCCCAAGAATCCCCTCAGCTGTCTTTTTGTGCGGGGTCCTGCAATTCGGCATATAGCCTCTTTTCTTTCCGCTCCTAGTACACGTTGTCCTTTTGATATTTTAAATACAAGATATTGGACTTCCTTAATCGCAATCTGAGCCTTTTTCTTTGAAACACGATACCCAGCAAGTCCCAAAAATTTTAACAGACTCACTGTTGCCTCTAAACATATTTGCTCTGAATTCGCTCCAATCAAAATGTCTTCCACATACTGTAAAAGAGTGACATTTTTGTTATCTTCCTGCCATTGGGCTAGTTCTTTGGCCAAGATCTCACCAAACAGGGTAGGGCTGTCCTTGAATCCTTGAGGAAGGACCGTCCAGCATAACTGCTCCTTCCTCCTCGTAGTGGGACTTTCCCATTCAAAGGCGAAAATTGTCTGGCTTTGTTCTTTTATAGGAATACAGAAAAAAGCATCTTTTAAATCTCGCACTGTAAATTAATTGTTAGTCTTAGGCACCGAGGCTAAAAAGAGTATATGGGTTTGGCACGCTTGGATGGATATCTTCTGTTATTTGGTTCACTGCCCTCAGGTCCTGGACCAGTCGATATTCTTGGGAGCGCGGTTTCCTTACCGGCAGGATTGGTGTATTGAATTCAGACTGACACTCTCTAAGCAAGCCATATTGCAAGAAGGCATTAATTAGGGGTTCCAATCCTCTACGTGCTTCTAGCTTGATACGGTACTGATGCACCCTAACTGGCTTTGCTCCTGGTTGCAGCTCTATTTTGACCAGAGTCGTGTTTTTTGCTTTGCCTGGCTTTGTTGAGGCCCAAACCAAGGGAATCACCACATCCAATACACTTGAAGGGATACTTGCACTGTTATCGTCTGGAGCCGATCCCATCAAAAGGCAGATTTGTGCTCTCCATGCCGATTCTGGAGGGCTGTGGAGATGCACGGAACTCTCAGAAAAGATCACCTGCGCATTCAGTTTGCATAGTAAATCCCGTCCTAATAAAGGGAGGGGACACTCTGGCATATAGAGAAATTCATGAGTCAATTTAGTACCTCCAGTCGTACACTCCATTGGTTGCAAAAATGGCCTCAAAGCTTTCCTTCCTATAGCCCCAAGAATGGTGGTAGCAGTCTTACTTAAGTGTCCTTTACAACCAGTTATCACTGAATGAGTGGCTCCACTATCTAATAAAAAATGTATAGTTTCATTCCCCAGCTTTACTGGAACCAGGGGATCAGCTGAGGAAATTCTGATTTTCTGCCCCGGTCCCCTTCACTCCATATCTGACTCCTCTAACATAAATAGGTCGGTGTTTGCTGGGCTCTGTAGCTTTGCTATCCTTCTTCGATTTGGACATTCATCTTTCCAGTGCCCTTCCTGCCTACAAATTGCACATTGATTTGGACCCAAAGCGGGTCTAAGGAGGCCTCCTCCTGGCCTCCCTCCCCTTCCACCTCTTCCTCCTCTGTTACCTCTCCTGCTTCCCCTGCCCCTGCCTTGGAATTCATTGCTCTGGACAGCTGCCAGGAGAGAAGCCTGCAGTTTCATTTGATTTTGTGTTTCTCGTGTTCTCTTTTCATCTCGATTATTCTATACCTTACACGCTATTTCTATCAGCTGTGAAATAGACATTCCCCAGCTTCATCTACCTTCTGCAGCTTCTTTCTAATATCCTGAACTGACTGGCCAATGAAGAGCATATTAAACAGCCTTTGATTCGCTTCCTCATTTGGATCCAGGTCTGTCCATTTTCTGGCTGTTTCGCATAATCTTTCATAAAAGGCCGAGGGATTTGCTTCAGGCCCTTGCTTTACTTCATACAATTTTGATGCATTCTTTGGTTTCGGAACCCCGTGCCGAAACCCATATAAAATTAGCTGTTGATACTGCCTCAATAGCTCCCTACCCCCGCTCCTATTTGGATCCCACTCTGGATCCCTTCTGGTGCATAAATAGACCTCAGGATCCCCCTTTCTGTCCCTTCTCTCACCCTCTTCTTTTGCCTTAGCAATTACCAGCCTCCTTTCTTCTCCCGTCAGGAAAGTATTCCACAGCGCCTGCACATCTCCCCAGTTAGGATTATGAGTTATCATAATAGTCTCCAAAAGCTGATGCAGCTTCTCAGGATTTTCCCTATATGATCCAATAGGCTGCTTCCAGTTTAGTAAATCCGAGGCTGTAAAAGGAACATGTACAAATACTGGCAGCCCTTCTGGTCCCACTGCTTGTCTCAAAGGAGCCTGTAGAACAGGTTGTTTCCGTCTCCTAGTTCGGCCAGAAATAGGGCTGGACTCTTGGCTTTCTAGCGGGGGAGGCCGATGCTTCAACTGAGGTGGAATCGTTTCCACAAGAGGGGGGCACTGTCAGTAGTTGTACATCCTCCTGCTCCTCTCCATTCAGAATTTGTCTCTTAGCACAATACCCGCTCTCTTCCTTCTTTCCTACTGCAACCATTACAGATTCCTCCTTACTTATAAGTTCACATTCCCTCTGAATTTCTGCTTCCCTATATAGTGACACAAAAGCCTCCACATAGGGTATTTCATCCCACTTCCCCTTCCGGCAACAAAACAGCAGTAACTGTAATATAGTGTTATAGTTCAAGGTCCCATTTTTTGGCCATTGCTCATCACATTCCAGCTTATGCATTGGCCACCGTTGATTACAACATCTTTTCATTCTTTTTTTTTGGCATCCGAACTCCTCCAAAAATATTCCAGTGTTTCAAAATACAACCCAAAGGGCTACAGGGAGGAATCATGGATTGGCTTGATCCCATGTTAATTACCTAGAAATACCAATCTTATTACCTAGAAATACCTTTTTTCCCGTACCTTTGTGCGCACTCTGCTCTGAACCCTCTGGTCAATTTAAGGCAACCTTTGCCAAGCGTCTACATGCGACTTTATTCCTTTATGCACACTCAGCTCCGACCCCTCTGCTCAATTTAAGGCAACCTTTGCCGAGCGTCTATGTGTGACATAATCCAACATAATCTTCCGTGGAAGTAGGTAAAGTTTATACTCACCAATCCAAAGATTCACACCACACTTTCGCCCTGGCACAAATATCTCTGGTCGGCGTTGCACCTTTTAGCCTCTTGTCGTCCCGAATTCGGTGGGAGGTCAGAGGACTCCCCGATCAACAGGTCTGTGCCCGCTGGAGCTCGATCCGATCCAGTCCGCTGTTGGGAACGGCAAGATGATCCGGGCAAGGCCTTCTGGCAAGTCCCACCTGCGTCGCCAAACTGTTGTCCCAAAATCTGGGTTCTGTTACCCGGTATGCAAGCAACCAATGACACACAGGGTCGAGATATTTGTTGATTTCATTTCTGCGCAGAGATGGGGGCTAGGTGGTAAATCCACAGAGCTAGCACACTTTCTCCCCTTCTCGTTCTTTGTTTATACACGCTTTTCAAAGAGTACTTCATGCAAGTTTTCCTGTTGGTTACAGTTTCATTACCTCAGGCATTCGCTCTGTGCTTGCACTTTTACATTCTTGTTAATTAGCATAGGAAGTGAAGAAGAGGCGGTAACATCATTGTCATGTCATTTCCATCTCATTATTCATTTAGGGGTGTGAAGTTTAATATGTTAATAAGCCTTAATGAACCTAAGGTCACTTCTGGCTTATTCTGCTGTTTTTGTCTTACCTTCCCCTCACAATCTTCACAGCGCTGTGGTTTCATGAAGGTCATTTAGCCGGAGCTGGTTATCCTTTGCAGTACTGTTTTTCTCTCCCCCTTGTCCTTGAGTCTTGTTAACTATTTGCAAGTTTTTTCTCACAGTATTTCTCTAACACCAACACCCCTGCTGATTCCTCAGCCTGGTTGTGCCCTGCCAGGCACTAACAGCAGCCTTTTGGCCACTGGTGGCCTCTCAGGTCTTGAGGCCCAAGTGAGCTCACTAGCAGAAGCAGCAGCAAGGTTCCTCCTCCTGGCTTCCAGGTGCGTGGGGCTGGAATCACCTCCCTGTCAGCACTGACACCATTTTCCTGCTGCGAGGCTTCCAGGTGCAAGGCTCAAGTGCCCTCACACTCAGCATCAAAGCCTTGTGCCTGCCAGTGGCCATGCTGGGCTGCACTACAGGGTTTTCCATTGCAGGAGGACTGAAGTAGGGGACACAGAACAGATCCAAGAGCAATGTGCTCAGTGCTAAGAGAACGTTGAAAACGCTACATGTCTGTAGCCAGAAGAGAATGGAAGGGAGCAGAGGGACTGCTTTGGCTAAAAGGCAGTGCCTGACTTGAGCAAGACCACACATGTGCTTCCATACAAAATACTTAGGCAGCTCCATCAAGCTGCAGAAGAAAGGTTAGCCAGTTGATTACTCGCACGAGAAGGGACATGGACTTTACGGTGCCAGGCAAGCTCCATATCCCTGCAGGCTTGTTAGAGGGAAGTGCAGTGTGCCTGGCAACTTTTGAAACCCCTTGGAGTTTAGGTTCAGCCTGCAGCAAGGATTTCTCACAGCCAGACCATTTAGTGGGAAACCATTACCGTGCTGTGTAAAGCAAATATTTTTCACCAGCTTGTGTTGAGTTCTTGTGTTGAGTCACCAGTTCTTGTTTTCTTCTTGAAATTGTATGAGTAAAGAGAAAAGCAAGAACCCAGCCCCTCCAGGAGAGCTCCTGCTGAAGGTGGCAGCCCAGCATGCCAAGAGGCCCACTTGCGTTCTGAGGCCATACTTGAAGACCAGGCTGAGAAAATTGTGGGCTTTCCCTGAGGGCTTTGGCTCCCCAGTATGGCTTAAGGCCTTTGTGATGAGGAGTTCCCGCACCCTTTTCCGATCCAAATCATGCTCCCATACAGGCAGCTGACTCTCTGCTGTGACAAACGTGGTCTGGAGGAAAACGCCAGCCCAAGATGTCTTTCTGCCTTGCTTTCTTCTGGTAGAGATCAATCTTTTCAAACAAACCAAAACCAGAACCAGTCATTCCTCTCCATGTTATAGGCTCCCCAAATAAGAGCTACAGAAGGACCAAAGCACAGGGAATGGCCGGGCAATAAAGTGCCAGAGGGTATTTGCTGCAGGAGGAGTGAGGGCTGTTGGGGAGAAAATGACCACATCTGAACTTTGCATAGACCGGGGCAGGCTGTGAGTGAACAGCTCTTGGTCAGGAAGGAGAGGCAAGAGAGAGGTCGCTGAAAGCCACATCTTGTCATGCAGAGGTGAGAAGAAGCCCAGCAGAAGTGCTTTGAAGAGGAAGAGAGAAGCCAAACAAGGAGCCGCATTTGGCCCTGCCACATATTCACGGTGTGCTTTCAGCCCAAGGTGGGGGTGCGCTTCTGGAAGGACCAAGCGGGCAAAGGCTTTGTGGCTCTTGCCTCTGGCTGAGGAAGCTCCCAGGCCCCAGGCTGCTGGAAGAAGACTCTGTTGGGGCAATCAGTGCATTCTTGGCTGTTCTGTGTCTACTTGCTGCTGTTCCAGCCTGTGCAAGAGAGGCCTAGGCTGGAGTAACATGTCATTGGAGTCAGACCCTCTCCTCGGCCAGAGGTCTGGCTGTAGAGCCAGGAGGCAGAGGCTCTGCGGGCTGGCAGAGGCCACGCGGGGGACTTCTGGGAGGAAAACGTCTGCACTGGAGGGGAAGAGAGCTGCATTCCCGAATTCCCCCTCCGACAGCATTTCTACTCTAGCTTCCTCCCCTTCTCGCACCATGGTCCACTGCCTGCAGCTTTTCCTACCAGCACCTCAGGCCCTCTCCCATGTCTATTGCCTGCCTTAGCCAACAGACCCCAGCCCACTTCTGGGGCACTTCGCTCTGCCCCAGAGATCCCTCCCGGCAGCAGGGCACTGCCTCGGGGCACCAACCTCTTGGCAGGTGCCAAGGAGCAGCTGGCACAAAGCCTCCTTGGGCCAGCAGAGCTGCTGCTGCTGCTGCTGCTGGGGGTGGGCAGAGCAGGGGCAAAAGCACTTTCTGAGCTTCCTCACAGACCTGCTGACCCCTCAGCAGCCTCCCCAGTCTCCAGCTCTTCTCCAGCCTTGGCACCTCCTTTTCCCTTCCCCCAAAACAACAGCATGGAACAGAAAGACGAGACTCGGGAAAGCTCCTTCCCTGTGGAGTCATCCCTGCCTTGACTTCCCTCCGGGCAAGCTCCTGGGGCTTAGCAGCAGCTCTGAGCAGCCTTGCCCCACGCAGCACCCGATCTGGGACAGCAAGATCCTGCCGTTCTGTGGGCTGCTCCTTTCCCCCCATGGCTTCTCCACGCAGCCCTGTGGGCAATTGCCCAGGCAGGCTGAGTGCTGACCATCACAGGTGGCAGAGGCATGGCCCTGGGCACCCTGACCTCCCAGGACACTGCTCTCAGGCACAGCCCTGGGCACACCTGGCTGCACGCAAGCCCTGCTCGCACAGCCCTGCCGCCCTCCCCGGCAGAAGGGAGCTGTGCCGCCCTGTCCCTCGGACACTGTGGCAGCAAGTCCCTGCCCTAAAGCACTAGCTGCTCCACCGAGAGAGCTCTCCGGAAAGATGGCCTCAACCATTGCCTGCGTGAGGTCTCCAGGACCCCGCGAGCAGCCCAGCAGCACTGCCCTGCAGCCAGAGACTTCCCACTGGAAGGGCTCTGCCCATTTCTGCCGCAAGGAGCTCTCAGCTGCTGCCTCCCTCCCGAGCGTCCGGAGCTTCCCTCCGTTTTGTCTCAGCTCAGCTCAGCGCGGGCAGGCAGTGCCCTCAGCACTGCGGCTCCTGGCAGAGGAGCTGCTCCTGCACCCAGCAGGGAAGTCATTTCCCCAGGCTTCGGGCAGTGAGTGAGCTGAGTCAGCCTGGGCCCCTCATTTCTTTGGGGAGAAGCCCTCCAGGTGGTGGGGCAGACACCTCCATCCCATGCACGCCACTAACCCCCAGGATGGTTGTGCGATTCATCCTGCCTAAGCTGCCGTGTGCCCAAAAGAGGTGCACAGAAGTGTGCGAGCTCCTTGTCCCCCCTCCCATTCCAGTCCAAGGCAGTGGAAGGTGGGAGTCAGCTGCTGCCGTGGAAACACTGGGTGACACCGGAGGTGATCCAGGGCATGCGCAAGCACCTGCGAGCTCTCCCTGGGCAATGTGGAGAGACACAGACCCACGTGTGGCATCATCTGGGGGCTCTGGGGGACATTCCTAGAGGCAGGATGCACCAGCTGCCCACACCTGGAAGGAAGAAACTTCTGCTTCGGCACTGAGCCAGGGCTTTGCTGCCTGCCAAGGCCTTGCTGGAGGTTTCCCTGCCGTCGGTCCGTTCTCAGCACTTCCTTGCACTGGGGACAACACAGTAGCAGCCTGTGCTGTGTTGTCATGGGTGGAGGCTGGTGCAGTGCCCCACTGCCCCCCTCCCCTCGCAGCCAGGTTTCCCGCATGGGGCCATGGCCTGGCTGAGTGCAGCCGCAGCACCCAGCCCAACCGGTCCCCCAGTGGGGTTATCCCTGCCCCAGGACCTCCCCAGTGCGGGGGTCACGGCAGCCCCACAAGTGCCCCATGCAGCCCCTCCCCACTGCAGGGCCAGCCCTGGCCGGGGGCCCGCGGGGGTCCCGTTCCCCTCTGTGACACGGGCTGGCGTCACAGGGGACATCCCTGCCGGGTCACAGCCACCGCTGCCCTCTCCCGCCCGCCCTGGCACCCTCCCCACTCGTCCCGCACAGCCCGTCGCAGTGCAGGCGCTGGGGCTGCTCTGGGCACCGCTGTGCTGCCAGGAGCCAACGAGCCCCAGCAGGAGCCGGCGACGGGAGCCCGGGGTAGCACGGGGCTGCGCTGAAGGGCGCAGCAGGAGCAGCCAAGCGGCCAGGAGGCCTTTGCCAGGCCCCTCCCGCTGCGCAGCGAAGCCTGAGCGCCCGGCACGGACATGGAGCTCCGGGATGCTGGCCGCGCCACGCAGCGTGAGCAGCGGGTGCCCATCATCTTCCCGCGGGGTAAGGCCTTCGCAACCTCCTTGCCCAGGATCGCTGTCGAGAGTCTGAGCGCCAAGATGGGCTGTAGATGCCCGGGGGCTGCTGGGGGCCTGGGCAGGCTGGGGGTGCCCCAAGGGTCCTCCGCTGATGGTGCCTTGTGGTGCAGGGGGCATGACGTGTCTTTGCCTTGCTTTGCAGTGGCCATGCCCATCTGGGAGGGTGTCTCTAACTACATCCTGGAGAAGCTGGCGCTGAACAAGGTGGGTGTGCCATCCTCTCCCTCCCCTCCCACACCCATGCTGGCAGCAGCACTGACCCCTCGGGGCCATGGGCCGCAATAGTCCTGCCCCTCCTCTCCAAGCAAAAGCAACCCCCCTGCAGAAGCATGCTGCAAATGACAGCTGTGCCCCAGACCGACTTCTCCCAAAAGGGAGATGCCCAATGTGCAGTGCAGCTGCGGTTGCTGGAAGGGTGGGAGGCTTTCTGGGCCCTCTCTGGAGATCCTGGCAGAGTGCAAGGCCAGAAAGGGAGCTGTTCTGGGAAAGCCTTTTCTTCACGTGCTGGAGGGGAGGCAACATTGCCTTTGGAGGCTGAGGAAGAGGGGGAGGAAACTATGGGGAATGGCCTTCTCAGGGAGTTCTCCAGGGCTTCAGCCAAGCTTTCCACAAGTCCCTGTCTTGCCCCTTTGCATGCCAGCCATGGGCAGGGCACCTAGCCCCGTGGCCATGCTTGGAGAAGTCCTGTCTCTCTTTGTCTGTCTCCCATGCTTCTGAGGCTTCTCCCCACTTCTCTGGCTGCAGGATGTGAGAATTATTCCCCTTGGCACCTTCAGTGTTGTTTCAAAACAAGTCGTTGCTGGCAAGAATGGTCCTCTGACTGTTCGGAGACCCGCATTTCGCCTCTCAAGCAACCTTGTGGATCTTCAGGGCCTCAGCCATGAGGAGGCCTCTGTTGCTGGTAAGAAGGCAGGCTGAAACCTCGGCTTCCCCTGGGGACATCGCGGGGCTGTGGCTCCCTGCTGTTTCCCAGGGGCTGTTAGAAACTGAGGCTTGCTGTCCCAGGTGCTGAGCAGAGCTTCAGGGTGTTTTGATTATCACAACATTATAATGCAGAATCCAACGAGAGTCTCTCGGTGTGTCTCTCTTGGACTGGCTCGAACGGATGGGACCGTACTGGGGCTTCTGTGGCTGCTGCTTCCAGTGCCGTATAGTTGCCACTGTTGTTCCCTGTTGATGCAACAGCAGCCCTCTGCTCAAAAGGACAAGTCCCTCCTATTGCTTCCTAACACCGATGCATTAAGAGGCAGCATGGAAGGCTGTTGTGCAGCCCATGTGTTTTCCTCCTCCTTTGGAGCCAGCGTGGCATGGCACAGCTAAGGCTCGTCAAAGCTGGCATGGCCTGAGTGCCGGCACCATTCCTCTGTGCACTGCCTTCTGCTGGCAACTGCCCCCCTTGCTGCTCTGCTTGGCCTGCCCTCCTGTCTCCCGCTCCCAGGAGGTGGCCAGGGCTCGCTCTTGGTGTCTGTGCAGGGAAGGAAGCCCTGCGGTAGCCTTGTCCCAGGAGGCTGCAGAGTGCTTTGAATTTGGGCCAGGGAGGGCTGACAGGAGCCTCCTGTGGGGGCTTTTGTGGGGGTTAAAGCAGAGAGCTCTGCAGCTCTGTGCTGCCGCAAGACCTTCAGGCGCCCAGCACTGTGTGGGCGCCTGCTGAAGGGCTCCGTCCGTGACTGTGCTGCTCTTTGCTCGTTGCCTAGGGCGCAGGAAAGCTGAGACCCTGAAGTATCCTCACTTAGCCGTGGCCATCTCTATGCCTTGGAAAACAGCGGCGGCCTGCGTGGAGGAGACCGTGTACCTTCTGTCTTGCTGTCTGGCCAATGGGAAGAACGTGGCCCTTCTTTTCAAGGGCATTGGCGTGCTTCTCATTGAAGGCAAAGAGGTGACAATGCGGTTTTACAGAGGCTTTCTGCGCAGGCTGAATGCCTCCCCACAGCTGCTCAAAGCTCTTCTGGATGTAAGTCTGCCTTTTCCACAGCTCTCCTTCTCACTCCTTTGCAAGCCTTGCCAAGTCCAAAGCAACCGCTTTCCCCCCACTGCCAGGTCCTGGGAGTTCTTTCCTGCTAGGCTTCCTCCAGAAGTCTTCCAGAAAGTCAGCCTTCATTTGAGGTCTTTGTGTTAGGATCCCATTTGTCTCCAGGCCTCCTCTGGCCATGTTTGGGATTGTGGGGCAGTGAATCCAACAGCTGCTCCTCAAGTTGCGGAAGACTCTCGGGGTGTGTCACAGACAAAGTCATTGCAAGCCAGGGCCTTTGCCCAGGTCTCCAGTGCAGCCGTGTCATTCAGCCTGGGCTTTCTGGTGCAGAAAGCCTCTGCTTGCCTCCCTTGACTTCTCCACTAGGCAACAACTGCTCTCCTGCATCAGCTTCTGGCTCTTACCCTTGACAGAAGCCTGCCAGTGTTTCTGGCCATCTGCCTGTATTATTCCGCACCTGCTGTTCTGTAGAATGGAGGTGGGATTGTGAGGAAGAGTGAGGGGTGTTTCCCTGTTTGAGAGGCAGCTTCTTCTCTGATTAGTGGAAACACGGTCTGCCCTTGTGGGTAGCAAGGTCCTTTTCTTCGTAGCATCTCACCCATGTCTCTGCCCTTTGCAGATGCCAGAGATGAGGCATTCAGTTCTCGCAAGCACCCAAACAGCGGCTTCCCTGATCCATTCTGGCTCTCTCATTGTCTTTCCAACGTGAGTACTTTGGTTTGCTCTTTTCCACCTGAGCCCCTGGCTCACCCAAGGAGCAGCTCCTCATGCAGGTTTGGTCGAGGTGTGTTGCCAGAGCTAGTGAAGGCTGCTCAGGAGGTGCTTGCAGAGCAAGTCTTCCGAAGAGTTGGATCCCCATGTCCTTCAGCCATGCCCTGGCTTTGTTTGGGCTCTGTGTGGGGGTTCTGCTGAGCTCTGTGCTGGCTCCCACCTTGGGAAGGCCTTTGTTCCACTAGTGGCCCAGGAATGGAGGCTGTTCTTTGCAGATGCTCTGCCCTGAGCTTGGGAGGGATTGCAAGGGCTGTGGAGGTCTAGATTAGAATTTCCTAAGAGGGTGGAAAGCTGGAGGAAAGAGATCTTGTCTGATGTGCCTGCACAGGAGCCTGCTCAGGATCTGTCAGACAGGCTGCAGTGTTGACCTGGAGGGTTTGCTTTGGAAGGTTAAGAAGCAGCTCTTTCCCCAGGGGTAGAGGGAAGGCCTGGAGCAGTGTGAGGAGGAAGCTTGTGGCCCTGCAGGCAGGCATGCTGGGTCCCTGCACTTCCTGAGGGAGTCCTGCAGGAGATGACCTGTCCTGCATATTCCCCCTTTGGGAAAGGCTGCTCTTCCTAGCAGCTGGGCCATGTGTCTGTGCGTCCAGAATTCACAGAAGCAGCAAAGGAAATGCGGGGCCCTTCCTTGCGAGCGGTGTCTTTTTCTGGTTTACAGGTATGTGCTTGAGAGTGCCCCTCCAAGACCATCTGTGGGAGCTGTGAAGCCCAGATGGGAAGAGGAGAAGGGACTAGATGTTGCCAGCAGCAAGGAAGGTAATGGAGTGGCTGATGCCTGGCTGGGCTTTGCACCTTCTCCTTTGTTGGTCCTTGGCAGGGCGTTGGAGCCAAGGCTGCAGCACCGTAGCTCGCGTAGCATGAGGCACTAGAGGCAAGGCAGCTCAGCCCTGATGGGGAGTCAAATATCTGATCGCTTGTGCCAAGACTTCCTTCCATCTTCAAAGCAGGCCGTTCTGTGTTTCTCCTACACATTGCCTAAGCACGGCCTTTGGCTTGACTCTGTAGGCCTGTGATGTTTGTTGAAGGATCTACATGCCACTCTGGTTTTAATGGCCACCGTGATGCTGCTCTGAAGTGTTTTCTTCCCTTCTGATTACAGAGAATGTGTCTGGCCAGCGCCTCCTCCAGCGAGAGAGGCAACCTGAATCAAAAATGGTGGCTACCACTGTGGAGGAAGGCATGGTGGAGGAAGAGCCTCGAGGCAGGTGAGACACTTGGGGGAATGGCGGAGGGTGACCCTGTAGCCTTGTGTGTCTTGGAGGGTGATGTTTCCCTTGGATACAAGGTCCCAACAAGCTCTGAATGCCATTAACGCTTTGCCACGAGGACTAGGCCTCCGCTGCTGGCTGGGCAGCCCAGAGCAAGTGCCTGGCAGAGCCTGCTCTTGGCTTTCTGCCCCCGCTGCCTCTGCTTCCAGCTTCCAGACCTTTGGGCAACTCAATGTAATTGGTCCTTTGGGAAGAGGAGGGCCTTTTCCCCTAGCCCATAGATGAAAGTAATGCGGATGCTGCTCATTTGTGGAGAGCAGGGCTGGGTGTCTCAGGAAAATTTTGGAGGCTGAGGAAGAGTCTGCATGCTCTTGTCAAGCCTTGTGAGCAGCTTAGTGGAAAAACTCAAGCGGCGTGAGGTGCAAGAGGAATGTTGGAAGGAATGCTGCTGGAGGGGAGAATGCCTTGGGTGAATATCTCCCCAAAGCTGTGGTGTTTCCCCTTGGGCAATGCCCTTCCTTTGACTGCCAGCAGCAAGGAGGAAGGAAGGTCATTTCCAGGCAGCAGTCAGGGGTGTTGATCAGCAGACTCGAGATGTTGTGTCCTTGGTCAGGCAGCCCTTAGAGGCAGGGGCAAGATTTTTGGGCACTTTGAAGAGGTAGGAAGGAGGGACATGAGTGCCTGAAGACGGAAGGAATGCAAGGGACAGAGCAGTTATTCCTGGTTTTATTTCTGAAGCTTCCAAGAAAGCTTGTCCTTGGGGGCCACACAGCAGTGGCTACTGGAGTGCTCAGGACAGCGTGTAATGGTGTGTGCTGGAGCCTGTCCTTGGAGCTGACCCTGCTGCTCTCCTTGGTGCCTGGAGAAAAAGTCTTGCTGTGGGCACCCAGAGCTTTCCCTCGGCACGCTGTACAGCCCTGGGTGTTTGGGTGGTGGGGAGTCTCTGTGTCACACTTCCCCATGGTGTGTATTTGCAGCATGCTGCCAGCAATTCAGTCAAGCTCTGCAAAGGAGGATTTAGTGGGCTGGAGGAAGCAGCTGCCAGAAGCCAGAGCGGGAGCTGGCTGGCCCGAGATTGGCTATCAGAAGTCAAGAGAGGTAGGTGCTCCTGATGGAGGTCCTTCTTTTGCCAGCTTCTTTCTGCCAGAGCATCGTGGTGTGGGCGCTGGCTGGACAAGAGCCTTTCCCGTGGGTTCTGCTGGGCCCTGCGTGACTGTCCCCGGGGTTTGCTGTCAAAGGCGCTGCTTGTGCTCCACTTCTGCAATGCATCTCTCATGACTCCTTCACTCTCCATTAACCTCTCCCAGCAGAGCCTCTGGGACCCTCGCTCTAGTGGCCGTGGAACAACTGGGCCTGTCAGCTATAGCAGATGGAGAGTTATACAGCGGTGTGATTATTCAGACGCTTGGTTCAAACTGGAGAGGGATGTTCAGCCTTGCTGGGCTTCCCTTCAGGGTAAAAGAGCACTGCCAGGGAAGGGTCAGAGCAGAGGCTGGGGAAGAATCTTCCCTTCTGGGAAAACAGAGCTGCCGTAGCCCCCACTGCCCCCTCCTGTCCTCCCTAGCAGGACTGCCCTGCACATTGCCCTAGAGTTCAGTGAGCTGCCTTCCCCTGCACTCGCCTGCCTTGACTCCCCAATGCTCTGCTGGATTAGCCTCTTTGTGCTTGCCCTGGACATAATCCTGCCAGAGCTTTTAGGCTTTTGCCTATATTCTCCTACAGCTGGTCTTGTGTGGAATGGAGGGGCTGCTGTGAGCAAGAACGATGGGTGTTTCTGAGTTTCTGAGAGGCACCTTCTTCTCTGAGCAGTGGAAACATTGGCTGCCTTTGCCAGCAGCAAGATTCTTTCCTCAGCAGCATCTCACCGGTGTTTTTCACCTTTGCAGATGCTGAAGATGAGGGACTCAGTCCTCGCAGACAGCCAGAGGAGTGAGACTGAGGCCCCTTGTGCTCTTCCAAGCATTTTTCCAACGTGAGTACTTTGCCTTGCTTCTTTCCCCCGCCTTACAAAGGCAGCAGCCTCTCAGCACAGGTTTGTTAGGGCTGCAGTGCCAGGGCTGGGGGAGGCTGCTCTCAAAGTGCTTTTTGAGCAAGACTTCCCAGCAGCTGCATCCCAGTGGCCTGTACGCATGCTCTGCCTTCATACAGGCTCTGTTGGAAGGCTTTGGCCAGGAATTATGCTGGCTCCCACCAAGCAAGAGCTTTATTCTGGGCTGCCTTCGCACCTTTCTCTGTCTTTGTCATGGGTGACAGCAACAATCCATTGCCCATCCTGGATCACAGAGTCCTTGGGGCCACGGGGCAGTGGCTAATGTAGCTGGCAGCACAGCGCGTAATGCTGTGCCTCGGAGCCTGTCCAGGCAGATGACCCTGCTGCTCGCCTTCCTGCATGGAGAGAAATTTTCACTGTGGTTGTATCCAGAGCTCTCCTTCAGGCATGACGTGCAGCCCTGGGTGTTTTGTTAGGGGGTGATCCCCGTTCCTGTTGATGTGACCCCAGTGAGTGGGACCCATGTGCTTCTGCTACAGAACTGCCTTCTGCGGCAGAAGCAGGTGCCCAACTTGTCAGGCTGAAATGGAGACCCTACTCCCCCTGTGCTCATGCCACCTCCCCGCGGTGTGTATTTGCAGTCCACCCCTAGGCACCCCAGTGTGCTCTGCCCAGAAGGCAGTGCCAGGTGGGAGGAAGCCGTCTTCAGAAGCTGGAGCACCTACTGAGTGGCCTGGGAATGAAGTGGACAAGAATGCCAGAGCGGTAAGTGTCACTGTTGGAGGCCCTTCTTTTCCAGCGTGCTTCCTGCAAAAGCCTTGTGCTATGGGCGCTGGCTCACAAGAGCCCTTCCCATGGGTTCACTGAGCCCTGCCTGACATCGCCCAGTCCTGCCTTCAAAGGCGCCGGTGGTGAATGTTGTTTTGGAATGCATCCACTGTTGCACCTTGCTCTCCGTGAACACACCAGCAGAGCCTCTGGGGCCCTCCTGCTGGTGGCACTGGAAGTGCTGGGCCTTTCTGTGACAGAAAGTGAAGAGCTTCTGCTCAGCTCTATGATAATTCAGATGCTTGTTTCAAGCAGGAAAGGGATGTTCAGCCTTGCTGGGCTTCCCTTCAGGGTAAAAGGGTGCTGACAGGAAGGCTCCCGGGAAGGCTCAGAGCAGAGGCTGGGGAAGAACCTTCCCTTCTGGCAAAACGGAGCTGCCGTAGCCCCCACTGCCCCCTCCTGTCCTCCCTAGCAGGACTGCCCTGAACATTGCCCTAGAGTTTAGTGAGCTGCCTTCCCCTGTGCTTGCCTGCCTTGACTCCTTCATGCTCTTCTGGATCAGCCTTTTGGCTCATCCCTTGACAAAAGCCTGCCAGAACATTTAGCTCTTTGCCCATATACCCCTGCAGCTGCTCTTGTGTGGAATGGAGGGGCTGCTTTTGAGCAAAAGCAACGGGTGTTTCTGCAGTTCTGAGAGGCAGCTTCTTCTCTGAAGCATGGAAACACAGGCTGCCCATGCCAGCAGCAAGAGCCTTTCCTTGGCAGCATCTCACCTCTCTTTCTCACCTTTGCAGATGAAAATACGCAGGGATTCAATCCTGACAGCCACTAAAGCAGCTTCGATTGTGTCCCTTGAACCTCTTCCAAGTATTTTTCCAACGTGAGTACTTTGCCTTCCTTCTTCCCCTCTCCCTGACAAAGGCAGCAGCCTCTCCGCACAGGTTTGTTAGGGCTGCATTGCCAGGGCTGGGGCAGGCTGCTCTGAAAGTGCTTTGGGAACAAGTCTTCCCAGCGGCTGGGTCCCTCTTCTAGTTAGATTCCCGGGGGCCAAATGCATGGGTTGGCAAGCCGGCACAAACTCACTCACACACACACATACACAAACACTCTTTAGGAGCAAGCAGTTTATTAGTAGATACTTACAAACAGACCGACCCAATGTTAATCTCGAGAAGGACCACCTCAATGCTTGTCCCAATCATCTGCATGATGAGAGAGAGAGAGAGTCGGCAGGCACAATCTTTTCGGACGTCCCCGAGGAGGCAACGTGGTCCTCTGTTGTGTAGCAGCCTCTCTCTCCTTCAGAAAAACTCCGGTATTTATGATTACTTGCGGTAGGCGGGAGTCCCGGCACCTGGGGCCAGCAAGTGCAGGGAGTCTAGCCCAACTCTGCCCCGGTTGCATAACCGGGCTATGATACTGCGCATGCGTGCAGACTTATTTCGGGGGCCACATTTGGCTTTGGAGGTCGCTATTTCACTACTCTTCAGCTTCTGACCTTCATGTTGACTGCTTTTCATGGTGATTCTGTGGCTGGAAGCCACTGAATCTACATGTAACCAACCACTGTTCTTTCTCACAGATTTCCAAGACCTTGTCAGTTACTTATTTGTATCCCGCTTAACACAGCGGTATTGTTTAGGCACTGAAAAGTTACAACACTAGACTATTCCCACCAAGTATCAGGTAGTACAGATACAAAAAGTTACAACATGGACCATTCCCATCAAGTGTCAGGTAGCAGGGATACAGTCGCAGTGACCTGCATGCATGCTCTGCCTTCACCTGGGCTCTGAGGGTGGGGAGAGGGTTCTGCCACTCTGCCACATCATCTCTGTGATGTCTTCACCTGCTAAGGGCTTTGTGTGTAAATGCTTGATGCCTTTCTCCTTCTTTGACACTGGGTGCCCAGCAACAACCTATTGCCCACCCCTGAACACAGAGTCTTTGGGGCCACGGAGCAGTCTTGTGTAGTTGGCAGGACAGCAGGTAATGCTGTGCCTTGGAGCCTGTCCTTGCAGATGACCCTGCTGCTCTCCTCACTGCCTGGAGAGAGTCTCCCCTGGGCTCCTGGAGCTCTCCTTCAGGCATGACGTGCAGCCTCAGGTGTTTTGGTGGGGGGTGATGCTCTGATGTGGCTGAAGTCAGTGGAAGCCCTGTGCTTCTGCTGCAGAATTACCTTCTGCTGCAGGAGCAGGTGTGAAGCTGGTGAGGGCCAGGTGGGGACCCTACTCCCCCTGTGCTCATATCACCTCTCCGCGGTGTGTATTTGCAGGCCAGTGCCCGTCACCTCAGAGTGCTCTGCACAGAGTGCAGCAGCAGGCAGGAAGAAGGAACGGAGAGAAGCCCGAGCACTAGCTGCATGTCCTCTGAGCGAGGGCCGTCAGAGGTCTGGAGTGGTAAGTGCTCCTCATTGAGGCCCTTCATGTGCCTGCCTGCTCTCTGCCCAGGCCTTGTGCTATGGGTGCTGGTTGTACAAGAGCCCTGCTGGGCCCTGGAAGGCTTTGCGCAGGGCTTTGTTTTCAGAGTATCCAGCTGTGCTCTACTTCTGCAATGTATCTGCCTCTCCAGCGCTCTCTGTGAGCAACCCAACAAAGCCTCTGGGGCTCTCTGCTTGGTGGCTGTTGAACTGCAGGGCGTTTCCACGCTAGAAGATGGAGAGTTTCTCTTCAGCTGTGTGATGAGTTAGATCTTTGGTGTGAACAAGCAAGGGATGTTCAGCCTTGCTGGGCTTCCCTTCAGGGCAGAAGGGTGCTGACAGGAAGGCTCACGGGAAGAGTTAGGGAACAGCCTTTCCCTTGCAGGAGACGAGACCGGCTCTGGCCCCCACTGCGCACCCCTGTCCTCCCTAGCAGGACGGCCTTGGCCTTTCTGCCGCAGGAGGGCACAGCCTGTTCCTTTCTGCCTCCTTCTCCAGGGGGAAGAAGAGCCATGGGCGGAGACAGGGACAAGCAGGAGAAAGAGCAGCAGCAGTGGCAGTGTCAGCGGCAGACCCGGTGGCAACAGAAGACAGAGCAGCAGTGGCAGGGGCAGTGGCAGCATCAGTGGCAGCCACAGTGCCGGCAGCAGCCCCACTGGCAGTGGCAGTGGGAGCCCCAGTGGCAGACAGAGCGGCAGCCCCACCGGGAGCCCCAGTGGCACTGGGAAACCCACTGTCAGACAGAGCGACAGCCCCAGTGTCAGCAGCAGCCTCACTGGCAGTGGCAGTGGAAGCTCCAGCTGCAGGCACAGCAGCAGCTCCAGTGCCAGTGTCAGACAGAGCGGCAGCAGCAGTGGAAGCTCCAGTGGCGGGGACAGCAGCAGATCCACTGGCGGTGGCAGCAGCAGTGGAAGCCCCGGTGGCGGGCACAGCGGCAGCTCCAGGGGCAGGCGCAGTCGAAGACCACATGTCAGACAGAGGGGAAGCGGCAGTGGGAGCCCCGGGGGCAGCAGCGGTGGCCACAGCAGCAGCCACAACGGCGGCAGCAGCAGCAGCTCTGCTTGTGAGCCGCGCGAGCACCCAGGAAGTTCTTGTGTGCTGAATTAAACCAGCTGCCCCAGGCCGGGTGGCTCTTGGCGGGGTGTGCGGCGCGCTCGCCCGCCTGCAGCGCGGCAGCTCTGGGGAGGCCTGAGGAGCGGAGCGGAGCAGCCGGGGCTCGGGGCCAGGAAGGCTCCTCCTCACAGCGGCTGCTCCCGCGAGGCGCCAGGGAGGGGGCGGGGCTCGGCGGCCGCGCTGCCTGCTGGGATTGCAGTTCCCCGCACGGGCGGCAGCGGCATCGCTGGGCCTGGGGGAGGGAAGGGGGCGCGGCGAGGGGCCCAGGCGTCCGAGCCGGCGCTCGGGTGACGGGGGGAGGGTGCTCGGACGCCTGGGCCCCTGGTGGGGGAAGGGATGGGGATTTCCTGGGCACGTAGAAGGAGGGGCCCGGACGCCTGGACCCCTCGTGTGGGGGGGCAGAGGGGTGTCGGGAGGCCTGGACGCCTGGTGTGGGGGGAGGCAGTGGGGTGTCTGGATGCTGGGTCCCTGGGGTGGTGGGGCCCAGGGGGTTGCTTGGATGCCCCCCAGGATGGAGGGCTGAGGGGTGCCTGGACGCCTGGGTCCCCGGGGTGGGGGGGAGCAGGGGGGATGTTGTCCCACTGGTCCCAATTGCCCTGCACATGGGTGTGCGTGGGGCTGCCGTGTGCGTGGGGCTACCATGTCCATGTCTTTGCCTGGGAAAGGGGCGGCTATGTACTTGGCGTGTGTGTGTCTCACTGGCATGTGTGTGGGACAGCCGTGTCGTTAGCATGTGCGTGTTGTTGGCGTTTTATTGGGGCGGCCATGTTGGCGTGTGTGTGATTGATGCAGAGCAAACCAAGGGTGATGAGCTCGATTAGGTGTGTTTGCCATGACTATGTCTGAAATTAGCTTAAAACTCCAATGCAGTGAGTTCCCAGCAAGACATACGGGTTGAACCAGGTGATGGGATGTCTCCTCCCTGTCAGAGGTGCTCATCGAACATCATCCGTAGCTCCAGCATTTCTCATGGCCAGTTCACACCGCACAGCTGTGGTGGTCTCTGATAGGGCTGCAGTTAGCTGTGCTGTCACTTGATGGCACTGGCTCGCTGGGGATGGGAGCAGCCGTGAGAGAGGGTTACCCGCAAGGCTGGGAGGTGGCCTGGGAGTCCTAGTCCCCTAAGGGAAGGAGACTCCTTTGGAAAGGTGTCTGCTCTGTCCCTCCCTTCTGCAGCGCCCCATCGACCGTGCAAGATTGGAGCTCCCTCCCATTGCTTCCCCTCTCATTTCTTTTCTGTTTTGCTGTCCCACAGGCTTTAGGGGCAGAGAACAAATCCCCAAAGAATCTGCTCAAATATTGGCAGTGACAGGTGAGACTTTTGGGGGGCGAAACGCCTCAACACCAGGGGCAGGGGCTGAAACACCCACTCTAAAACACAGCATTGGCCCCGGCACAGCCCCAGCTTGAATTAGACATTCACACGAGCCTCTGCTTTCAGCTACACACTGCCATCACCCACTAATAGCAGGGAGGACTGGGTGCTCCGTGGTGCCGTTCATTTCCTCCTTGGGTCGTGCTAGCTCAGGCAAACCCTGCTGTGAAGTGGCTGCTGCTCCATGACCTGTGAAGCAGCTGAAAGAGCACCAGTGAGTCCACAGATGACTAACCCTTTGCTTCTGTCCTCCCCAGGGGAACACTTTGTCGATAGGCACCGAGTGGAGCTGATTGAACGCGTTGTTGAAGTGAAAGGTGTCCTGGACCTCCTGCTCAGGGACGTTCTGGACTTTGAGCAATACCGAAGAATTCTGGCGGAGAAAACATCCCACACCATGATGCGTGAGCTGTTCAGGCTGATGCCGAGCTGGACTCCCTGGTGCAAGGATCGCCTGTACGAGGCCCTGAAGAAAAAGCCCCCACCCCTCGTTGAAGCCCTTGAGAAGTAATTTGCAGAGGCACTGACTGCTCTGTGATACAGAGGAGTTCTTCCATGGAGAAGCAAAGTTCCTCTAGGCAGCTCACAAGTGACTTCACAAATGGCAGCATCACCAAATCACTGAATCAACGCATTGCTGAAGTTGGAAAGCACCCCTGGAGAACATCTGCCTCCACCCTCTTTTCTTTTATACCTGGAGGTATACCTGGAGCACGCTGCCCGAGACTGTGTCCAGTTGGATTTTGAGCAGCAGCAAGGATGGAGACTCACAGTCCTGCTGAGCAACTTGGTCCAGTGTTCCATCGCTCTTGCAGTGGAAAATCTTTTCTTACATTTCAATGGGATTTCCAGTAGGTCCATGTTTCTCTTGTGCTGGTGGACCAAGCTCTCCAGGTGTGGCCTCACCTGTGTTGAGGAGGAGGGAAGCATTGCCTCCCTCCACCTGCTGGCAATGCTCTTCCTGATGCAGCCCAGGATACCATGGCTGCTCTTTGCCACCAGAGCACGTTGCTGGTTCATGGTCAGTTTGGTGCCCACCACAACCCGCAGGTCCTTCTCTGAAAAGCTCCTTTCCAGCACAGCCAAGTATCAGCACCCCTCCTTGGTTACTCACCAAGTCCCTGCTTCATCAGGACATTGATGAAGAAGCAATGGGAGACAGTGTGGAGCCCTCCTGGAGGCAGTTGCACAACACCTGCTGCTCTCCCCTCCTGTACTGAGCTTGCCAACACCTCTGCTGCTTCCTCAGGCTGGTTGTGCCCTCCTAGGCACTAACAGCAGCCTTGTGGCCACTGGTGGCCTCTCAGGTCTTGAGGCCCAAGTGAGCTCACTAGCAGAAGCAGCAGCAAGGTTCCTCCTCCTGGCTTCCAAGTGGGTGGGGCTGGAATCACCTCCCTATCAGCACTGACACCATTTTCCTGCTGCGAGGCTTCCAGGTGCAAGGCACAAGTGCCCTCACACTCAGCATCAAAGCCTTGTGCGTGCCATTGGCCTCTCCGGACCTGAGGGAGTAGTGGCGTCGCAGTCAGCACTGCCATCCTGGGCCTGCCACTGTCCTGTCAGGTCCTGAGGCAGAAGTGACCTCCTGAAGTGGAGCAGCAGCAGTGGGCCTGCTCCTGGCCTACCAGAAGTGACCTTGCAAGTTCCCAAAGTGGCAATGGGCCTGGTGTTGGTGGTTCTTTGGGAGAAGTGGCATCAGAACCAGGAGGAAATCCACGTGCCTGCTGCTGGCCTAGGAGCTGATGAGGTGCAAGTCACCTCCCAGGCACCACTGAAGCCATGTGACGGCTCCTGCCTATCAGGGACTGAGAAATCCTAGGTAGAAGAGAATTTCCGAGCTCTTTCTCCCCCTAAGTACAGCCGTTCTTCCTCAGCAACCCTTGGAAGGAACTTCCCCTGTCCCAGCCGCCTGGGATCACTGCCCTCCAAGGGGCACGCGTGCAGCTGTGGGATGACAAATGCAGGTGTTCGATGACGGCAGAGAACTCGCTGAGAAACTCGTGTTACTGAGACACCCTTTACTCTGCCCTTCAGCAGGGCTACAGCTCTGGCGTGATCAGCAAGTCACAGTAACCGAAAGCTTGGCTCGTCTGTCAGGCCAGCTTCTAGAAAGGATTGAGGAATGAGGAGGCGGGGACAGACACGCCTGTATCTTAACATCCCTGGACTTCTTCTCAGAGGAAGTGTCCCCGGAGTGGCAGCATGGTTAGTCTAGTGCCTGAAAGCCTCTGCAACATTAAGGTATCTCCAAACCAACGTGGCGTAGTGAAACTCGTATAACAAAACCACACCGTAGTTGTCTTGGCACATCTCTCACTTGACCGTGCTTTTACAGCCACCTCCAGAGGCGCACAGAAGCAGCAGCAATCTGTAGTGCCCAGCGCTCCTGGCTGAGCCCTCGGAAAGCATTCGGCTTCACTACAGGGTTTTCCAGTGCATGAGGACTGAAGTATGGGACACAGAACAGATCCGAGAGCAATGTGCTCAGTGCTAAGAGAACGCTGAAAACGCTACATGTCTGTAGCCCGAAGAGAATGGAAGGGAGCAGAGGGACTGCTTTGGCTAAAAGGCAGCACCTGACTTGAGCAAGACCACACATGTGCTTCCATACAAAATACTTAGGCAGCTCCACCAAGCTGCAGAAGAAAGGTTAGCCAGTTGGTTACTCGCACGAGAAGGGACATGGACTTTACGGTGCCAGACAAGCTCCATATCCCTGCAGGCTTGTTAGAGGGAAGTGCAGTGTGCCTGGCAATTTTTGAATACCTTTGGAGTTTAGGTTCAGCCTGCGGCAAGGATTTCTCACAGCCAGACCATTTAGTGGGAAACCATTACCATGCTGTGTAAAGCAAATATTTTTCACCACCTCTGCATAGTGTTTTGTGCCGGTCACATCCTTTCTGCTCAGAATATCACAATGCCTCTGTATTGCCCTGGAAAGTGGAGTCCTGGGGTACATCTGCATTTGCTGCAGATCCTTCAGTAGATGTGTGGAGGCCAACACATGCACTTCCAACTTCACCTGCACCTGGGAGAGGGGAAAAAGATCCAATGTTAGTTTTTCAGCACACATAGCTGAAAGCGTTTGTGGAAATAAATAGTACCTGGGAGTGGATGGTGCAAAAATGTAGAGAGATGTAAAGCCCTCAGAGGAACTCAAAATGAAAGGGGCCCATACAGAGGAAGACATTTGATTTTTTTGTGTTTGATTATCACTCAATGGGCTCTTGAGTGAAGGAAATTCCACTGGATATGCACCACACATTTTGTTTAAACCCAGAGACAACATCTTCTTACGCCGTTGGTCACCTTAGAACACACACACATAACTTGCCCTGTCGAAACAGCCTTGCTTCCAGGAAAGCTCATCTACAGGAGTATTTAAGCCAACCACAAAGACCCTCACTGTCTTCCTCCATCCCACATGATCCGATAAATTCTCAGAGGCCAATAAATGGCACTGCATGGGATGACATTCAAAAATGCCAGCGTTAGGCAATAGGTTTGTGGACATTCCAGCAACCTGCAAAAGCTGTGGAGGAACAGCTCAGTGCTGGGCAAGCAAAAGATCCTGGAGCAAAAAGCACTGCTCTGATGAGCTCGCTGCTTTGAAATAGTCTTGTCCCAAAGCAGGGACTGCATAGGAGCAGTTGTTGTGAAAGAGGTTGAATTAGTCTCTGGAGAAACGACCTTTGAATGATGAATTTCCACCTACAAGAGCCTGCAGTATCTGAAGATGTCCAAGGGGGCTGGCGGTGCTTAAAGGCTGCTTGGCTTTTCTTCAAGAAAGCACACCTTCTGGCCCGGTCAGTACTGCTCGTGCTTAGCAATGGATAAGAGCTGTGGCAAACATCAAGCACTATCATATTCACAGAACGTGCCTATGCTATGCTTTCCTGCTGACTACGCCCTACGGGTAGGCAGGAAGAGCCAAAGCCCCTGTGGCTGAGACCGCCGCTGCTGGCAGCTCCTGCCCCGGGCTGGGATGCAGCTGTGCCAGGCGCAGCACTGGAGCCAGCTGCAGCTGGGCTTCCTGCCGCGGGAAGCAGCCTGACCTGCTGCAGCACCTCGGGAACAGACATCTCTGGCCGGAGCCCCAGGAGACTAAAGCCCCGCGAGCTCTGCAAACGCAGCCACGTCTTTCCCCAGCTGGAGCGTGCGGAGCCCCGGGGGCTGGGAGAGCGGCTGCTGCCGGCGCTGCTGCCAGGCCAGGAGCTGCCGTGTGACCGTGCTGAGGGGAAGGCGGCCGAGCTGCAGCCCCGGTGCCTGGGGTGAGATCCCTGCCCCGAGGTAGGGCAGGGACAGCTGGGTTGATGGTGAACATGAAGGTGTCAGGTGCACGCTGGCCTGGCACTGCCCGCTTGTGGGTGCTGTGCGTGGGCCTCGCCGGGGAGGGCTGCATGCCAGAGACAAGGGTCCACACCTGGCCCCAGTGGCAGGACAGCACCTGAGCAGCCTGCAATGACCCAGGCTGCAGCCCTGCTCCACCTGGGCTGAGCCTGGGCTGAAGTCTCACCTCAACCTCATCTACAGGTGGACACAGCGACCTGACCAGGCCATCAAGCAGCCCAAACACCTGCACAGAGCCTCCGCAAAGGCTCTCTCTGCCTTGCATCCCACATAGCATGTCAGCATGTGAGCAGAAGCTGCAGTGATGCCGGGGCCGTGGCAAGACTCAGCCAGCCCTGGCATGACAGGAGCTCTCCGTGCACGGTGCTGTGCAGGACCTGGCCTCAGCTCTCAGAACCACAGAATCACAGAGCGCTTGAGGTTGAAAGGGACCTGGAGAGCCTCTAGTGTACCTGCCCTGCTCATGCAGGGTCACCTAGGGCAGCTTGCCTAGGACCCTGTCCAGACGGCTTCTGACTGTCTCCGGGCATGGAGACTCCACAGCCTCTCTGGGCAACCTGTTCCAGTGCTCTGTCACTCCTCCCAGGGAAAAGGCTTATTCCTTTGTCTTCAGATGGACCTTCCTGGGTTTCAGTCTGGCCTGTTGCCTCTCATCCTATCGCTGGGCTCCACTGAACAGAGTCTGGCCCCATCCTCTCGACACCCACCTTGCAGCTATTTATACACATTGCTGAGATTCCCCTCCCTCAGCCTTCTCTGCCCCAGGCTGAACAGGCCCAGCTCTCTCCATCGTTCCCTGTGGGAGAGACGCTCCACTCCCTTCCTGATCTTAGCAGCCCTTCTGGGGCAGGACTCCACCTGGTATCTCCACGTCTCTCTTGTGTTGTGGAGCCCAGAAGTGGACACAGCCTGGAGGAGGAACTCTGGGACTCAAACCAAAGAAGCTTTCTTTGATTTCCCTCTTACTTCTGGGAGCCTCTGGCATGGGGTTCTTCTAGACAGCTGCCTGTAGAGGCCAAAGTCTGCTCTGCTGCAGTCTAGTGTTGGCATCCCACATTTTGTGCTCTTCCATCCTCTCAGGATCCTCAGCTCCACACTCTCACGGCCACTGCAGCCAAGGTTGCTGCCAGTCTTGATATCCGCATGCAGCCTTCCCTTCTTTTTAAGGCAGAGGTCCAGCAGAGCCCGTCTGCTTGCTGGCCCTGCTGTGTTGTCTCTCCAGGAGCTCTCAGGGTGCATGAAGTCTGCCTTTCCTTTGTCGGAGCCTGGGAAGCACACTGCATACACAAGTGGAAGGCCCACATCTCCAGTGGATCTGAGGAGCTTTCCTTCTCTTACAATACCTATGCAGACTCTTCCTGGGCGGTTGTGCAAATGGAGCCTGTAGGAGCCACAGTTGTCTCAGTGTGGCAGGGGACACTGTCGGGGAGTTCTTGTTTTCTTCTCAAAAGTGTGTGAGTAAAGAGAAAAGCAAGAATTCAACCCCTTCAGGAGTGCTCCTGCTGAAGGTGGCAGCCCAGCATGCCAAGAGGCCCGCTTGCCTTCTGAGGCCATACTTGAAGACCAGGCTGAGAAAATTGTGGGCTTTCCCTGAGGGCTTTGGCTCCCCAGTATGGCTTAAGGCCTTTGTGATGAGGAGATTCCGTGCCCTTTTCCGATCCAAATCATGCTCCCATACAGGCAGCTGACTCTCTGCTGTGACAAACGTGGTCTGGAGGAAAACGCCAGCCCAAGATGTCTTTCTGCCTTGCTTGCTTCTGGTAGGGATCAATCTTTTCAAACAAACCAAAACCAGAACCACTCATTCCTCTCCATGTTTTAGGCTCCCCAAATAAGAGCTACAGAAGGATCAAAGCACAGGGAATGGCCGGGCAATAAAGTGCCAGAGGGTATTTGCTGCAGGAGGAGTGAGGGCTGTTGGGGAGAAAATGACCACATCTGAACTTTGCATAGACCGGGGCAGGCTGTGAGTGAACAGCTCTTGGTCAGGAAGGAGAGGCAAGAGAGAGGTCGCTGAAAGCCGCATCTCCTTCTCGTGCAGAGGTGAGAAGAAGCCCAGCAGAAGTGCTTTGAAGAGGAAGAGAGAAGCCAAGCAAGGAGGCGCATGTGACCCTGCCACAGGTTGACGGTGTGCTTTCAGCCCAAGGTGAGGGTGCGCTTCTGGAAGGACCAAGCGGGCAAAGTCTTTGTGGCTCCTGCCTCTGGCTGAGGAAGCTCCCAGTCCCCAGGCTGCTGGAAGAAGACCCTGTTGGGGCAATCACTGCATTCTTTGCGGTTCTGCATTTACTTGCTGCTGTTCCAGCCTGTGTTAGAAAGACTGTGCTGAAGCACCAGCATCTCTCGGAACGCTGGCCTCAAGCACTTAGTGAGCTGCACTCTGCAAGCAGAATCTCCGTGTACTTGCTGCTGCTCCAGCCTTTGCAAGAGAGGCCTAGGCTGGAGTAACATCTCGTTGGAGTCAGACCCTCTCCTCGGTCACAGGTCTGTCTGCAGAGAAGGTAGTGCCTGCCCTGGCCCTGGGGCCTGTGGGGCAGAGGCTCTGCGGGCTGGCAGAGGCCATGTGGGGTTTTCTGGGAAGAAAACGTCTGCACTGAGGGGAAGAGAGCTAAATTCCCTAACTCTCCCTCCCACCGCACTTCTGCTCTACCTTCTTCCCCTTCTCGCACCATGGCTCCACCGCCTGCAGCTTTTCCTGCTGGCACCAAATGCCCTCTCCTGCGTCTATTGCCTGCCTTAGCCAACAGACCCCAGCCCACTTCTGGGGCACTTGTCTGTGCCCCAGAGATCCCTCCCGGCAGCAGGGCACTGCTTCGGGGCACCCACCTCTTGGCAGGTGCCAAGGAGCAGCTCCAAAAAGGCTCCTGGGGCCAGCAGAGCTGCTGCTGCTGCTGCTGCTGGGGGTGGGCAGAGCAGGGGCAAAAGCACTTTCTGAGCTTCCTCACAGACCTGCTGACCCTTCAGCAGCCTCCCCAGTCTTCAGCTCTTCTCCAGCCTTGGCACCTCCTTTTCCCTTCCCCCCAAAAAACAGCATGGAACAGAAAGCCAACACTCATGAAAGCTCTTTCCCTGTGGAGTCGTCCCTGCCTTGACTTTCCTCCGGGCAAGCTCCTGGGGCTTAGCATCAGCTCTGAGCAGCCTTGCCCCACGCAGCCCCCGCTCTGGGGCACTGTGATCCTGCCCTTTTGTGGGCTGCTCCTTCCCCCCACGGCTTCTCCCTGCAGCCCTGCGGGCAGTTGCCCAGGCAGGCTGAGTGCTGACCATCGCAGGTGGCAGAGGCATGGCCCTGGGCACCCTGACCTCCCAGGACACTGCTCTCAGGCACAGCCCTGGGCACACCTGGCTGCACGCACACCCTGCTCACACAGCCCTGCCGCCCTCCCCGGCAGAAGGGAGCCGTGCCGCCTGAATGCCTTTTAAACTCTGCCATGAGGACTAGGCCTCATGCTGCAGACTTGCTGGCTGGGCAGCCCGGAGCAAGTGCCTGTCAGAGCCTGCTCTTGGCTTCTTTCCGCTGCTGCTTCTGCTTTCAGCTTCCAGACCTTTGGGAAAGTCAATGTAAGTGGTCCTTTGGGAAGAGGAGGGCCTTTTCTCCTAGCGCGTAGGTGAAATAAATGTGGATGCTGCTCATTTGCGGAGAGCAGTGCTGGGTGTCTCAGGGCAATTTTGGAGGCTGAGGAAAAGTCTGCATGCTCTTGTCAAGCCTTGTGAAGAGGGAGGTGTTGGTGTGAGCTTTGCCGCAGGGTGTGCGTTGTTTGCTCAGACCTGTGAGTATGCAGTTAGGCAGGAGGAAAGGCGGAGGATGTCTTTTGTGGCCAGGACAGGATCGAGCTTTGTATGTCAAAGTGAAATCGGAGCCCTGCTGGCAGCAAGGCCAAGGAGCAGAGGCTGTTTGAAGAGTTGTGGATGAATTTTGGGAGCTAGGAGCCCTTTTCTTCCTTTGAAGTCCCCTCTGGTGGCTGGCACCAACAGAGTGTGACTACACCCCACTGGCTGGCATCTCTGTGTGTCACTGAAGCATGACACACACTTGTGCAGAGTTAGTGGATGTGAATGCAAAGGGGAGTCTATGTGTGTGCACATACATGCAGGGCCTGGAAGAGGCAGGAGGGCCCTGTTTCAGGTGAGAGAGAGCCTCTACCTGCTGCCACAGAATCCTTTGCCAACAATGTCTCCAGGCATGTAGAGCTGTGGTGAGCAGCCTAGTAGAGAGGAGTGAGGTGGAAGAGAGGGCTGCAGGGAATGCTGCTGGAGGGGAGGAGTGCCTTAGGTGAATATCTCCCCAAAGCTGTGGTGTTTCCCCTTGGGCAATGCCCTTCCTTTGACTGCCAGCAGCAAGGAGGAAGGAAGGTCATTTCCAGGCAGCAGTCAGGGGTGGCGAGCAGCAGGCTTGAAAGGATGTGCCCTTGGCTCAGGCAGCCCTTAGAGGCAAGGACAGGTTGTTTGGGCTCTTTGAAGAGGATGGGAAGGAGGGACATAAGTGCCTGAAGAGAGAAGGACTGCAAGGGACGGAGCAGTTATTCCCGGTTCCATTTCTGAAGCTTCCAAGAAAGCTTGTCCTTGGGGGCCACACAGCAGTGGCTACTGGAGTGCTCAGGACAGCACGTAATGGTGTGTGCTGGAGCCTGTCCTTGGAGCTGACGCTGCTGCTCTCCTTGGTGCCTGGAGAAAAAGTCTCAACTGTGGGCTCCTCGAGTTTTCTTTTGGGCATGTTGTGCAGTCCTGAGTGTCCTGTGGCACACATCCCCGCGGTGTGTATTTGCAGCATGCTGCCAGGAATTCACTCACATTCTGCGAAGAAGGAATTACTGGGCAGGAGGACGCAAATGCCAGAAGCTCGAGCAGCAGCTGCGTGGCCTGTACATGGCCATCAGAAGTCAAGAGAGGTAGGTGCTCCTGATGGAGGTCCTTCTTTTGCCAGCTTGCTTTCTGCCAAAGCATCGTGGTGTGGGCACTGGCTGTAGAAGGGCCCTTCCCATGGGTTCTGCTTAGCCTTGTCGGACTTTCCCTGGGGCTTTGCTTTCAGAAATGCCACTTGTGCACTAGTTTTACAATATATCTGTAACTCCTGCACTCTCCATGAACACACTGCTCTTTCTGGTGGCCATGGAAGCACTGAGCCTTTCTGTAATACGAGATGGAGAGTTTTTGCTCAGCTGTGTGATTATTCAGATGCTTGGTCTGAACAAGAAAGGGATGTTCAGCCTTGCTCAGCTGCCTTTCAGAGCAAAAGGGTGCTGACAGGAAGGTTTAGGGAAAGGATGAGCGCAGGGACTGAGAAAAACGTTTCCTCCTGGTAAAACAGATGTATTGCAGCCCCCACTGCTCTCTCTCATCCTCCCTAGCAGGCTGACCGACACATTTCCCTTGAGTTTAGAGAGCTGCCTTCCCCTGGGCTCCCTTGAATTCTCTATAGGCAGGAACTGCTCTCTTAACTCAGACTCTTGGCTCTTGCCCTTGACAAAAGCCTACCAGAGCTTTTAGCCATTCTCCCCTGTTCCCCCACAGCTGTTGTTGTGTAGAATGGAGGGGCTGCAGAGCAAGAGCAAGGGTTGTTTCTGCAATTCTGAGAGTCAGCTTCTTCTCTGAAGCATGGAAACATGGGCTGCCCTTGTGAGCAGCAAGAGCCTTTCCTTGGCAGCATCTCACCTCTCTTTCTCACCTTTGCAGATGAAGGTGATGAGGGAATCAATGTTCACAGCCACTAGAGCGGCTCCTTTTTTGTCCTCTACTCCTCTTCCAAGTATTTTTCCAACGTGAGTACTTTGCCTTGCTTCTTTCCCCCTGCCTGATGAAGGGAGCAGCCACCCAGCACAGGTTGGTTAGGGCTGCAGTGCCAGAGCTGGGGCAGGCTGCTCTGAAAGTGCTTTGGGAGCAAGGCTTCCCAGCGACTGAGTCCCAGTGACCTGCACGCATGCTCTGCCTTCATATGGGCTCTGTCTGTGGGGAAGGGTTCTTCAGAGCTCTGTGCTGGCTCCCACCTGCTCAGAGCTTTGTGCTTGACTGCCTTGATGCCTTTCTCCTTCGTTGACACTGGGAGCCCAGCAACCATCCATTGCCCATCCCTGAACACAGTCTTTGGGGCCATGGAGCAGTGGCTAATGCATGTGGCAGGACAGGGGTAGTGGTATGATTTGGAGCCTGTCCTGTAGATGACCCTGCTTGTATCCTCACTGCATGGAGAGAAAGTCATGCTGTGGGTGAGCTTAGAGCTCTCTTTCGGGCATGATGTGCAGCCCTGAGTGTTTTATTTGGGGGTAGTCTTCACGGCTGTTGATGTACCTGCAGTCAGTGGAACCCCTGTGCTTCTGCTGCAGCATTGCCTTCTGCTGCAGAAGCAGGTGCCCAGCTTGTGAGGGGGGAGTGGAGATCCTACTCCCCCTCTGCTCATACCACCTCCCCGTGTGTATATTTGTAGTCCATTCCCAGTCTCCTCACAGTGCTCTGCACAGAATGCAGCAGCAGGTGGAAAGAAACCACATCCAGAAGCTAGGGTACGTGCTACACAGCCTGTGAATGTAGGCCATCAGAACACAGGAGTGGTAAGTGTTCCTGACTGGGGTCCTTCTTGTGCTAGCCTGCATTCTGCAAATGCATTGTCCTGTGGTTGCTGGTTGTACAAGAGCCCTTCCAGTGCCCTTCTCTGAGCCCTGGCTGACTTTGTCCAGGGCTTTGAGTTCAAAGGCGGTGCTCTAGTTTTACAATGCATCTCTCAGTGCTGCACTCTCCATGAACACGCCTGTAGAGCCACTGGGGTCCTCTTTCTGGTGGCAGTGGAATTTCTGGTTCTTTCTGTGATAGAAGATGGGCAGTTTCTGCTTAGCTGCGTGATTATTGAGATGCTTGGTGCAAACAAGAAAGGGATATTCAGCCTTGTTCAGCTTTCCTTTGGGGCAAAAGGATGCTGACAGGAAGGTTCAAAACAAGGTTCAAAGGAGAGTGTAAGTAACCTTCCCTTCAAGAAAACCGCCATGTTGAAGCCCGCACTTGCTGCTCCTGGAAGTGGCAATGCCCTCCACAATTTACTTGGCAGCAGGAGACATCGGAGACTGATCCCATGGGAAAGGCAGGGAACCCTGCTCAGGCTGTGATGTAGCTGGGGAATGTTGTGGAGCCCCTTGCTCTTCTGCAGCTGGGGCTGCAGAGTCCCTGCCTGCAGCAGCCGTTGTCCGGCGGGGGGCCCAGGCCAAGCCAGAGCCAGGGGCCTGGTGATTGCCGAGGTCCTGCAGTCTCCAGATGCTGATGAGGAACATGTGGAGAGCAGCGGAGTGGACTTGGAAGTGGGGCACATTGCACAGTGTGGAGTTGTCTTGCAGGTGCAGCAGGGTGCTGAGAATCTGGTTGAAGAAAAGCCCAGTATTCAGGAATTTATCAAATACCATGTGAAAGAAGATAAGGAACTGATCCTGAATATTTACTTCTCCCGCATGGAGGAAGAGATGAGAAGGCAGGCTGATCAAGAGGGGCCTTGCAAGACAGGGCAGGTATGTGGCAGCTCCAGGAGAAGCCTGGCAGAACTGAGGGGCAGTGAGGCAGCAAGGGGTGCCACTTGTAATCCCGGAGCCACTGTGCTGCCTAGAGCGTGCTGTGACTTTTCCTGACATGGGCTTGATATGGGTTAAAGCCTGTCACTAAGTCCCTCTCCTCAGCCCCCAGCAAATGCCCAGCACTGCTGTGGAGCTGAAGGGCTGTTTCTGCAAATGGGAGCAGGGTTGAGGGAGTAGGGGAGGAGAGAAGCAGGAGGGGTCTGAGGCCGAGCGAGAGAGACAAGGTGTCAGTGTGGCTGCAGCCCCATTGCCCCATGAGCAAGCCACAGGGCTGGCCTGGGCTCAGCCTTGCCTTCCAGCCAAGGGGCAGCTGTTGAGTGCTGAGAATGGCCTTCAACAGTGGCACCTGCAAAATCTGAGTAGCTGAGCGCAAAGGGATGCTTCCAGTGTTGGTGTGCCCCTTTGCAAAGCTCTCCATGACTGCTGAATACTGGACACAGGTACCCCCCAGTCTTGGTTCACAACAGATTAGCAGTGTCCAAACAAGGTCTCAAGTCCCATGACAGTCAATATAGCAAAACCATCAGCGAACACTAGCCTGCACTACTCTGCAGACTTTCTCAGCCTTTCTAGTGGGGCAGAACACAGCCTGTTCATTTCTACCTTCTTCCCAGGGGTTAGAAGAGCTGTGTGCAGAGACACAGCCAAGTAGCAGCAGGAGCAGCAGCAGCAGCACCAGCACTACTTGTGAGCCACGCGAGCACCCAGGAAGTTCTCTGAAGCTGAATTAAACCAACTGCCCCAAGTCAGGTGGCTCTTGGATGGGTGTGTGGTGAGCTTGTCCGTTTGCAGCGTGGGAGCTTTGGAGAGGCCTGAAGAGCAGAGCTGAGGAGTCAGGGCTCAGGGGCTGCTGCCAGGGCAGCTCTCCGCCGCGGTCGTGCTCTAGCTCTTTGGCTGCAGCTGTGGTGGCTGTGGCCTAGGGGTGTGCTGCGTCTTGTTGGTGCTGGGGAGAGGCATGGAGAGGGCCCTGCCATGGCCAACGCATGTCCTGGGGCCGGGGGGCCTGTGGGGAGAGGAGGAAAAAGCTGCTGTACGCCTCTGAGGGGAGGAAGTGCTTGAGCCTGGGCCCCCCTTGCTGGGGCCCAGTGCTGGCTGCATGGTGGCAGGGAACTGCCAGCTCTTGTGTGTGTCTTGGGTGCCCTTGAGTGCTGGGCTTTTGTGGGTGTGAGGGGAAGAAGGCAGGTGCCCAGGGCCAGAAGGGGAAGCGGCCGCCCCGGAGGCTTGGTGCCAGCAGCGTCCATGGCCACCTGGGCTGTAGCACCTGGGAACTAGTGGAGTTGCAGAGACCGAGGGCAGGTAGGAAGGAGGGCAGCAGAGCCCAGAGGCTGGCCTTGAGGCGAGCAGGCTTCCCCTTCTGCAGAGACCTGCTAGGGGGACGCCAGGGGAGGCAGCTCAGAAGGGCAAAGGAGCTCAGGAAAGCTGGCAGGCCTTTAAGCTGCTGAAGGAGAGCCTCCTCCAAGTGCCACACTGCTCCACCTTGACACTCTAGCAAGCCCAAGTCAGGGCAAAGCCTACGGCCCCTCACTAGCAATGGCGATTCTGGAGGACCAGGCTTCATCGTTCCATCTGGTACGTGCGCATCTGCAAATGCAGGAGCTTTGCTTGAGCGCCTGCTCAGGGAGACTTTCATCAGCACTTCATGAGCATTGAGTCCCCTTCTCTCTGCAGACTGACAAGCCTCGGTAAGGATCCGCACCTCAGACCAGCTTCTAGCCTCTTTGTCCTCCACACATTTTCCATTACCCCCACAGCAGGAGCTGCGAGAGAAAACGCCCATCACAGAATCATCGAAGGGTGAAGGTTGGAAGGGGCCTCTGGAGATCATCTCGTCCAACCCCCCCTGCTCAAGCAGGGTCACCTACAGCACACTGCACAGAGTGGCGAAGCGTTAGACACTGTGTTTATCGATAACTGTGCGGTCTAGGCTTGTAGTTAATCTCCTTTTTTAGGCTTTTTTACTTTCAGGTTGGTGCTTGGGATCTGAGGCAAAGGCAGGAAGGGTTTTGGAGCAGCTGAGGTTGTCCGTTGGCCCGCGCTCACAGAGCGGTCTGCTGTAACTCGTTGTGCTCCCTTTCTGCAGCCAGCGGTGCTTTTATTCCTCCCTGCTCCTCGTGGTGAGGTTTGCAGGCAGGAGCAACACATTTGGCCAGGCTCTGGCATGGGGCAGCCGGGTGGTGTGCCCGCACGCGGCCGTAGTGGGAGCCGAGCAGGGGAAGAGTACGGCCGGGTGTGGGCACGGCTGGTGGCGGCCAAGGCGGGCAGCAGGGTGCGGGGGGCATCGTGGCCGCCGCGCCGGGGCCACCATGGCGCCTGGTGCCACTTGCGGCCGGGTCGGGTGGGCGCCATCGGCCGGGGCGCCCGGGGCGGCTGCGCGAGCGTCACCCTGGCAACAGCGTCCCCCTGGCAACGGCGTCCGGCTGGGATCGGCGTTCCCCTGGCAACGGCATCCGGCTGGGATCGGCGTCCCCCTGGCAACGGCGTCCCCGCCCCCGCAGAACTGCCTCTAGTGATGTCACGGGTCTGCGCGACGAATCGTTGGAGGTGGCTGCGGTGAGGGCGGCTGCGGTGAGGGCGGTGGGCAGAGCCTGGGCCTGGGGCGGGGCCTGGGCACCCTCGGGGGCGGAGCGGAGCGGAGCGGCGGTGTCGCCGCCCTCCCGGGGCGCCTGCTCGTTGCGGGGCCGAGTCTGCTTGTGGTCGGCGGGGTTTGGCTGCGGGGGAGCCGGGGCGTGCGTGCTCAGGGCCTGTCAGCGAGGCCTGGAAGCGCGGCGGTCCGCTGGCAGGTGACAAGTGTCCGTGTGTGTCATGGTGTGTGCCAAAGTGGGGGGTGTGTGGGGAAAGGTCTAGGGTGGTGGGAGGTGGGAGAGGGCTGTGCGTGTGAAATCCTGTCATTTCAGTTAAACCGCGTGTTTTCTGAGGTAACTCTTGTATGTTTGTGTTCAGCGACGAAGTAGCTGAGAGGTTTTGAAGCCTGTGGCCGGGGGAGGCGTGGCAGTTTCCTGCGCTGATGGGAGGAGCAGGGAAAGTGGCCAGTGTTACTGCTGTTGTGTGCGGCATTTTGTGGCGTAAAGGCGGGGGGGTGTGCGGAGGGTCTGGAGACGGACACGGGCGGGGGTTTTCAGTAGGAAAGCTGCCGGGCTGTGCACGGGCGAACGTTGTTTTTCAAAAGCGGAGTCGTCTCCCCCGCCCCCCGCCCCCCAGCCGTTAACGGCATCTCCCCGGCAACGGCGTTCCCCCCCGCACCGCCCCCCCCCCCCCGCAGAACTGCTTCGGTGACGTCACGTCCGCGCGACCAATCGTTGGAGGCGGCTGCGGTGGGGGCGGCGGGCGGGGCCTGGGCCTGGGCCTGGGCCGCGGCGCCCTCGGGGGTGGAGCGGAGCGGAGCGGCGGTGTCGCTGGCAACTCAGGGCCTGGCAGCGAGGCCTGGGAGTGCGGCGGGCTGCCGGCGGGTGACAAGCGCGCCCGCGTATGTGTGTGTGTGTGTGTGTGTGTGGCATGGTGTGTGCTAGAGTGTGGTGTGTGTGGGAAGAGTTGTGCATGGTGGTAGGGTGTGGGCGGTGTAATTTTTCTTGGTAGGGAATAGCCTTATTTCAGTTAAAGTCTTTGTACTAGGAGGCTCGTGGTTTGTGTTTGTCGTCAGCGATGAAGTACCTGAGAAGTTTTAAAGCAGGTGGCTAGGGGAGGGGCATGATAGTTTCTTGTGATGAGAGGAGTAGAATATGTAGGAAGCGTTATTTCTGTTACATAGGGCATTTTATGGTGTAAAGGGGGGAGGGTGTGGGGAGGGTATAGAGCTGTCCTGAGCTGACAGAAGGAGATAGGTGGGTGTTTTCAGTAGGAAAACTGCCAGGTTGTGCAAGATGTTTTCTTGGTCTGTTTTCCTTGCTTGGAGAAGGCAGTGTTGCCTCAGCATTCCGAAAAATGCTGTTTCTCAAAAACGCTGTTGGAATCTGGCTCTCTTTTCTGTCCTCTGTACCTCAGTGGAGAAAATGGAAACTGTTTCACTGTGAAGAGGTGACAGTGCTTATGCAGTTTATAAGAGGAATATTGTTTTGCGATTTTTTTTTGTTTTTGTTTTTTGTTTTTTGTTTTTAAACCACTGAAGCTCATTCTTAACACTACACACGATTTGGTACCTCAATGTGAAGTCCTTTTATGTAATTTCTTTTTGCTTTTTTACTTTTTTAAAGGTCTTGTACAGAGTGAGAATCTAACTGTATATAAATTTTCAATCTTTAACTTTCTTTGTGTGCTTCCTGTTGCAGACAATGGCGGCAGAACAGATTTCTGCAGCTTCGCTCCTTGACAGGACTGTGAAGATTAGGAGGGAGGCTGAAGAGCGGAAAGTGGTCTGGGCCTGGGGCCTCCTTAATATGTCTGTTGGGGGGATGATATATACTGACATGTATGTTGATTGTTATATCTGACTCAACTAAGTAAAGCATTCTACTTTGTGTATGCTTAAATATTTCATAGAACCCAGTTACTGTTAAATTGATCACTTCTTCCTTTTCTTTTTAGGACTGGAAAACTTATAAGTTCCTATTACAACATCGCATCTTGGCCGCTCTGGTATATTGGTGAGTTGTCACAGCATGTGAATTAGTTTTAGGGAGGAGGGAAGGTTTCAGCCTTCATATTTCTTGCTGGGGAGAGCATTTTTAAGGTTTGGGGTTTGTTGTTGTTGTTTTTTAATAACCAAGCTTCATTTTGTTTTCCTTTATCCCTTTTGGTGCTGTTGGAATTTCATCATTTTAGTGACAAGTAAGAAAGAGTGTGAAGAACAGGTTTCCTACCTTAAATGTGTTTAATGTGTGCAATAAGGCTTTGGGGAATAGTTGAAATAGTAGCGCTGTGTTGTATTGTAGGGCTGCAGGACATTACCAAATAATCAAATTTGGTTTCAAATGAGTAGGCTCAAAAGTAATTGTATCTAATACTATTAGCGGATGAAAAGGAAGAAGAGTGAGAGCAATGTCAGGTAATGAGTGACAGAAGGTTTGGCAGAAGACAAACACAACTGAATTTCAGTATAGAAAGGAAATTTATCTCTAATGGTTCTTGCATAAAAAGAAGTTGTCTTACGTCCGTGCTCAGACTGGCAGTTATTGGTAGCCCTAACAATAAACTATTCTTGATTTGTGTATAAACTTGTTTTCTCAGATCATTTACTGTTACTCCTGTTTATGCTGTCTGGCATGATAAAAACCTTTGTGTTTGTTCTAGAGCTTGCGCTTGTGTCCCTGTTCAGTCTGAATGCCTTATTTGATTTTTGGATGTACTTCAAGTACACAATGGCACCAACTACCTTGGTCATGACTCGCAGACAGCAGATCCTTCTAGGGATGCAGAATGCAGGTAGGGGTTATAAATTATAAATACTTTTTTTAAAGATGGTGTCTTTCTCAAGCCCACGAATCTTTAGTGAAGTGAGTTCTCAGTTACCTCATCTGACAAGAGCATTAAAATGAACTAACTGCAGCCTATAAAAATTCAAAATAAAAGTGATAAATTGATGAGCAATTAAGGGGAGAAGTGGAGAGGAAACAACCAGTACAAAAGGAGAAAAGGAGAGTGGGCTGTTAAAGGGCAGTGAGAGAGACTTAAACTTTATGAAGCTGGACAAGGAATTTGTAACCTATAAATGGGATTGAGAACAAGGCAGAGTGTATAGGTTTGTATTTAAATTTGATATCCTACTGTCATCATACTGACTGAAGAGAGCCAAATTAGAAAGAGAGAAGAGACCTTAGTGTGCAGTCTGAAAATGACAGACTAGAGAGCAGTTGCTCTGAGGAGTGTAATATCTGGGTTTGCACAGGTAAATGAGACATTAGATGTGCTAAAGACACATGAAGCAGGCAGGTAGAGTAGCTGACCAAATAAGTTACATAATTGCCTCGGGCTATGCAAAGGTGCTTGGTAGAATTTAACTGAAATTTTAAATTGTAGAATTTGTATTGCATTATGATCACGTGTCTCAGTTTTCTGATTTTTATGTCTTTGGGGTTGACTGCTGAATCCTGTAGGGGTCAGACTAGAATAATCTTTTTAGTGTCATAGAATTTCCTTAAGGGAAGAGAGTTGTGTATGTGTGTTTTGCTGTGTATTTAAAGTGAGGAGGAGAGTTCTGGGCTGCTGCATGTACAGTGCTGATTGTGGTTTTTTTTGCTTATTGCAGCGGTACAAATAATTCCAGCACATGAGCTGGCAGCGAAGAAAGTCCCTTCTTCTACGCCTTCTCCTAGAGTCCAGGGTCAAACTGTGCTGAGTTACAGCCCATCCTGGCCCTTCAGGGCCAGTCCAAAATTTACTTCTGGTTGTATCTCAGGGTACAGCCCTCAGCGGCAGGCTCTGTCAAGCAACAGCGCTTCTTATAGCAGTGCTTTAACCTATTCACCAAGCAGCAGCTACAGTAAGGTAATGACCAAGGTGGCTTCAAGGGGAACGGTTTGGCTTTGCTTATCGTGTCCTTGTGTTGTGCTGTAAGCCATTGGAGGTGTGCGGCCGGCAGTGGAGGGTCCTGTGTGTGTGTTCGCTTTGTTTGCAAAGCAGATGAAATTTGTCTTGTCAGTATTCATCCTCTTTCCCTGGTGTTAATTTATTTGTTTTAGAGTAGCTAGTTCGTTTCAGAGCAAAGCAAAAATAAGAAACTAGAATGTAACTACAAAATAGCAAAAACCTTCCCCCAAACGAGAGCATATTTTATAGCAGCAATCAGCAGAGTAATCAATTCTTATGTTGAGTCGATCTATTCATTTAGTTTATAAAGTCAAAATGGAACTCTCACTTTCCTCGTGTGACGCAACTGTTCACTTTTGTTTCCCAAAGCTTTCCAGCTTCAGCTCTTCTACTGGTTCACCATATGCCTCAAGTGTTGGGCCAGTGGAAAGCACCGGGCTAAGGTCTCGTTGCCACTTTTCACCAATGCGGTATAATTCCCGTATGAGTCAAGATGATGAAATCACAGACCGCAAGTCACTGCAAAAGTACCTTCGAAGCGAAGAAGAGAAACAGCGTAGACTTCAATTGGGTACATAAATAACTTCATGTAGCCTGAAAAGCTTGGCAAGGGGGGGATGTTGGTTTTATTGATGAGGAGTGGATGAGAAAAGTTGGAAAAGATTCCTGCACAGAAAGAGAGCTGCTGAAGTACTAGTCTATATTATAGATATACTAATAATCTCTGTAGCATTTGTTGTGTATAGTAGACTATAATGAGTTGAAGGGCTTTATCACCTCGATGAGAGGGATATTTTGTGGAGAAGACAGTTTAGCTAAAGGTGGTGAATTACCGGCAGGCAGTTTTTGTCTGGGATAGGGACAGTGCCTTATTAATATAAAGATGAAATCAGTGTTTATGCAGACAGATTTTGGTGTATGTATTTATGATAATTCATGAGCACGTCTCTCCTGTCGAAGCCTTAATATAGTGACCTGTTGCCTGTAGTGTTGCTTCTGTGGTTACTTGGTGATAATTTTATGACTGTTCAATGTCATTTCAGCAAGTTCATGTTCCAGCTCTCCTTCCAGCAGCCCAACCTTTTGGAACTACAGCCGTTCCTTAGTAGAGCAAGCACAGGTGCTGAGAAAGTACCAGTATCAGGTGGCTTGCATGCCCCAAGCTCCATCAGCACACAAGGACGAAGCTCGTCTGAGCTCTCCACTGACTGCAGAAGAAGTAAGCTCAGCACCAAAGGAGCCAAGAGAGAAAAACAGGGCTCTAAAATATGTGGCTCCATCCAAATGTGAACTCCGTCAACGGTGCTAGAAAGGGAGAAATCCTATAGCATTTAACCATCTTCATACAGCTTGTAAGACTTTTTGCCACAAGGGGTATACATTTCAAATTCCGGACTGTAAAATTTTACAATTGTAAAATTGTAAAATGATTTCTACCTTGGTGAGCAAGGTACCTGTGTTTAGGTGGAAAAGTGACTCCTGAGAGAATTTCAGGTTTCATGCTTTGTGGTCTTTGTAATTAACTAATACTCACCGTGTGGGCCATGGTGGAAAGCTGGAAACTTCTGTTGGTTTGGCCAACTGTTCAGAATTATTTTATCTGAAGTTGTTTAATATTACTGTGTAATCTGAGAACAGACAGACTTTGAGTTCAACTCAAGAATGGTGGTTGTGGAACTTTTTTTTTACCATTTTGTCCTCTGGATAAAATAAACTTGTGACATAAAAATTGACTGGAAACTGACCTGTACCTAATGTAGTGAAATAGTTGAAGGTGTGTAAAACTGTTCTCCTTTACACTTGTGTCTGGAATAAGTCTGATTCAAAAGAATGTCATTAATGTAGCTTTTAATTAAATTTGATCTGTTTTCTTTATGTCGTACATTAACTTAGTCTACCCTGCAACTTGGACCAATTTTACCCTAACAGAGCAGGGAACGCAAAACTGTGTGTTTGGACTCACGGGAGATTTAGTGTACTGTGAAAAGAGAGTAGGAGAGTAGTATGGTAAGCTACTGTAGAATTCACATGATACAGCCATTAGATGAGAGTTCTGGAACAAATGCAATTTGCATTATGTGCTGTGGCTGCGGTCAGAAAACGTCGTAGGCCCTAAAAACTCTTTAGTATTCTGTTAGGTTGCTGTATGTAGGTAATAATGTTCTTTCCATAGGTTTGGGCAAGGGTGATTGTGAATCGACGACAGCTTGATTACCTGGATTCCTGGACCGCTAGGTTCAGAAGTGTAAGTCCGGTCCCTGTGAACTGCCTGTTCTTTCTATTAGAATAGGTACAGCAGAATGAAAAAGTACCTCAGTGCTCCATGTATACCTAAGGAAGTGAGAAGAATTACATATTTGAGTCTATTTGAGGATTAGGGTGGGCTTGGACATGGAGACTAAAACAGCATGCTTGTAACAAAGAAGTATTAAGACACATTTTCAACCTGAACTTTTGCACTTGCTGACCTAGGTGTTTTCTGTTCTGAAAACTTCACAGTTGTAAAGTTCACCCACCTTTGAATGAAGACACGTGCATCTTAACACACAGTGGATGTGAGAAGACTTGTTTTTTCTTTCTACAACCCAATTTTCTGAATTTTTTCTGTTTTTTTTTTTCTCCTGTATTTCAAACTCCTTCTGGACTCAAATAAAGCATGGGAAATGCCAGCCCATTGACTTTTTCCAACAGCCTTGAGGAGTGTAATAAGAAAACAAAAAGAAAATTTTGGTCTTAGGCAATTGCTTTAGCAGAGGAAATACAATCACATACTATGACAAAATAATTTGTAAGCCTAACTTTGAATTACCCCTTCAGTCAGCAACTATCACATATGTAGTTCTTCTAAGTAGTGGGACGAGTGAAAAGTAAAAGATTTCTATGAGATGTGGGATTATGACTGTTCTGTACCAGATTCCTAAGCATCTGTTCATAAACCTACAGGCAGCTTGGCTTCAGTTCCCAAATCGTGTCACATACAAGTGTCACATATTGTGTTTATCAGGCCCTTCATTTCCTGAAAGGGTTTTGAGAGGGAGTGGACCCATGAAAGTTTAAATTACCACTATGAGTGACGTGCAGTGCCTCCGAATACCCCTTTTCTCATTGTTCAGGAAAGCTTTATCAGTATCACTGCTGTCTGGAGATTTGTTTTCCCAAGTCCTCTATAGTGAATTTTTGGCATTTTAGAGGGTCTTTCTAGAGCCAATCACCCCTATCTAAATTGATGCTCTTAATTACTTTTCCTCATGGTTGACTTCAAAGTTCCTGTTGTTAAACTCCTTTGTGATTGTAACAGTGATGCTGACTAGAGAGTAAACTAACATTTTTGTCACATTCTTGTTGCTTCTAAGCTTTTTAATTTTTGCATTTCTCTTTCCTAGTGGATTAATGAGACTATTTTAGTGCCACTTGTACAAGAGATTGAGTCTGTGAGCAGTCAGCTGAGAAGAATGGGGTACCCAGAAATGCAGGTTGGAGGTATGATGATAGAGTAACTGGGGGGTTCCCTGTGGTGGTTGGTAGCAGGCCACCCCATAGCAGGGCACTGCATAGGTAGTATAGAAAACAAGTCTGCTAAGAATTACAGTTCCGTTTCCTGTTTGTATTGGTGTGATCTTTGCTTCATGTAATGCATTTTACTAAACTGGAAGGATTCTTCATAGGATTTCTGGAAATACTGATAAAGGCATGCTGATGCTGCAATAGCATAAAATTCTTAAGCCTCTTGTTTCCTCTGAATTCATTCCTGGAGAGTTAAAGGCTCAGATTAACATCCTTGTATCTTAAACTGTCAGAAAACTATCACACGTTGCAAGGATGGTTGCCTGTCAGCCCTCTCTGTCTACGTTAGTATGTGTCTTTCCAAACTTCCTTAAAATCAGCTACTTCCTGAAAAACCTATTGCTGTTACTTCCTTAAATTGTTACCTGCTATCTTGTCTGAAAGCAAACAGGCCACAAAAAGTTTTATGAAAACTTAGATGTGATACATTGTATCCAAATATTGTTTAAGAACTGAGAAGTCATCTTATGACTGTGATAATAATAAATCTATAGACCTAGGAAGTATTTATTTATTTATTTATTTTTACTTAAATTAATTCTGTTATCACGGGCGATTAATCGTTTGCATTTAAGATCTAAGATCATTTTAAGGTTAAGATACATTAAAGATTATTTAAGTACTAGGTGTAGCACTAAGTGGGGTTGGGGAGGATAATCTCAGGTGGATTTTGGAGAGCTATGGGCATTAGAAGAAAAGATCTTTTGGTTGGGGCAGTTTTTTTTTTTTTTTTTGGCCTGTTTGTAGTCTGTCCTCAAGATCTGCATCTGTTGTGGTGCCTGTGAAAAACTGATCACTTACTGACCTCATCTCTACCTTGCTGCTCTGCTGCTGCTCTTTAAAATGGATGTTACTTCTTCCCTTTTTCACACCATATGTTTCTGTTTTCTTATGGAATGCAAGCCCTTCAGATAAGGGTCTGTCGTCTTTTGCGACCGCACAGTGCTGCATAGCGTTTACGTTCTGTGGTTTAAGGGAGACAGCTAGTACTTCACTGGGATTGGAAACAAACATTTGGAGTATTGGATAAGCTGTTAACTTTGTATAAATCTTAGTAAATTATCTTAGTAAGTTACCTTAGTAAATAGTGAGACAAAAAAGCCAGTTCCTCCTTGTAACAGTGCATTTGTTAACGCCTTGTAAGGGAGGATGTTCAAATTTCTGTCGTGGATGCAGATGTCGTGCTGGCTCTTGTCGCATGCAGAAGCCAGCATCAGCAATCTGAAACAAGCAGCGCTTGTTAAAGCTCCAGTCATGCCAACTCTGTACGCTATAATGCAGTATTTGGATATTGCAGCGAACCAAGAGTATTTGGTTGAAAGGATCAAAGGTATGTGGTCTACCATACTGACTTTAAAACGTTTCCGTTAGCTGGGTCAAGCGTCGGTGGTGTCAGATACCCCGTCAATTAAGAGGTTTGAACTACAGTCACAGCAGGGAGAAGAGCTGCTTTTCAAGTAGCAGAGGTAGTTTTTGCAACTTCCTCTTTTCAGACCAATGTAATGATGTGGGACTTGGCATGGAAGTTTTTATTTCTTCTCTCAGTTTGGGGTGTGAAGTGTCCTATTTAATCCCTTCATTAATTACCAATAAAAATTACCTTGTAAACTCCACTCCCCTAACTTTATATCTTTATAAGCACTTCCTTAGTTTAATTTTTCCTATTTTGTGCACTGAAAATACATGCAGTGTTCTTGAAGCTAGTGTCAAATATATCCTTGCACCTTCAACCTCCAGTAGCTGAATAAATTTTGTTTTTTCAGAGCTTTCTCAGGGAGGATACATGAGCTCATTCCGATGGAACAGAGGAGGAGATTTCAAGGGCCGTAAGTGGGATGCTGACTTGCCCACTGACTGTGCTGTAAGTTTTCAAAGAAGGCTTAATATAACTTCCTAAAGTGTGTCTTTCAGGGTAGATTTTTGTGTGTGGTAGCAATTAAGTCTTTTGAGGAACATGGTCAAAATCCTGTTTGCCTCACGATCCTGATAATCCCATTGTAGTCAGTGAAATTATGCAAGGAAGAATGCAAATGGGATTGGACATTGTGCAGATCACAAAAATGCGATTTCATGTCTTAGTCTTAAGCCGGCCTCTTATTTAGACTCATCTGAGATGTCAGTCAGGTAACTGTTTTGGGAGCGACGTGACAAAAGGTTGCGGATTTGTTAGAGCAATATTCTTACCTTATTAAAAAAAAAATAAAAAATAAAAAAAGAAAAAAAGTCTGCTTTAACCAAACCTCATAATTTCTCATGCAAGATGAACCTTAAAATTTTCCTTTGCTGTAATGGTTAGAAGAACAAACGGATTAAGTGGCGTGTCTTGATGTTTATTTAATTCAGTAATATTTCTTGAGAGATCCACAGGGATTACATTATCTTACTTGAGAACAGACTTGTAGTCATGCTTAGCCAATTAATGCAAAAGGTCAGGAGAAAGCACTTCAGTGAATACAGTGACTTGAAAATTCAACTGAAATAGTTAAAAGAAAGGCCACAAGATAATCCAGGGAGTGGAGAACAAGCTTCACGTGTGACTCTTCAGTTGAACTCTGTATTTGAAAGGAGAGTTCAGGTGATTTGATTCCCTCTATAGATGTTCAGTTCCTGGGGAGAAGCAGAAAGAAGATTCATATGCAAGTTTTACAACCTTGCTGACAAAGATGGAACGAGATTGAACTGCTGGAAGCTAAAGCTGAGCAAAATCTGTCTTGAAATAAGATTTAATTTTCTAGTTGTGAAGATGACTAAATATTTGGGACTGACAAGCTGGGAAGCAGCTCTGGCTATCTTGGTAGACAGCAAGCTGAGCAGTTTGAAAGTATTAAAGACCGTAACACAGACCATCACACCCTGAATTCATTGTCTTTTAATGAAACCAGCTAAGAGAGATAGTACTGCACAATGTACTAAACTTGTAAAGATTCTGGGAAACAAGTTCTGATATAACAGATGAAATCAATATTGAACAGTTGTCTCGAAGCTTTGGCATTAACTTAAGACAATAAGTGCCAAATCAAGAGTTTTTAACGGTAATGTTAGTCTCATTGCATGCAACTTAAAGCAATAATTTCCGCTCGACCTCTTGAGGCTTTGGGCATTTAGCCCATAGAAATTCTTTCATCTGCCAAACAAATCCTATGTTGAACACAGGAGGTATCATACTACAGAGTAATTTGGTCACGTTGCACCCAAAGAATGTTGAGAACTCTACTGTAAGAGTTAAAACACAACATGCAGTACTGCGATTTTTCTCGCTGTTAGCTAAGAAGATACTTGTTCTAGGACTTTCTTCCAAAATGTTGAGAGCTGGTAAGATTCATGAGCAGTTCAAGTTTTTCCATCGATTTTGTTTTGCCATTTTTGACAAGAGAGGAGCAACTTGCTGGGTAAGTGTAGTGTTTGGAAAAGTTGTCATTAGATCGGATCGGCCTCTCTAAGCCAAATCTTTGCAGCTAGCGTAGAAACCATCATGAAATCAGATATCTTGTAGTTTGTCCTATACATGCTATTCAGATCTGTGACTTTGCAAATTCTGTGAGATGTGAAGATAGTTACTTGTATGTCAGGAGTTCAGTTCACATGCAGCACCTTTTTAACGTGTTGTGACTGAAAGGGTTTCATTTACAGGAAGAATAAACTTGTCTTGATGTCTGTGGCGTGCCCTGGACCATTGAATTCAGTGCTCTAAGTGTTAAGCTGCCTTGGGCTTCTAAACATGGTGGGATTAATTAAGTCCATGATGCAGCAACAGACTCTCAAATACCCTAACTAATATCTGAGATTATGGAAAGAAAGCTGCTGTACTGTCAGTCTTCTTAATGATGCTAAAATGAGATTTGTTTTTGTTTGCACAGATCCTTATGCACATATTCTGCACTTACCTCGATGCCAGACTGCCCCCTAGCCCCAAATACCCCGATGGCAAAACCTTCACTGCCCTACACTTTGTTCAAACACCAGATAAACCAGGTATTGGCATTCTTGGACTGCTTGTTTAGCTGCTGTTTCCTGCTTGGATCCCATCAGCGCTCTTAAAATCCCTATCTTATTTTAAAACTTTAATTCACAGACATTACAAATGAAAATGTATTTTGCATCTACCAAAGCAACATCAATCCACCCCACTATGAGCTGATCTACCACCGCCAGGTCTACAGTCTGCCCGAGGTATGATCGCGTTAGTTTTTTCTGCTGTCAGGAAACCTTGAGCAGACCTGATTGGTTTCTTTTTTGTTCTTCCTTTTCCTTTGGAACTAGCCACATCTATTGAATATGTAGGCTGGCTCAGTGCAGAAAGCAAATGTTACCACGATCTTTGACCATCGTGTGGTATTTAGTCTGCTGCTGAATGATAGCTTCAGTGCCTAACTTAGGTACATCAGTGCCCAGGCAGCAGCTTCCTCTTGTTGTTTATTTTCTGATGATTTATTCTAAAATCCTAATTTATGTAAGCTCTGAGGTGTGTTGCTATTCCTCATTGCCAACAAGACTGATGCTTGTCTGTAAGAGTTTTTGGAGGGAAACATCTAATCTCAATATCAAAATACTAGACTTTTCCTGTACATCTTGATTTTATTATTGAGCCCTGATTGTGACTTGATTTTCTGATTTCAGAGAAGTTCTCTTAAAAAGCATTTAAAAATATTTGAGGGTGATAATCCATCTAGAAAACAAGCTTGGTCTTTTTCTGGTGTTTGCCTAATTGAAAGATAAGAATTGAGGCAAAACCCCAGCAGTCTAAGCTATAATACCATTTCACGAGGTCTCTGTTATAGTTTCTTCTCATCTCAGATGATATAACAGGCCGACAGGGCGCGCACTGCAGTATATGTATCTTGCAAAAAGTTTTGAAGGAAAAATTGTGCTGCTCCACCTAAGATCAGGACAGGGGATGACAGTTGTTTTAAATAAGACATTCTAAGATATTAGTATGGTTGTTTGCATGTGATTTCATTTCCAAGTTTTTTTCTCTTCCTGTGGTATTCAGGGCAGAAACAACATGTTCCATACATTGCTTATGTTTCTGTACATCATAAAGACAAAAGAATCTGGGATGCTTGGGTAAGTGTCAAACGTTCTGTATCATTGCGCTGCGCACGAGATCTGAGCAGGAGCTTTCTGTTTTGAAATACCATAACTGAAGTTGCTATCATAGGACGATACTGATGGAATTAAAATGCTCTTCTCATTTTAAGTAATGGCAGCCTTTTTACAAAATCATGTCGGTTTTGTGTCCATGAGCGTGCAGGAAATGTTTTCTGCTTTTCTTTGGTCTTGTGCTGACTGAAAAATCCTGTGGAGTCCATGCTGCGGAACAGTGGCCTTGGCCAGACAACCAGGTTGCTACCTTCTTGCTAGAAGTACTGTGCTATTTATAAACAGGAGACAGACACTGCCATAGTGCTGTAATCTCTTGTTTTTGGCATAAGAAGAGGAGTTTCGAGTGCACAGTGAAAGCTGCACTGACATAAAAGCAATGTCCGGACTTTTTTGTTCTGAAAGAGCTGTCTTTAATTCGAGGTGAAACACGATACCTACATAAATGTTAAAATGCTGATGAGTGGGATTGGCAGTTTTTCTTGTAATGAAGATTTGTTTTAAATAGGAGCTTTAACTTACTTGTGTCTTATCGTTATAATGCTGTTTTTGCAGGCAAGTGAATTTTGGTGCATCAGGAGTCAACGTTCTAGGGGTGTTTGGAGAGTAACATCTCTAGCAGGACTGCAGCTCAGAAGAACGATCCTGCTTCTCCGACAAGACGAACTGAGCAACATCGTTTCACTTGTTGCCTTGAATATGGACTATGAAATGGGATAATTTAAACTCTGCTTTATGGACAGAGGGGAAATGTTTGTAATTTCTGTACAGTTTTGGGGAGGATACTCTGTAAAACGTTGTATTGTTTTTTACTGATGAAATGTATCTAAACAGGAACTCCAGGCAGGTCTTTTCTATTTGGCTCCTCACCTTAACAAATCGTATTTAAACCCCCCTTGCTATTTCTGTTGCATTTACTCTTCAAGCACTCTAAAGAGCTTAACTGCCCGCAGGGCTCAGCAATGAACCTGCGCTTGCCGCGTTTGAGGGTGGAATGCAGCAGCGCAGCTGGGACGTGTCTCCCACAGTTGTACCCAGCCGCTCGCTGGCGAGCAGTCCCTTGAAAAGACAGTTACTGCAACGCGGCCAACTGCCGGATTCACAAGATCCAAGAGATTCCAGGTGGGCATAACAGGTGCCAAGTTAGCGCTTACACTGATTTTTGGTTAATTTAATTAGATGCGATCTGAAAGGACGTTGTCTTTTATCCCTGCTCATTGGAATAATTGGATTTTGTGACCTCTCTGGATGCTTCAGGTGTCTCCACTGCAGATATAAGGGAAAGAGAAAACTTTTTGACTTGCTGGTTTCAGTAGGTGTTTATAAGATAGATTTAAACCAAAACAAAATAAGCATACCATTCAAATGTGACCATCTTACGAGACAGAAGATGTTGTGGGTGATTGAGTACGACTAGAACGTTACCCTGCTTTTGCTTTTTAATTTTTTAAAAATTCTTTTATTTCTCATGTTAGCTTTTCTGCTAGCAGCTCCTTACTTTTAGGGCCTTGCAGACTGGCCTGTGGCTTCAGCATCCCCACATGAAACCAGAGTGGATACACCTGCGTGGGCTCATCCCAGGAACTTCGGGGAACATCCTGAAGTTCCTGCTGCCTCACCAGAGCGTGCCCAGAAATGGCTTTTTTCTCTTTTTTTGCCCTGGGGGGCGAGCGGCCGCCACCTGGCCAGAGCCTCCGGTTTCTCGGGAACGAGTCAAGCTCTGGGGCCGCCGGCCAAGCTGCGGTTCCCGTTGCAGTGACGGTCTCAAAGCTCGGGCAGCAGTGGAACGTCCCCGCTGTGGAACGACGCCTGCGCGAGCGTCTCACCACGGCTGCACGAGCCGCCGTTCCCCTTCTGCGGAATTGGCTTTTGGGGGAAAACACTTGCCTTTGTTTCAAAGAGCGGGCCCCGCTTTTTAAGGGGGGGATCCATTGCAAATTCAGGCAAATCAAAAAGGGGGTTAGAAGTTGATGTGGTTTATTTTTTTAAACGGAGGGGTAAAACTGCGATACTGTTGTCCCAAAATCTGGGTTCTGTTAACCGGTGTGCAAGCAACCAATAGACACACAGGGTCGAGATATTTGTTCATTTCATTTCTGTGCAGAGATGGGGGCTAGGTGGTAGATCCACAAAGCTAACACACCTCCTCCCCCTCTCATTCTTGATTTACACACGCTTTCCAGGGAGTATTTTATACAAATCTTTCTATTGGTTACAGTTTCATTACCTCAGGTAATCGCTCTGCGCTTGCGCTTTCACATTCTTGTTAATTAGCACAGGAAGCGAAGAAGAGGCGGTAACATCATTATCATGTCATTTCCATCTCATTATTCATTTAGGAGTGTGAAGTTTAATATGTTAATAAGCCTTAATGAACCTAAGGTCGCTTCTGGGTTATTCTGCTGTTTTTGTCTTACCTTCCCCTCACAATCTTCACAGCGCTGTGGTTTCATCAAGGTTATTTAGCCGGAGCTGGTTATCCTTTGCAGTACTGTTTTTCTCTCTCCCTTGTCCTTGAGTCGTGTTAACTATTTGCAATTTTTTTTTCTCACAGTATTTCTCTAACAATTCCCCCCTTTGAGACTTGTTAATATCACTTATCTAGCAAGTCTCATTTAAACAACTTCAATTATTCTTACATGGATGTTAAGTTAATTCTAAGTATTTCCTATGGCATGGGTAATCCGGGAGATTTGGGGAATAGGGAAGCAAGCGGTAATCTGAGTCACTTTTTCTGAAGGTCCGTATAAGCTACAAAATCAGGTTAGTTGTACCAATGAGCGTGCATAACAAAGTTAACAATGTCCTCATTTTCCATCTTAACTCTATAGCAAACAAATTAAATTAAACAAATCAATATTCTTGTAAATCAGCTCTATCTATAATTAACAATACTATCAGAATGCAAAATAACACCTAATAACACTTAAGAGCACTCTATTTCCATGTAAAAGAGTTCAATTTTCCAAGTGCAGTTCATCACTTTTGTAACTTCTGTATTATCTTGGGAGCTATCTTGTGGGTGTGGCAGTCCACGAGTCATTCAAAGGTACCTTCTTTATTCGGGAATAGTGGGTCCAGGAACTTATTCCCTCCACCTTTACTGCAGTAGGAGTTGTCAGAAGCACCAGGTAAGGTCCTTTCCACTTTTCTCTTAGTGGTTCTTCTTTCCATGTCCGAATATGAACTAGATGCCCAGGCTTGAAGTCATGCACAGGGGAATCCAAATGAAGGGGGGGTACGTTGATTAAAGTACCTATGTAAAGATGTTAGTACCCGAGACAAAGACAATAAATACTCTCTCAACATTTCTTCCCCTCTTACATGCATTTGATCACTTCGTCCCCCTATTTCATTAATTGGGTAAGGTTTCCCATAAAGTGTTGCAAAAGGGCTTACTCCCTCTTTTATTCTTGGGGTTATTCTTATTCTCATCAGGGCCATTGGTAATACATCTACCCATTTAAGATGGGTTTCCTGACACAGTTTTGAAATACGTCTTTTAAGTGTTTGCTTCATTCTTTCTACCTTACCGCTAGACTGGGGTCTCCACGGAGTGTGTAATTCCCATTTCATCTGTAAAAATCTGGATGTTCCTTGAACCACCTCTGAAATAAAATGAGGTCCATTATCTGAGGATATGCCTTCAGGAATCCCAAATCGAGGAATTCTCTTTTAGTAAAATTTTAATTACCTCTTTTGCACTATTGGTGGAGCATGGGAAGGCTTCTGGCCAACCAGAAAATGTATCTACCAAAACAAATAAATATTTAAACCAACCACATTTAGGCAATTCAGAGAAATCGATCTGCCAGTGTTCCCCTGGGGTTAACCCTCTTCTTAGTTCTCCCATAGGTGGTTTCTTCTGAATTTTGGGGTTAGTTGCACAACAGGTGGGGCATCTCCTTACAATAAGGTCAGCATTTGATAGCATCTTTGATCCCACGGCATATCTTTTTTACGCTGCTTATCATAGCATCTGCTCCCATGTGAGTTTCTTCATGCAGTCTCTTGAGGAGCACTTCCATCATTTTGGCTGTAGTTAAAGCTTGTCCATTTGGGGTGACCCACCACCCTTCAGCATTTTTTGTACATTTTAGCCTTTCTGCCAATTGATTGTCTGAATATTCAGGAGGTCTCATTTGCATTTTTCTACTGGGTAATAAAGGCCCAATCACCTGTCCTGCTAGTGCTGCCTTTTTGGCTGCCATATCTGCTCTCCTGTTTCCTTGTGCCCCTTCACTATTTCCCTTCTGGTGGGCTTTGCAATGCATTATAGCTACTTCTTTGGGTTCCACTATTGCTTTGAACAATCTTAATATCTCTTGTCCATACTTGATATTACTTCCTCGAGAATTTAAGAGCCCTCGTTCTTTCCAAATCGCTCCATGAGCGTGAACTACCCCAAAAGCATACTTTGAGTCAATATCTATATTTTCTCTTTGGCCCTTTCCGATTTCAAGGGCTCGTATAAGGGCAATGATTTCAGCCTTTTGTGCTGAGGTGTTTTGTGGCAATGGTTTAGCTTCTACTTCTTTCCATTGAGTCACTACTGCATATCCAGCCTTTCTCTCTCCATTCTGTACAAAGCTGCTACCATCTGTATATAGCTCCACATCTGGGTTCTGCAAAGGTTCATCCTTTAAATCAGGCCAGCTAGAATATACTTGCTCCAGAGTGGCCAAACAGTCATGCTGTAACTCTTTTTGCTCTTCACCAGGTAGCAGAGTAGCAGGGTTTAAGGTCGAAACCACCTTTAAGGTAATATCTCCTTGTTCCAATAACACAGCATGATATTTTACCAGTCTGCTCGCGGAAATCCAGTGATGCCCCTTTTGATTTAAAATTGCTGATACTGCATGTGGTACAAAAACAGTTAAGGGTTGTCCCAGAGTCAGTGTGCGGGCCTCTTGTATTAGTAAGACGGTGGCTGCTATAGCCCGGAGGCAGGCCGGCCATCCTTTACTTACTTCGTCTAATTGTTTAGAAAGATATGCCACCGGTCTTTTCCAGCTCCCAAGCATTTGGGTCATTACTCCCGAGGCCACCTGCTGCCACTCATGCACATGCGATTGAAAGGGTTTAGCCATATCTGGGAGTCCCAGTGCTGGAGCTTCCATCAATTTCTTTTTTATTTCATCGAAACTAGCACGGCATTCTGGGGTCCACTCTAACCATTCCTCCGGACCCTTTAGGGCTGCATATAAAGGTTTAGTTATCAGCACAAAATTAGGGATCCATATACGGCAAAATCCTGCCATTCCCAAGAATCCCCTCAGCTGTCTTTTTGTGCGGGGTCCTGCAATTCGGCATATAGCCTCTTTTCTTTCCACTCCTAGTGCACGTTGTCCTTTTGATATTTTAAATCCAAGATATTGGAATTCCTTCTTCGCAATCTGAGCCTTTTTCTTTGAAACACGATACCCGGCAAGTCCCAAAAAATTTAACAGACTCACTGTCGCCTCTAAACATATTTGCTCTGAATTCGCTCCAATCAAAATGTCATCCACATACTGTAAAAGAGTGACATTTTTGTTACCTTCCTGCCATTGGGCTAGTTCTTTGGCCAAGATCTCACCAAACACGGTAGGGCTGTCCTTGAATCCTTGAGGAAGGACCGTCCAGCATAACTGCTCCATCCTCCTCGTAGTGGGACTTTCCCATTCAAAGGTGAAAATTGTCTGGCTTTGTTCTTCTATAGGAATACAGAAAAAAAGGCATCTTTTAAATCTCGCACTGTAAAACAATTGTTAGTCTCAGGCAACGAGGCTAAAAGAGTATATGGGTTTGGCACGCTTGGATGGATATCTTTTGTTATTTGATTCACTGCCCTCAGGTCCTGGACCAGTCGATATTCTTGGGAGCGCGGTTTCCTTACCGGCAGGATTGGTGTATTGAATTCAGACTGACACTCTCTAAGCAAGCCATATTGCAAGAAGGCATTAATTAGGGGTTCCAATCCTCTACGTGCTTCTAGCTTGATACGGTACTGATGCACCCTAACTGGCTTCGCTCCTGGTTGCAGCTCTATTTTGACCGGAGTTGCGTTTTTTGCTTTGCCTGGCTTTGTTGAGGCCCAAACCAAGGGAATCACCGCATCCAATACACTTGAAGGGATACTTGCACTGTTATCGTCTGGAGCCGATCCCATCAAAAGGCAGATTTGTGAGTGAGGTGGAACTGCATGGAACTCTCAGAAAAGGTCACCTGCGCATTCAGTTTGCATAGTAAATCCCGTCCTAATAAAGGGAGGGGACACTCTGGCATATAGAGAAATTCATGAGTCAATTTAGTACCTCTAGTCATGCACTCCATTGGTTGCAAAAATGGCCTCAAAGCTTTCCTTCCCGTAGCCCCAAGAATGGTGGTAGCAGTCTTACTTAAGGGTCCTTTACAAATAGTTATCACTGAATGAGTGGCTCCACTATCTAATAAAAAATCTATAGTTTCTTTCCCCAGCTTTACTGGAACCAGGGGATCAGCTGAGGAAATTCTGATTTTCTGCCCCGGTCCCCTTCATTCCATATCTGACTCCTCTACATAATTAGGTTGGTGTTTGCTGGGCTCTGTAGCTTTGTTATCCTTCTTTGATTTGGACATTCATCTTTCCAGTGCCCTTCCTGCCTACAAATTGCACATTGATTTGGACCCAAAGCGGGTCTAGGGAGGCCTCCTCCTGGCCTCCCTCCCCTTCCACCTCTTCCTCCTCTGTTACCTCTCCTGCTTCCCCTGCCCCTGCCTTGGAATTCATTGCTCTGGACAGCTGCCAGGAGAGAAGCCTGCAGTTTCATTTGATTTCTCTTGTTCTCTTTTCATCTCGATTATTCTATACCTTATACGCTATTTCTATCAGCTGTGGAATAGACATTCCCCCAGCTCCATCTGCCTTCTGCAGCTTCTTTCTAATATCCTGAGCTGACTAGCCAATAAAGAGCATATTAAACAGCCTTTGATTCGCTTCCTCATTTGGATCCAGGTCTGTCCATTTTCTGGCTCTTTCGCATAATCTTTCATAAAAGGCCGAGGGATTTTCTTCAGGCCCTTGCTTTACTTCATACAGTTTTGATGCGTTCTTTGGTTTCGGAACTCTGTACCGAAACCCGTATAAGATTAGCTGTTGATACTGCCTCAATAGCTCCCTACCCCCACTCCTATTTGGATCCCACTCTGGATCCTTTCTGGTGCGTAAATAGACCTCAGGTTCCCCCTTTCTGTCCCTTCTCTCACCCTCTTCTTTTGCCTTAGCAATTACCAGCCTCCTTTCTTCTCCCGTCAGGAAAGCATTCAACAGCGCCTGCACATCTCCCAAGTTAGGATTATGAGTTATCATAATAGTCTCCAAAAGCTGATGCAGCTTCTCAGGATTTTCCCTATATGATCCAACAGACTGCTTCCAGTTTAGTAAATCCGAGGTTGTAAAAGGAACATGTACAAATACTGGCAGCCCTTCTGGTCCCACCGCTTGTCTCAAAGGAGCCTGTAGAACAGGTTGTTTCGGTCTCCTAGTTCGGCCAGAAATAGGGCTGGACTCTTGGCTTTCTAGCGGGGGGGGCGATGCTTCAACTGAGGTGGAATCGTTTCCACAAGAGGGGGGCACTGTCAGTAGCTGTACATCCTCCTGCTCCTCTCCATTCAGAATTTGTCTGTTAGCACAATACCCGCTCTCTTCCTTCTTTCCTACTGCAACCATTGCAGATTCCTCCTTACTTATAAGTTCACATTCCCTCTGCATTTCTGCTTCCCTATATAGTGACACAAAAGCCTCCACACAGGGTATTTCATCCCACTTCCCCTTCCAGCAACAAAACAGCAGTAACTGTAATATAGTGTTATAGTTCATTTTTTGGCCATTGCTCATCACATTCCAGCTTATGCATTGGCCACCGTTGATTACAACATCTTTTCATTCTTTTTTTTTGGCATCCGAACTCCTCCAAAAATATTCCAGTGTTTCAAAATACAACCCAAAGGGCTACAGGGAGGAATCGTGGATTGGCTTGATCCCATGTTAATTACCGAGAAATACCAACCTTATTACCTAGAAATAACTTTTTTCCCGTACCTTTGTGCACACTCAGCTCTGACCCCTCTGGTCAATTTAAGGCAACCTTTGCCAAGCGTCTACATGCGACTTGATTCCTTTATGCACACTCAGCTCTGACCCCTCTGGCCAATTTAAGGCAACATTTGCCGGGTGTCTATGTGTGACATAATCCAACATAATCTTCCGTGGAAGTAGGTACAGTTTATACTCACCAATCCAAAGATTCACCCCCCTTTCACCCTGGCACAAATATCTCTGGTCGACGTTGCACCTTTGCGGCTCTTGTCGCCCCGACTACGGAGGGAGGTCGGAGGACTCTCCCATCAACAGGTCAGTGCATCCTGGAGCTCGATCCGATCCAGTCCGCTGTCGGGAATGGCAAGATGATCCGGGCAAGGCCTTCTGGCAAGTCCCACCTGCGTCGCCAAACTGTTGTCCCAAAATCTGGGTTCTGCTACCCGCTGTGCAAGCAACCAACAGACACACAGGGTCGAGATATTTGTTGATTTCATTTCTGCGCAGAGATGGGGGCTAGGTGGTAAATCCACAAAGCTAGCACATCTCCTCCCCTTCTCGTTCTTTGTTTATACACGCTTTTCAAAGAGTACTCCATGCAAGTTTTCCTGTTGGTTACAGTTTCATTACCTCAGGTAATCGCTCTGCGCTTGCGCTTTCACATTCTTGTTAATTAGCACAGGAAGAGAAGAAGAGGCGGTAACATCATTATCATGTCATTTCCATCTCATTATTCATTTAGGGGTGTGAAGTTCAATATGTTAATAAGCCTTAATGAACCTAAGGTCACTTCTGGGTTATTCTGATCTTTTTGTCTTACCTACTCCTCGCAATCTTTACAGCGCTGTGGTTTCATGAAGGTCATTTAGCCGGAGCTGGTTATCCTTTGCAGTACTGTTTTTCTATCTCCCTTGTCCTTGAGTCTTGTTAACTATTTGCAAGGTTTTTCCCACAGTATTTCTCTAACACCAACACCCCTGCTGCTTCCTCGGGCTGTTTGTGCCCTCCTAGGCACTAACAGCAGCCTTGTGGCCACTGGTGGCCTCTCAGGTCTTGAGGCCCAAGTGAGCTCACTAGCAGAAGCAGCAGCAAGGTTCTTCCTCCTGGCTTCCAGGTGGGTGGGGCTGGAATCACCTCCATGTCAGCACTGACACCTTATTCCTGCCTCGAGGCTTCCAGGTGCAAGGCACAAGTGCCCTCACACTCAGCATCAAAGCCTTGTGCCTGCCAGTGGCCATTCTGGGCTGCACTACAGGGTTTTCCACTGCAGGAGGACTGAAGTAGGGGACACAGAACAGATCCAAGAGTAATGTGCTCAGTGCTAAGAGAACGCTGAAAACGCTACATGTCTGTAGCAGGAAGAGAATGGAAGGGAGCAGAGGGACTGCTTTGGCTAAAAGGCAGCACCTGACTTGAGCAAGACCACACATGTGCTTCCATACAAAATACTTCGGCAGCTCCATCAAGCTGCAGAAGAAAAATTAGCCAGTTGGTTACTCGCACGAGAAGGGACATGGACTTTACGGTGCCAGACAAGCTCCGTATCCCTGCAGGCTTGTTAGAGGGAAGTGCAGTGTGCCTGGCAGTTTTTGAATACCCTTGGAGTTTAGGTTCAGCTTGCAGCAAGGATTTCTCACAGCCAGACCATTTAGTGGGAAACCATTACCGTGCTGTGTAAAGCAAATATTTTTCACCAGCATTGCATAGTATTTTGTGCCGGCCACATCTTTTCTGCTCAGAATATCACAATGGCTCTGTATTGCCCTAGAAAGTGGCATTTGCTGAAGATCCTTCAGAAGACCCCTCATTCTGGAGGCCAACACAAGCACTTCCACCTTCACCTGCACCTGGGAGAGGGGAAAAAAAAAATCCAGTGTTAGTATTTCAGCACACGTAGCCCAAAGCGTTTGTGGAAATAAATAGTACCTGGGAGTGGACGGTGCAAAAATGTAGAGAGATGTAAAGCCCTCAGAGGAAATCAGAATGAAAGGGGCCCACACAGAGGAAGACATTTGATTTTTTGTGTTTGATTATCACTCAACGGGCTCTTGAAAGAGAGTGAAGGAAATTCCACTGGATATCCTCGTCAAAGGGATGGGGCCGAACTCTTTTCACTAGTGCCACGCAACAGGACAAGAGGCAACGGGCACAAACTGAACCAGCGGAAGCTCCACCTCAATATGAGGAGGAATTTCTTTCCTGTGAGAGTGACCGAGCACTGGCAGAGGTTTCCCAGAGACATTGTGGAGTCTCCTCCTCTGGGGAGATTCAGACCCTGCCCGGATGCAACCCTGTCTAACATGGTCTAGGTGACCCTGCCTGAGCAGGGAGGTTGGACTAGATGATCCCCTGAGGTCCCTTCCAACCTTTCCATTCTGTGATTCTGTGATATGCCCCACACGTTTTCAGAAAACCCACCGACCATATCTACTTACACCATTGGCCAACCTGGACCCCTGCAGGTCTCTCGGTCTCCAAGCGTCCCATCTTCCTTCACAGCTCAGAAAGGCAGTTTTATGGAGGACAAATCTTTTAGCCGCTTTCTGCTGAGCCTTCTCGATGGAGATGTATATGCATACACAAACACACACACACGGGTACCACTTGCCCTGTTGAAACTTCCTTTTTTCCAGGGAAGCTCCTCTACAGGACTATGTAAACCAACCAAGACGACCCTCACTGTCTTTCTGCATTGAGCACAATCAGATAAAGTCTCAGAAGCCAATAAATGACACTGCTCCCAGTCAGCACAGGATGACATTCAAAAATGCTAGTGTTAGGCAATAGGTTTGTGGACACGCCAGCAAGTGTTAAAAGCTGTAGAGAAAGAAATCACAGTGCTGGGTGAGGAAAAGATCCTGGAGCAAAAAGGACTTCTCTGATGATCTCCGTACTTTGAAATAGGTCCTGTCACAAAGCAGGGACTGCAGAGGAACCAGTTTGCCCTCCTCCTCCGCCCATACCTTTCCTGTGTCAGAGCCTGGGAAGCACACTGCATACACGAGTGGAAGGCCCACATCTCCAGTGGATCTGAGGAGCTTTCCTTCTCTGACAATACCTATGCAGACTCTTCCTGGGCGGTTGTGCAAATGGTGCCCGTAGGAGCCACAGTTGTCTCAGTGTGGCAGGGGACACTGCCGGGGAGTTCTTGTTTTCTTCTTGAAATTGTATGAATAAAGAGAAAAGCAAGAACTCAGCCCGTCCAGGAGAGCTCCTGCTGAAGGTGGCAGCCCAGCATGCCAAGAGGCCCGCTTGCCTTCTGAGGCCATACTTGAAGACCAGGCTGAGAAAACTGTGGGCTTTCCCTGAGGGCTTTGGCTCCCCAGTATGGCTTAAGGCCTTTGTGATGAGGAGTTCCCGTGCCCTTTTCCCATCTAAATCATGCTCCATACGTGCCCCATACAGGCAGCTGACTCTCTGCAGTGACAAACAAGGTCTGGAGGAAAAAGCCAGCCCAAGATGTCTTTCTGCCTTGCTTGCTTCTGGTAGGGATCAATCTTTTCAAACAAACCAAAACCAGAACCACTCATTCCTCTCCATGTTATAGGCTCCCCAAATAAGAGCTACAGAAGGACCAAAGCACAGGGAATGGCTGGGCAATAAAGTGCCAGAGGGTATTTGCTGCAGGAGGAGTGAGGCCTGTTGGGGAGAAAATGACCACATCTGAACTTTGCATGCACCGGGGCAGGCTGTGAGCTAACAGCTCTTGGTCAGGAAGGAGAGGCAAGAGAGAGGTCGCTGAAAGCCGCATCTCCTTGCCGTGCAGAGGTGAGAAGAAGCCCAGCAGAAGTGCTTTGAAGAGGAAGAGAGAAGCCAAGCAAGGAGCCGCATCTGGCCCTGCCACAGGTTGACGGTGTGCTTTCAGCCCAAGGTGGGGGTGCGCTTCTAAAAGGACCAAGCAGGCAAAGGCTTTGTGGCTCCTGCCTCTGGCTGAGGAAGCTCCCAGGCCCCAGGCTGCTGGAAGAAGACTCTGTTGGGGCAATCAGTGCATTCTTGGCTGTTCTGCACCTACATGCTGCTGCTGCAGCCTGTGCTGAAACACCATGTGATTGGAGCCAGTGCTCTCTGCTCCTGCTCTGCAAAGCTGTTGGCCTAAGCCTCTTCACTCCCTCGGCATCCATGGCAAAGCCATCAAAGGACGCCAGCTTCGGATGAGATCAGTCTAATGCCTCGTCTTTCCCAGCACTGGAGCTCTGGCTCCCTCCGCTTGCTGCTTAGTTTGCAAGAGCAACTTCTTTTTGTCTCTCAGAGTCCTACCTTTGAAGGGCAGGCTTGTTCCATTTGTCTTCCCCTCAAGGATGAGAGGTGCAAGAGCAGAATCTGGCAGAAAATAGGACGCAAGCACAGAGCTGAGGAATGAGCCCAAAGACAGCAAAGGCCTCTTCTCCCACTGCGGGCTGCAGCTCTCGGAACCCTGGCCTCAAGTACTGCGTGAGCTGCAGTCTGCAAGCAGAACCTCCGTGTTTGTGGAGAAAATGGGCACAGGCATCTTGGATGTCTGCAGTCTTCTCCACGGGACTTGCCAGAGTTGATGTACTGCTATGAAGATGGTTAGAAGGCTGGGTCATCTCTCTCAGGAGGAAAGGCTATAAGGGCTGCGCTTGTTTAGCCTCCAGAAGAGAAGCCTGAGAGGGGATCTTACCCATGTCTACAAATACCTCAAGGGAGGGTGTCAAGAGGATGGGAGCGGGCTCTTTTCTGTGGTGCCAAGTGCTAGGAGAAGAGGCAGTGGGCATGAACAAGAACACAGGGAGCTCCACCTGACTCTGAGGAAAAACTTCTTTCTGGTGAGAGTGACCGAGCATTGGGGCAGGTTGTCCAGAGAGGTAGTGGAGTTTCCTTCTCTGGAGACATTCAGAGGCTGCCTGGTGTGATCCTGTGCAGTGTGCTGTAGGTGACCCTGCTTGAGCAGGGGAGCTGGACGAGATGATCTCCAGAGGCCCCTTCCAACCTCCACCCTTCGATGATTCTGTGATGGGCGCTTTCTCTCGCAGCTCCTGCTGTGGGGGTAATGGAAAATGTGTGGAGGACAAAGAGGCTAGAAGCTGGTCTGAGGTGCGGATCCTTACCGAGGCTTGTCAGCCTGCAGAGAGAAGGGGACTGCGTGCTCATGAAGTGCTGAGGAATGTCTCCCTGAGCAGGCGCTCAAGCAAACTCCTGCATTTGCAGATGCGCGCGTACCAGATGGACCGATGAAGCCTGGTCCTCCAGAATCGCCATTGCTAGTGAGGGGCCGTAAGCTTTGCCCTGACTTGGGTTTGCTAGAGTGTCAAGGTGGAGCAGAGTGGCACTTGGAGGAGGCTCTCCTTCAGCAGCTTAAAGGCCTGCCAGCTTTCCTGAGCTCCTTTGCCCTTCTGAGCTGCCTCCCCTGGCATCCCCCTAGCAGGTCTCTGCAGAAGGGGAAGCCTGCTCGCCTCAAGGCCAGCCTCTGGGCTCTGCTGCCCTCCTTCCTACCTGCCCTCCGGCTCTGCAACTCCACTAGTTCCTGGATGCTACAGCCCAGGTGGCCATGGACTCTGCTGGCACCAAGCCTCCGCGGTGGCCGCTTCCCCTTCTGGCCTGGGGCACCTGCCTTCTTCCCCTCACACCCGCAAAAGCCCAGCACTCAAGGGCACCCAAGACACACACAAGAGCTGGCAGTTCCCTCCCACCACGCAGCCAGCACTGGGCTCCAGCAAGGGGGGCCCAGGCTCAAGCACTTCCTCCCCTCAGAGGCGTACAGCAGCTTTTTCCTCCTCTCCCCACAGGCCCCTTGGCCCCAGGACATGCGTTGGCCATGGCACGGCCCTCTCCACGCCTCTCCCCAGCACCAACAAGACGCAGCACACCCCTAGGCCACAGCCACCGCAGCTGCAGCTGCAGCCAAAGAGCCACAGCACGACCGCGGCGGCGAGCTGCCCTGGCAGCAGCCCCCAAGCCCTGACTCCTCAGCTCTGCTCTTCAGGCCTCCCCAAAGCTCCCACACTGCAAACGCACGAGCTCACCACACACCCAGCCAAGAGCCACCCGACTTGGGGCAGTTGGTTTAATTCAGCTTCAGAGAACTTCCTGGGTGCTCGCGTGGCTCACAAGCAGTGCTGCTGCTGCTGCTGCCGTTGTGGCTGCTGCTGTGGCCACTGCCGCTGCCCCTGGGGCTCCAACTGCTGCTGTTGGTCTTTCTGACACTGGGTCTTCATGTGCCGCTGCCACTGCCAGTGGGGCTGCCGTTGTGTCCAGCATTGGATCTTCCGCTGCCACTGCTGCTATGAGCGGGTTTCCCGCTGTGTCCAACATTGCAGCTCCCACTGTCACTGCCGCTGTGTTTGCCGCTGGCACTTGGGCTGCCGCTGTGCCCGCCACTGGGGCTCCCAGTGACGCTGCCACCGCCAGTGGATCTGCTGCTGCGTCTGCCACTGGGGCTTCCACTGCCGCTGCTGCTGTGTCCGGCACTGCCACTGCCACTGCCACTTGGTCTGACAGTGGGGCTTCCAGTGCCACTGCCACTCTGTCCGGCACTGCCACTGGGGCTGCCGCTTGGTCTGACAGTGGGGCTTCCACTGCCCCTGCCGCTGACACTGGGGCTGCCGCTCTGTCTGCCACTGGGGCTCCCGCTGCCACTGCCACGCTGCCTGCTATTGACACTGGGGCTGCCGTTCTCTTTTGCAGTGGGGCTTCCACTGCCGCTGCCTCTGGGTCTCCCGCTGACACTGCCGCTGATACTGCCCCTGCCACTGCTGCTGCGTCTTCTGCTGAAACTGGCTCTGCTGGACTCTTTGTCACTGCTGCTGCGTCTTCTGCTAAAACTGGCTCTGCTGGTCTCTTTGCCACTGCTGCTGCTCTTTCTTCTGCTTGCCTGTGTCTCTGCACACGGCTCTTCTTCCCCCTGCACAAGGAGGCAGAAAGAACAGGCTGTGTTCTGCCCCGGCAGAAAGCCCAGGAAGACTGCAGACTCGTGAGGGCCAGGGATGTTTGCGGGAGCTTCTGAGGGTGTTGCCAGCCTCACCGTCATGGGACAGGGGAGCTTGTTTGGACACAGCTCATCAGCCCGTGGCGGAGGCTGCTGGTACCAGGACTGGCAGGTACCTGTGTCGTCTTGGCTTCAGCAGTCAGGGAGAGCTTTGCAAAGGGGCACACCAATGCTGGAAGCATCCCTTTGTGCTCAGCTGCTCAGATCTTGCAGGTGCCACTGTTGGAGGCCATTCTCAGCACTCAACAGCTGCCCCTTGGCTGGAAGGCAAGGCTGAGCCCGGGCCAGCCCTGTGGCTTGCTCATGGGGCAATGGGGCTGCAGCCACACTGACACCTTGTCTCTCTCACTCGGCCTCAGAGCCCTCCTGCTTATCTCCTCCCCTACTCCCTCAACCCCGCTCCCATTTGCAGCCACAGCCCTTCAGCTCCACAGCAGTGCTGGGCATTTGCTGAGTGCTGCAGGGAGGTACTTAGTGACAAGCTTTAAGCCACATACATCTCCTGTCAGAAAAAGTCACAGCACGCTCTAGGCAGCACAGTGGCTCCGGGATTACAAGTGGCACCCCTTGCTGCCTCACTGCCCCTCAGTTCTGCCAGGCTTCTCCTGGAACTGCCACATACCTGCCCTGTCTTGCAAGGCCCCTCTTGACTGTCCAGCCCTTCCTCCTCTTCCTTTAGGCAGGAGAAGTAGACCTTCAGGGTCACTTGCTTGTCTTCTCCCAGCTGGTATTGGACGATCTTCTGAATACTGGGCTTTTCTTCAACCAGATTCTCAGCACCCTGCTGCACCTGCAAGACAACTCCACACTGTGCAATGTGCCCCACTTCCAAGTCCACTCCGCTGCTCTCCACATGCTCCTTGCCAGCATCCAGGGACTGCAGGACCTTGGCAATCACCAGGCCCCTAGCTCTGACCTGGCCTGGGGCCCCCTACCAGACAACGGCTGCTGCAGGCAGGGGCTCCGCAGCCCCAGCGGCAGAAGAGCAAGGGGCACCGCAACATTTCCCAGGCTTTGTGACCTTCTCCTGAGCCTTCCTGCCAGCACCCTATTGCCCTGAAGGGAAGACCAGCTATGCTGAACATCCCATTCTCATTCACACCAAGCATCTCAATAATCACACAGCTGAGCAGAAACTCTCCATGGTCTCTCACTGAAAACCCCAGCACTACCATGGCCAGAAAAAAAGAGAGGCCCCCAGGGGCTCTGCTGGAGTGTTCAAGGAGGGCACAGCAGCAAGAGCTATATTGCAAAACTAGAGCCCAAGCAGTGCCTTTGAAGGCAAGCCCTGGGCCAAGTCAGCCAGGGCTCAGCAGAGCCCATGGGAAGGGCTCTTGTCCCAGAGAAGAATGCTTCTGCAGACAAAGGAGCTCAGGGAATAGCACCTACCTGTCTTGCCTTCGGAGCGCTTTCATTCACAGCCCACACAGCTCGCACTCTAGCGCGTGGCGGTTGTTCCCAGGCGCCTGGGGCCGGCCGTTTGGCAAAACACTCTGGGGTGGTGGAAAACATCCTGCGAATAGGCACCAGGGAGGTGGCATGAGCCCGGGGAGCTGGGGAGTTTAGACTCCACGCAGTGCTCCCAAGGGGGGCACCTGCCTCTGCAGCAGAAGGCAGTTCTGCAGCAGCAGCACGGGGGTTCCACTGACGGGGATCACATCCACAGACACGGAAATCACCTCCCGCCACCCACAGCTACACAACGTGCCCGCTGGAGAGCTCCGGGTGCCTACAGCGAGACTTTCTCTCCAGGCAGCAAGGAGAGCAGCAGGGTCCCCTACAAGGACAGCCTCCAACTCACACCATTACCTGTGTCCTGCCACATGCATTAGCCACTGCTCCGTGGCCCCAAGGACTCGGTGTTCCGGGATGGGCAATGGATTGCTGCTGGGCACCCAGCAACAGAGAAGGAGAAAGGCATGAAGGCAGCCCAGAATAAAGCCCTTGCATGGTGGGAGCCAGCACAGAGTTGGCCAAAGCCCCCCACAGAGCCCACATGAAGGCAGAGCATGCCCGTAGGTCACAGGGATGCTGTCGCTGGGAAGTCTTGCTCCCAAAGCACTTTCAGAGCAGCCTCCACCAGCCCTGGCACTGCAGCCCTAACAAACCCGTGCCGAGAAGATGCTCCCTTGCTAAACTGGAGGCTAGGGAGCCAACAAATATACTCACATTGGAAACATATGGCGGCGGGGAGTACGGGCCTGGACATCGAGGGCTTTGGTGGCTGCAAGGATCGAGTCTCTCATCTCCAGCATCTGCACAGGGGAGAAACACAGGTGAGATGCTGCCAAGAAGAGGATCTTGCTGCTCACAAGGGCAGCCAATGTTTGCACTGTTCAGAGAAGAAGCTGCCTCTCAGAACAGCAGAAACAACCTTCTCTCTTGCTCACTGCAACCCCTCCATTCTACACAATAGCTGCTCCCTGGACATACAGGCAAATGGGAAAAAGCTCTGGCAGGCTTTTGTCAAGGGCAAGAGCCAAGAGGCTGATCCAGGAGAGCAGTTCTTGCCTAAGGGAGAGACTGAGGGAGGGCAGCGCAGGGGAAGGCCGCTGAGTAAGATCAAGGGCAATGTACAGAGCAGTCCTGCTAGGGAGGACAGGAGGGGGCAGTGGGGGCTACAGCAGGTCTCTTTTCCCAGAAGGGAAATTTATTTCAAAGCCTCTGCTCTGACCCTTCCCATGCGCCTTCCTGCCAGCACCCTATTGCCCTGAAGGAAAGACCAGCCACACTGAACATCCCTTGTTTGTTTGCACCCAGCACCTCAATAATCACATAACTGAGCAGAAACTGAATTTTCTATCGCAGAAAGGCTCTGCAGTTCAAAGGCAATCAAAAACGGGGCCCCGGTGCCTCTGCTGGTGTGTTCAAGGAGGGCGCAGCAGCAAGAGCTATATTGCAAACCTGGAGCACAAGCGGTGCCTGTGAAGGCAAGCCCTGGGCCAAGTCTTGCAAGGCTCAGCAGAGCCCATGGGAAGGGCTCTTGTACAGCCAGCGCCCATAGCACAAGGCCTGGGCAGAAAGCAGGCTGGCACATGAAGGGCCTCAATGAGGAGCACTTACCACTCCAGACCTCTGACGGCCCTCGCTCAGAGGACATGCAGCTAGTGCTCGGGCTTCTCTCCGTTTCTTCTTCCTGCCTGCTGCTGCACTCTGTGCAGAGCACTCTGAGGTGACTGGCACCGGCCTGCAAATACACACCGCGGAGAAGTGATATGAGCACAGGGGGAGTAGAGTCCCCACTTGGCCCTCACCAGCTTCACACCTGCTCCTGCAGCAGAAGGCAATTCTGCAGCAGAAGCACAGGGGTTCCACTGACTGCGGCCACATCAGAGCATCACCCCCCACCAAAACACCTGGGGCTGCACGTCATGCCTGAAGGAGAGCTCCAGGAGCCCAAGGGAGACTCTCTCCAGGCAGTGAGGAGAGCAGCAGGGTCATCTGCAAGGACAGGCTCCAAGGCACAGCATTACCTGCTGTCCTGTCAGCTACATAAGACCTGAACACTCTGTGTTCAGGGATGGGCAATAGGTTGTTGCTGGGCTCCCAGTGTCGAAGAAGGAGAAAGATATCAAGGCAGTCAAGCATAAAGCTCTTGCATAGTGGGAGGCAGCTCTGCAGAACCCTCTCCCCACCCACAGAGCCCAGATGAAGGCAGAGCATGCATGCAGGTCACTGGGACCCAGCCGCTTGGAATTTTTGCTCCCAAAGCACTTTCAGAGCAGCCTGCCCCAGCCCTGGCAATGCAGCCCTAACAAACCCGTGCTGAGAGGCTGCTGCCTTTGTCAGGCAGGGGGAAAAGAAGTAAGGGAAAGTACTCACCTTAGGAACATGTTTGGAAGAGGTGCAGGGGACACAATCGGAGCTGCTTTAGGAGCTGTCGGGATTGAATCCCTGTGTATTTTCATCTGCAAAGGTGAGAAAGAGAGGTGAGATGCTGCCAAGGAAAGGCTCTTGCTGCTGGCAAGGGCAGCCCATGTTTCCATGCTTCAGAGAAGAAGCTGCCTCTCAGAACTGCAGAAACACCCGTTGCTCTTGCTCACAGCAGCCCCTCCATTCCACACAAGAGCATCTGCAGGGGAATATGGGCAAAGAGCTAAATGTTCTGGCAGGCTTTTGTCCAGGGATGAGCCAAAAGGCTGATCCAGGACAGAATGGAGACGAGAGGGAGGCAAACACAGGGGAAGGCAGCTCACTGAACTCTAGGGCAATGTGCAGGGCAGTCCTGCTAGGGAGGACAGGAGGGGGCAGTGGGGGCTACGGCAGCTCCGTTTTGCCAGAAGGGAAGGTTCTTCCCCAGCCTCTGCTCTGAGCCTTCCCGGGAGCCTTCCTGTCAGCACCCTTTTACCCTGAAGGGAAGCCCAGCAAGGCTGAACATCCCTTTCTTCTTTGAACCAAGCATCTGAATTATCACAGAGCTGAGCAGAAACTCTTCACTTTCTATCACAGAAAGGCCCAGCACTTCCAGTGCTACCAGCAGGAGGGCCCCAGAGGCTCTGCTGGTGTGTTCACGGAGAGCAAGGTACAACAGCGTGTGCATTCCAAAACTACATTCACCACCGGCGCCTTTGAAGGCCGGACTGGGCCATGTCAGGCAGGGCTCAGTGAACCCATGGGAAGGACTCTTGTAAACCAGCGCCCATAACACAAGGCTTTCCCAGGAAGCACGCTGGAAAAGAAGGGCCCCCAGCAGTGACACTTACCGCTCTGGCATTCTCGTCCACCTCATTCCCAGGCCACTCAGTAGGTGCTCCAGCTTCTGAAGATGGCTTCCTCCCGCCTGGCTCTGCCTTCTGGGCAGAGCACTCTGGGGTGCCTAGGGGTGGACTGCAAATACACACCGCGGGGAGGTGGCATGAGCACAGGGGGAGTAGGGTCTCCATTTCAGCCGGACAAGTTGGGCACCTGCTTCTGCCGCAGAAGGCAGTTCTGTAGCAGAAGCACGTGGGGCCCACTGACTGGGGTCACATCCACAGAAATGGGGATCACCCCCTAACAAAACACCCAGGGCTGCACGTCATGCCTGAAGGAGAGCTCTGGACACAACCACAGTGAGAATTTCTCTCCATGCAGGAAGGCAAGCAGCAGGGTCATCTGCCAGGACAGGCTCCCAGGCACAGCATTACGCGCTGCGCTGCCGACTACATTAGCCACTGCCCCGTGGCCCCAAGGACTCTGTGTTTTGGGATGGGCAATAGATTGCTGCTGGGCAGCCAGTGACAAATACAAAGGCATGAAGGCAGTCCAGAATAAAGCTCTTGTGTGGTGGGAGCCAGTACAGAGCTTGGCCAAAACCTTCCAACAGAGCCTGTATGAAGGCAGAGCATGCGTGCAGGCCACTGGGAAGTCTTGCTCCCAAAGCACTTTCAGAGCAGCCTCCCCCAGCCCTGGCAATGCAGCCCTAACAAACCTGTGCGGAGAGGCTGCTGCCTTCGTCAGGCAGGGGAAAGAAGCAAGGCAAAGTACTCACGTTGGAAAAATACTTGGAAGAGCACAAGGGGCCTCAGTCTCACTCCTCTGGCTGGCTGCGAGGACTGAGTCCCTCATCTCCAGCATCTGCAAAGGTGAAGAACACTGGTGAGATGCTGCCAAGGAAAGAATCTTGCTGCTGGCAAAAGCAGCCAATGTTTGCACTGCTCAGAGAAGAAGCTGCCTCTCAGAAACTCAGAAACACACATCGTTCTTGCTCACAGCAGCCACACAAGAGCAGCTGCAGGGGAATATAGGCAAATGTATTTAAAAAAAAATCTCTGGCAGGATTATGTCCAGGGCAAGCACAAAGAGGCTAATCCAGCAGAGCATTGGGGAGTCAAGGCAGGCAAGCGCAGGGGAAGGCAGCTCACTGAACCCTAGGGCAATGTGCAGGGCAGTCCTGCTAGGAAGGATGAGAGAGGGCAGTGGGGGTTACGGCAGCTCTGTTTTGCCAGAAGGGAAGGTTCTTTCTCAGCCTCTGCTCTGACCCTTCCCTGTTAGTGCTCTTTTACCCTGAAGGGAAGCCCAGCAACACTGAACATCCCTTTCGTGTTTGAACCAAGCGTCTGAATAATCACACCTCTGTATAACTCTCCATCTGCTATAGCTGAAAGGCCCAGCAGTTCCACGGCCACTAGAGCGAGGGCCCCAAAGGCTCTGCTGGGAGAGGTTAATGGAGAGTGAAGGAGTCATGAGAGATGCATTGCAGAAGTGGAGCACAAGCAGTGCCTCTGACAGCAAACCCCGGGGACAGTCAGGCAGGGCCCAGCGGAACCCATGGGAAGGGCACTTGTTTAGCCAGTGCTCACACCACGATGCTTTGGCAGAAAGCAAGCTGGCAAAAGAAGGACCTCTATCAGGAGCAGCTACCTCTCTTGACTTCTGATACCCAATCTCGGGCCAGCCAGCTCCCGCTCTGGCCTCTGGCAGCTGCTTCCTCCAGCCCAGTAAATCCTCCTTTTCAGAGCTAGGCTGAATTGCTGGCAGCATACTGCAAATACACACCGTGGGGAAGTGTGACACAGAGACTCTCCACCACCCAAACACCCAGGGCTGCACAGCGTGCCCGAGGGAAAGCTCTGGGTGCCCACAGCAAGACTTTTTCTCCAGGCACCAAGGAGAGCAGCAGCGTCAGCTCCAAGGACAGGCTCCAGCACACACCATTACCCACTGTCCTGAGCACTCCAGTAGCCACTGCTGTGTGGCCCCCAAGGACAAGCTTTCTTGGAAGCTTCAGAAATGGGACCAGGAATAACTGCTCCATCCCTTGCAGTCCCTCCATCACCCTCTGCCATTACCCCAAGCGTCTGACCTGTCTCGAGGCTCTTCCTCCACCATGACTTCCTCCACAGTGGTAGCCACAATTTTTGATTCAGGCTGCCTCTCTCGTTGGAGGAGACGCTGGCCAGACACACTCTCTGTAATCAGAAGGGAAGAAAACACATCAGAGCAGCATCACGGTGGCAGTTAAAACCGGAGTGGCGTGTAGATCCTTCAACAAACATTACAGGCCTACACAGTCAAGCCAAAGGCCGTGCTTTGGCAATGTGTAGGAGAAACACAGAACGGCCTGCTTTGAAGATGGAAGGAAGTCTTCGCACAAGTAAGCAGATTGTCGACTCCCCATCAGGGCTGAGCTGCCTTGCCTCTAGTGCCTCATGCTAGGCGAGTCACGGTGCTGCAGCCTTGGCTCCAATGCCCTGCCAAGGACCAACAAAGGAGAAGGTGCAAAGCCCAGCCAGGCATCAGCCACTCCATTACCTTCCTTGCTGCTGGCAACATCTAGTCCCTTCTCCTCTTCCCATCTGGGCTTCACAGCTCCCACAGATGGTCTTGGAGGGGCACTCTCAAGCACATACCTGTAAACCAGAAAAAGACACCGCTCGCAAGGAAGGGCCCCGCATTTCCTTTGTTGCTTCTGTGAATTCTGGGCACACAGACACATGGCCCAGCTGCTAAGAATAGCAGCCTTTCCCAAAGGGAGAATATGCAGGACAGGTCATCTCCTGCAGGACTCCCTCAGGAAGTGCAGGGACCCAGCATGCCTGCCTGCAGGGCCACGAGCTTCCTCCTCACACTGCTCCAGGCCTTCCCTCTACCCCTGGGGAGAGAGCTCCTTCTCAGCTTTCCAAAGCAAACCCTCCAGGTCAACACTGCAGCCTGCCTGACAGCTCCTGAGCAGGCTCCTGTGCAGGCACATCAGACAAGGCCCCTTTCCTCCAGCTTTCCACCCTCTTAGGAAATTCTAATCTAGACCTCCACAGCCCTTGCAATCCCTCCCAAGCTCAGGGCAGAGCATCTGCAAAGAACAGCCTCCATTCCTGGGCCACTAGTGGAACAAAGGCCTTCCCAAGGTGGGAGCCAGCACAGAGCTCAGCAGAACCCCCACACAGAGCCCAAACAAAGCCAGGGCATGGCTGAAGGACATGGGGAACCAACGCCTCGGAAGACTTGCTCTGCAAGCACCTCCTGAGCAGCCTTCACTAGCTCTGGCAACACACCTCGACAAAACCTGCAGTGAGGAGCTGCTCCTTGGGCGAGCCAGGGGCTCAGGTGGAAAGGAGCAAACCAAAGTACTCACGTTGGAAAGACAATGAGAGAGCCAGAACGGATCAGGGAAGCCGCTGTTTGGGTGCTTGCGAGAACTGAATGCCTCATCTCTGGCATCTGCAAAGGGCAGAGACATGGGTGAGATGCTATGAAGAAAAGGACCTTGCTACCCACAAGGGCAGACCATGTTTCCACTAATCAGAGAAGAAGCTGCCACTCAGAAAGAGGGAAACACCCCTCGCTCTTGCTCACAGCCACCCCCACCTCCATTCTACAGACCAGCAGGTGTGGAATAATACAGGCAGATGGCCAGAAACACTGGCAGGCTTCTGTCAAGGGCAAGAGCCAAGAGGCTGATGTGGGAGAGCAGTTGTTGCGTAGTGGAGAAGTCAAGGGAGGCAAGCAGAGGCCTTCTGCACCAGAAAGCCCAGGCTGAATGACACGGCTGCACTGGAGACCTGGGCAAAGGCCCTGGCTTGCAATGACTTTGTCTGTGACACACCACGAGAGTCTTCCGCAACTTGAGGAGCAGCTGTTGGACGCACTGCCCCACAATCCCAAACATGGCCAGAGGAGGCCTGGAGACAAATGGGATCCTAACACAAAGACCCCAAGGAAAGGCTGACTTTCTGGAAGACTTCTGGAGGAAGCCTAGCAGGAAAGAACTCCCAGGACCTGGCAGTGGGGGGAAAGCGGTTGCTTTGGACTTGGCCAGGCTTGCAAAGGAGTGAGAAGGAGAGCTGTGGAAAAGGCAGACTTACGTCCAGAAGAGCTTTGAGCCGCTGTGGGGAGGCATTCAGCCTGCGCAGAAAGCCTCTGTAAAACCGCATTGTCACTTCTTTGCCTTCGATGAGAAGCACGCCAATGCCCTTGAAAAGAAGGGCCACGTTCTTCCCATTGGCCAGGCAGCAAGACAGAAGGTACACGGTCTCCTCCACGCAGGCCGCCACTGTTTTCCAAGGCATGGAGATGGCCACGGCTACGTGAGGATACTTGAGGGTCTCAGCTTTCCTGCGCCCTAGGCAACAAGCAAAGAGCAGCCCAGTCACGGACGGAGCCCTTCAGCAGGCTCCCACACAGTGCTGGGCGCCTGAAGGTCTTGCGGCAGCACAGAGCTGCAGAGCTCTCTGCTTTAACCCCCACAAAAGCCCCCACAGGAGGCTCCTGTCAGCCCTCCCTGGCCCAAATTCAAAGCACTCTGCAGCCTCCTGGGACAAGGCTACCGCAGGGCTTCCTTCCCTGCACAGACACCAAGAGCGAGCCCTGGCCACCTCCTGGGAGCGGGAGGCAGGAGGGCAGGCCGAGCAGAGCAGCAAGGGGGCCAGCTGCCAGCAGAAGGCAGTGCACAGAGGAATGGTGCCGGCACTCAGGCCATGCCAGCTTTGACGAGCCTTAGCTGTGCCATGTCACGCTGGCTCCAAAGGAGGAGGAAAACACATGGGCTGCACAACAGCCTTCCAACTCTGCCTCTTAATCCATCGGTGTTAGGAAGCAATAGGAAGGACTTGTCCTTTTGAGCAGACGGCTGCTGTGGCATCAACAGGGAACGACATGGCAACTACACGGCACTGGAAGCAGCAGCCACAGAAGCCCCACTCTGGAGCCATGCGTTCGAGCCAGTCCAAGAGAGACACACCGAGAGACTCTCGTTGGATTCTGCATTATAATGTTGTGATAATCAAAACACCCTGAAGCTCTGCTCAGCCCCTGGGGCAGCAAGCCTCGATTTCTAACAGCCCCTGGGAAACAGCAGAGAGCCACAGCCCTGTGATGTCCCCAGGGGAAGCCGAGGTTTCAGTCTGCCTTCTTACCAGCAACAGAGGCCTCCTCATGGCTGAGGCCGTGAAGATCCACAAGGTTGCTTGAGAGGCGAAATGCAGGTCTCCGAACAGTCAGAGGACCGTTCTTGCCAGCAACGACTTGTTTTGTAACAACACTGAAGGTGCCAAGGGGAATAATTCTCACATCCTGCAGCCAGAGAAGTGGAGAGAAGCCTTAGAAGCATGGGAGACAGACAAAGAGAGAGTTGTTCTCCAAGCATGGCCACGGTGCTAGGTGCCCTGCCCATGGCTGGCATGCAAAGGGGCAAGACAGGGACTTGTGGAAAGCTTGGCCGAAGCCCTGGAGAACTCCCTGAGAAGGCCATTCCCCATAGTTTCCTCCCCCTCCTCCTCAGCCTCCAAAGGCAACGTTGCCGCCCCTCCAGCACACGAAGAAAAGGCTTTCCCAGAACGGCTCCCTTTCTGGCCTTGCACTCTGCCAGGATCTCCAGAGAGGGCCCAGAAAGCCTCCCACCCTTCCAGCAACCGCAGCTGCACTGCACAGTTGGCACCTCCCTTTTGGGAGAAGTCGGTCTGGGGCACAGCTGTCATTTGCAGCATGCTTCTGCAGGGGGGTTGCTTTTGCTTGGAGAGGAGGGGCAGGACTATTGCGGCCCATGGCCCCGAGGGGTCAGTGCTGCTGCCAGCATGGGTGTGGGAGGGGAGGGAGAGGATGGCACACCCACCTTGTTCAGCACCAGCTTCTCCTGGATGTAGTTGGAGACACCCTCCCAGATGGGCACGGCCACTGCAAAACAAGGCAAAGACACGTCATGCCCCCTGTACCACAAGGCACCATCAGCGGAGGACCCTTGGGGCACCCCCAGCCTGCCCAGGCCCCCCGCAGCCCCCGGGCATCTACAGCCCATCTTGACGCTCAGACTCTCGACAGCAATCCTGGGCAAGGAGGTCGCGAAGGCCTTACCCCGCAGGGGGATGATGGGCACCCGCTGCTCACGCTGCGTGGCGCGGCCAGCGTCCCGGAGCTCCATGTCCGTGCCGGGTGCTCTGGCTTGGCCGCGCAGCGGGAGGGGCCTGGCAAAGGCCTCCTGGCCGCTCGGCTGCTCCTGCTGCGCCCTTCAGCGCAGCCCCGCGCTGCCCCGGGCTCCCGTCGCCGGCTCCCACTGGGGCTCGTTGGCTCCTGGCAGCACAGCGGTGCCCAGAGCAGCCCCAGCGCCTGCGCTGCGGCGGGCTGTGCGGGACGAGTGGGGAGGATGCGTGGGCTGGTGGGAGAGGGCAACGGTGGCTGTGACCCAGCAGGGATGTCCCCTGTGATTCCAGCCCATGTCACAGAGGGGACCAGGACCCCTGCAGGCCCCTGGCCTGGGCTGGCCCTGCAGTGGGGAGGGGCTGCACGGGGCACTTGTGGGGCTGCCCTGACCCCCACGGTGGGAGGTCCTGGGGCAGGGATAACCCCACCAGGGGACCGGCTGGGCTGGACGCTCAGAGCGGCCATGGCCCCATGCGGGAAACCTGGCTGCGAGGGGAGGGGGGCAGTGGGGCACTGCACCAGCCTCCCCCCATGACAACACAGCACAGGATGCGACTCCTGCTGCCCCCGGTGCAAGGAAGTGCTGAGAACGGACCGACGGCAGGGAAACCTCCAGCAAGGCCTTGGCAGGCAGCAAAGCCCTGGCTCAGTGCTGAAGCAGAAGTTTCTTCCTCCAGGCTTGGGCAGCTGGTGCATCCTGCACAGCCAGGGAATGTCCCCCAGAGCCCCCAGATGATGCCACACATGCGTCTGCGTCTCTCCACATTGCCCAGGGAGAGCTCGCAGGCGCTTGCGCATGCCCTGGATCACCTCTGGCACCTCCCGTGTCACCCAGTGTTTCCACGGCAGCAGCTGACTCCCACCTTCCACCACCTTGGACTGGAATGGGAGGGGGGACAAGGAGCTCGCACACTTCTGTGCACCTCTTTTGGGCACACGGCAGCTTAGGCAGGATGAATCCCACAACCGTCCTGGGGTTAGTGGCGTGCATGGGATGGAGGTGTCTGCCCCACCACCTGGAGGGCTTCTCCCCAAAGAAATGAGGGGCCCAGGCTGACTCAGCTCACTCACTGCCCGAAGCCTGGGGAAATGACTTCCCTGCTGGGTGCAGGGGCAGCTCCTCTGCCAGGAGCCGCAGTGCTGAGGGCACTGCCTGCCCGTGCTGAGCTGAGCTGAGACAAAACGGAGGGAAGCTCCGGACGCTCAGGAGGGAGGCAGCAGCTGAGAGCTTCTTGCGGCAGAAATGGGCAGAGCCCTTCCAGTGGGAAGTCTCTGGCTGCAGGGCAGTGCTGCTGAGCTGCTCGCGGGGTCCTGGAGACCTCGCACAGGCGATGGTTGAGGCCATCTTTCCAGAGAGCTCTCTTGGTGGAGCAGCTGGTGCTTTAGGGCAGGGACTTGCTGCCACAGTGTCCGAGGGACAGGGCGGCACGGCTCCCTTCTGCCGGGGAGGGTGTAGGGCTGTGCGAGCAGGGCGTGCGTGCAGCCAGGTGTGCCCAGGGCTGTGCCTGAGAGCAGTGTCCTGGGAGGTCAGGGTGCCCAGGGCCATGCCTCTGCCACCTGCGATGGTCAGCACTCAGCCTGCCTGGGCAATTGCCTGCAGGGCTGCGGGGAGAAGCCATGGGGGGAAGGAGCAGCCCAAAGAAGGGCAGAATCACAGTGCCCCAGAGCGGGGGCTGCGTGGGGCAAGGCTGCTCAGAGCTTCTGCTCAGCCCCAGGAGCTTGCCCGGAGGAAAGTCAAGGCAGGGATGACTCCACAGGGAAGGAGGTTTCCCGAGTGTTGGCTTTCTGTTCCACGCTGTTGTTTTGGGGGAAGGGAAAAGGAGGTGCCAAGGCTGGAGAAGAGCTGGAGACTGGGGAGGCTGCTGAGGGGTCAGCAGGTCTACGAGGAATCTCAGAAAGTGCTTTTGCCCCCTCTCTGCCCACACAGCAGCACCAGCAGTAGCAGTAGCAGCTTTGCTGGCCCCAGGAGGCTTTGTGCCAGCTGCTCCTTGGCACCTGCCAAGAGGTAGGTGCCCCGAGGCAGTGCCCTGCTGCCGGGAGGGATCTCTGGGGCAGAGCGAAGTGCCCCAGAAGTGGGCTGGGGTCTGTTGGCTAAGGCAGGCAATAGACGCAGGAGAGGGCATTTGGTGCTGGCAGGAAAAGCTGCAGGCGGTGGAGCCATGGTATGAGAAGGGGAGGAAGCTAGAACAGAAACATGGTGGGAGGGGGAATTCGGGATTGCAGCTCTCTTCCCCTCCAGTGCAGATGTTTTCCTCCCAGAAAACCCCACATGACCTCTGCCAGCCCGCAGAGCCTCTGCCCCACAGGCCCCAGGGCCAGGGCAGGCACTACCTTCTCTGCAGACAGACCTCTGGCTGAGGAGAGAGTCCGATTCCAACGAGATGTTACTCCAGCCTAGGCCTCTCTTGCAAAGGCTGGAGCACCAGCAAGTACACGGAGGTTCTGCTTGCAGACTGCAGCTCACTAAGTGCTTGAGGCCAGCGTTCCGAGAGATGCTGGTGCTTCAGCACAATCTTTCTTGTAAAGGCTGGAACAGCAGCAAGTAGGTGCAGAAAAAGGAAAGAATGCACTGATTGCACCAACAGGGTCTTCTTCCAGCAGCCTGGGGCCTGGGAGCTTCCTCAGCCAGAGGCAGGAGACACAAAGCCTTTGCCCGCTTGGTCCTTCCAGAAGCGCACCCCCACCTTGGGCTGAAAGCACACTGTCAACCTGTGGCAGGGCCAGATGCGGCTCCTTGCTTGGCTTCTCTCTTCCTCTTCAAAGCACTTCTGCTGGGCTTCTTCTCACCTCTGCACGGCAAGGAGATGCGGCTTTCAGCGACCTCTCTCTTGCCTCTCCTTCCTGACCAAGAGCTGTTAGCTCACAGCCTGCCCCGGTCTATGCAAAGTTCAGATGTGGTCATTTTTTCCCCAACAGGCCTCACTCCTCCTGCAGCAAATACCCTGTGGCACTTTATTGCCCAGCCATTCCCTGTGCTTTGATCCTTCTGTAGCTCTTATTTGGAGGGCCTAAATGACAGGGAGAAAAGAGTCATTTTGGTTTAGGTTTGTTTGAAACAATGGATTGCTGCCAGAAGCAAGCAAGGCAGAAAGACATCTTGGGCTGGCTTTTTCCTCCAGACCACGTTTGTCACAGCAGAGAGTCAGCTGCCTGTATGTGAGCATGATTTAGATGGGAAAAGGGCACGGGAACTCCTCATCACAAAGGCCTTAAGCCATACTGGGGAGCCAAAGCCCTCAGGGAAAGCCCAGAAGCTTTTCATCCTGGTCTTCAAGTATGGCCTCAGAACACAAATGGGCCTCTTGGCATGCTGGGCTGCCACCTTCAGCAGGAGCTCTCCTTGGGGAGCAGAGTTCTTGCTTTTCTCTTTACTCATACAATTTCAAGAAGAAAACAAGAACTCCCCACCAGTGTCCCCAGCCACACTGAGATGCCTGTGGCTCCTAAGGGCACCATTTGCACAAGTACCCAGGAAGAGTCAGCTTGCCTGCTGTCAGAGAAGGAAAGCTCCTCAGATCCACTGGAGATGTGGGACTTCCACTCATGTATGCAGTGTGCTTCCCAGGTCTGACACAGGAAAGGTATGGGCGGGGGAAGAAGGAAAACTGGTTCCTCTGGAGTCCCTGCTTTGTGACAGGACCTATTTCAAAGCACAGAGCTCATCAGAGAGGTCCTTTTTGCTCCAGGACCTTTTCCTCACCCAGCACTGTGAGTTGTTTCTCTACAGCTTTTAACATTTGCTGGCGTGTCCACAAACCTATTGCCTAGCATTTTTGAATGTCATCCCGTACTGACTGGCAGCAATGTCATTTATTGGCTTTTGAGACTTTATCTGATTGTGCTCGATGCAGGAAGACAGTGAGGGTCTTCTTGGTTGGTTTACATAATCCTGTAGAGGAGCTTCCCTGGAAAAAAGGAAGTTTCGACAGGGCAAGTGGTACCCGTGTGTGTGTTTGTGTATGCATATACATCTCCATCGAGAAGGCTCAGCAGAATGCGGCTAAAAGATTTGTCCTCCATAAAACTGCCTTTCTGAGCTGTGAAGGAAGATGGGACGCTTGGAGACCGAGAGACCTGCAGGGGTCCAGGTTGGCCAATGGTGTAAGTAGATATGGTCGGTGGGTTTTCTGAAAACGTGTGGGGCATATCACAGAATCACAGAATGGGTAAGGTTGGAAGGGACCTCAGGAGATCATCTAGTCCTACCTCCCTGCTCAGGCAGGGTCACCTAGACCATGTTAGACAGGGTTGCATCCGGGCAGGGTCTGAATCTCCCCAGAGAAGGAGACTCCACAATGTCTCTGGGAAACCTCTCCCAGTGCTCGGTCACTCTCACAGGAAAGAAATTCCTCCTCATATTGAGGCGGAGCTTCTGGCGGTTCAGTTTGTGCCTGTTGCCTCTTGTCCTGTTGCGTGGCACTAGTGAAAAGAGTTCGGCCCCATCCCTTTGACGGGGATATCCAGTGGAATTTCCTTCACTCTCTTTCAAGAGCCCGTTGAGTGATAATCAAACACAAAAAATCAAATGTCTTCCTCTGTGTGGGCCCCTTTCATTCTGATTTCCTCTGAGGGCTTTACATCTCTCTACATTTTTGCACCGTCCACTCCCAGGTACTATTTATTTCCACAAACGCTTTGGGCTATGTATGCTGTAAAACTAACACTTTTTTCCCCCTCTCCCAGGTGCAGGTGAAGTTGGAAGTGTGTGTGTTGGCCTCCAGGCATCTACTGAAGGTAATGGTAATGGTTTCCCACTAAATGGTCTGGCTGTGAGAAATCCTTACTGCAGGCTGAACCTAAACTCCAAGGGTATTCAAAAACTGCCAGGCACACTGCACTTCCCTCTAACAAGCCTGCAGGGATATGGAGCTTGTCTGGCGCCATAAAGTCCATGTCCCTTCTCGTGCGAGTAACCAACTGGCTAACCTTTCTTCTGCAGCTTGATGGAGCTGCCTAAGTATTTTGTATGGAAGCACATGTGTGGTCTTGCTCAAGTCAGGCTCTGCCTTTTAGCCAAAGCAGTCCCTCTGCTCCCTTCCATTCTCTTCCGGCCTCAGACATGTAGCGTTTTCAGCGTTCTCTTAGCACTGAGCACATTGCTCTTGGATCTGTTCTGTGTCCCCTACTTCAGTCCTCATGCACTGGAAAACCCTGTAGTGAAGCCGAAAGCTTTCCGAGGGCTCAGCCGGCAGCGCTGGGCACTACAGATTGCTGCTGCTTCCGTGCACCTCTGGAGGTGGCTGTAAAAGCACGGTCGAGTGAGAGGAGTGCCAAGACAACTACAGTGTGGTTTTGTTATTCGAGTTTCACTACGCCACGTTGGTTTGGAGATACCTTAATGTTGCAGCTCTAGAGGCTTTCAGGCACTAGACTAACCATGCTGCCACTCCAGGGACACTTCCTCTGAGAAGAAGTCCAGGGATGTTAAGATACAGGTGTGTCTGTCCCCGCCTCCTCATTCCTCAATCCTTTCTAGAAGCTGGCCTGACAGACGAGCCAAGCTTTCGGTTACTGTGACTTGCTGGTCACACCAGAGCTGTAGCCCTGCTGAAGGGCAGAGTAAAGGGTGTCTCAGTAACACGAGTTTCTCAGCGAGTTCTCTGCCGTCATCGAACACCTGCATTTGTCATCCCACAGCTGCACGCGTGCCCCTTGGAGGGCAGTGATCCCAGGCGGCTGGGACAGGGGAAGTTCCTTCCAAGGGCTGCTGAGGAAGAGCGGTTGTACTGTGGGGAAGAGCGAGCTCGGAAATTCTCTTCTGCCTAGGATTTCTCAGTCCCTGATAGGCAGGAGCCGTCACCTGGCTTCAGCGGTGCTTGGGAGGTGACTTGCGCCTCATCAGCTCCTAGGCCAGCAGCAGGCACGTGGATTTCCTCCTGGTTCTGATGCCACTTCTCCCGAAGAACCACCAGCACCAGGCCCAGTGCCCCTTTGGGAGCTTGCGAGGTCACTTCTGGTAGGCCAGGAGCAGGCCCACTGCTGCTGCTCCACTTCAGGAGGTCACTTCTGCCTCAGGACCTGACAGGTCAGTGGCAGGCCCAGGATGGCAGTGCTGACTGCGAGGCCACTACTCCCTCAGGCCCGGAGAGGCCAGTGGCAGGCACAAGGCTTTGATGCTGAGCGTGAGGGCACTTGTGCCTTGCACCTGGGAGCCTCGCAGCAGGAAAATGGTGTCAGTGCTGACAGGGAGGTGATTCCAGCCCCACCCACTTGGAAGCCAGGAGGAGGAACCTTGCTGCTGCTTCTGCTAGTGAGCTCACTTGCGCCTCAAGACCTGAGAGGCCACCAGTGGCCACCAGGCTGCTGTTAGTGCTTGGGAGGGAGCAACCAGCCTGGGGAGGCAGCAGGGATGTTGGCAAGCTCAGTGCAGGAGGGGAGAGCAGCAGGTGTTGTGCAGCTGCCTCCAGGAGGGCTCCACACTGTCTCCCATTGCTTCTTCATCAATGTCCTGATGAAGCAGGGACTTGGTGAGTAACCAGGGAGGGGTGCTGATACCTGGCTGTGCTGGAAAGGAGCTTTTCAGAGAAGGACCTGGGGGTCGTGGTGGACACCAAGCTGACCATGAACCAGCAATGTGCTCTGGTGGCAAAGAGCAGCCATGGTATTCTGGGCGGCAGCAGGAAGAGCACTGCCAGCAGGTGAAGGGAGGTGATCCTTCCCCTCTGCTCAGCACAGGTGAGGCCGCACCTGGAGAGCTTTGTCCACCAGCACAAGAAAAACATGGACCTACTGGAGTGAGTCCAACCACAAAGAAGACTAAGGGCCTGGAGCATCTCCTGTATGAGGAGAGACAGAGATAGCTGGGCCTGTTCAGAGTTTAAGGAGAGAAGGCTCGGGGCAATTTGAATGTACAGAAGTACCTGATGGGGACATGGCATAAAGAAGACAGAGACAGATTCTTCTGTGACAGCCAGTGGCAGGATGGGAGGCAACAGGCACATGTAGAAATACAAGAAATTCCATTGAAATATAAGAAAAGACTTTCCACTGCAAGAGCGATGGAAGACTGGACCAAGTTGCTCAGCAGGACTGTGAGTCTCCATCCTTGTTGCTGCTCAAAACCCAACTGGACACGGTCTCAGTCAGCATGCTCCAGGTATACCTCCAGGTATAAAAGAAAAGAGGGTGGAGGCAGATGTTCTCCAGGGGTGCTTTCCAACTTCAGCAATGCGTTGATTCAGTGATTTGGTGATGCTGCCATTTGTGAAGTCACTTGTGAGCTGCCTAGAGGAACTTTGCTTCTCCATGGAAGAACTCCTCTATATCACAGAGCAGTCAGTGCCTCTGCAAATTACTTCTCAAGGGCTTCAACGAGGGGTGGGGGCTTTTTCTTCAGGGCCTTGTACAGGCGATCCTTGCACCAGGGAGTCCAGCTCGGCATCAGCCTGAACAGCTCTCGCATCATGGTGTGAGATGGTTTCTCCGCCAGAATTCTTTGGTATTGCTCAAAGTCCAGAACATCCCCAAGCAGGAGGTCCAGGACACCTTTCACTTCAACAACACGTTCAATGAGCTCCACTCGGTGCCTATCGACAAAGTGTTCGCCTGGGGAGGACAGAAGCAAAGGGTTAGTCATCTGTGGACACACTGGTGCTCTTTCAGCTGCTTCACAGGTCATGGAGCAGCAGCCACTTCACAGCGGGGTTTGCCTGAGCTAGCACGACCCAAGGAGGAAATGAACGGCACCACGGAGCACCCAGTCCTCTCTGTTATTAGTGAGTGATGGCACCGTCTAGCCGAAAGCCGAAAGCAGAGGCTCGTGTGAAGGTCAAATTCAAACTGGGGCTGTGCCGGGGCCAATGCTATGTTTTAGAGTGGATGTTTGAGCCGCAGCCCCTGGTTTTGAGGCGTTTCGCCCCCAAAAGTCTCACCTGTCACTGCCAACATTTGAGCAGATTTGGGGATTTGTTCTCTGCCCCTAAAGCCTGTGGGACAGCAAAACAGAAAAGAAATGAGAGGGGAAGCAATGGGAGGGAGCTCCAATCTTGCATGGTTAATGGGGCGCTGCAGAAGGGAAGGACAGAGCAGACACCTTTCCAAAGGAGGCTCCTTCCCTTAGGGGACTAGGACTCCCAGGCCACCTCCCAGCCGTGCGGGTTACCCTCTCTCACGGCTGCTCCCATCCCCATCGAGCCAGTGCCATCAAGTGACAGCACAGCTAACTGCAGCCCTATCAGAGACCATCACCGCACGGTGTGAACTGGCCATGGGAAATGCTGGAGCTACGGATGATGTTCGATGAGCACCTCTGACAGGGAGGAGATATCCCATCACCTGGTTCAACCCGTATGTCTTGCTGGGAACTCACTGCATTGGAGTTTTAAGCTAATTTCAGACAGTGTCATGGCAAAAACAGTCAATTGAGCTCATCACCCTTGGTTTGTTCTGCAGCAACCACACACACGCCAGCATGGCCGCCCCAATAACACGCCAACGACACGCACACGCCAACGACACGGCTGTCCCACACACATGCCAATGAGACACACACACGCCAAGGATACGGCTGCCCCTTTCCCAGGCAAAGACATGGACACGGCAGCCCCACGCACACGGCAGCCCCACGCACACCCATATGAAGGGCAATTGGGACCAGTGGGACAACATCCCCCCTGCTCCCCCCCACTCCGGGGGCCCAGGCATCCAGGCACCCCTCAGCCCCCCGACCTGGGGGGCATCCAAGAACCCCCTGGGCCCCCACCACCCCAGGGACCCAGCATCCGGACACCCCACTGCCTCCCCCCACACCAGGCGTCCAGGCCTCCCGACACCCCTCTGCCCCCCCCACACGAGGGGTCCAGGCGTCCGGGCCCCTCCTTCCACGTGCCCAGGAAATCCCCATCCCTTCCTACGTCAGGGGCCCAGGCGTCTGAGCACCTTCCCCCCGCCCCCCGTTACCCGAGCGCTGGCTCAGATGCCTGGGCCCCTCCCCGCGCCCCCTTCCCTCCCCCAGGCCCAGCGACGCCGCTGCCGCCCCGCGCCGGGAACTGCAATCCCAGCAGGCAGCGCGGCCGCCGAGCCCCGCCCCCTCCCTGGCGCCTCCTCGAGCCCTGACAGAGGGGACGAGAGAGACACGGAGCTGCTGGAGAGAGGGCGGCGTGGGGCTGCGAAGGTGGTCGGGGGCTGGAGCAGCTGCCCTCCGAGGAACGGCTGCGAGAGCTGGGGCTGTTTAGCCTGGGGAGGAGAAGCCTAAGGGGGATCTTATCAGTGTGTCTAAGTACCTGAAGGGAGGGTGTCAAGGGGACGGGGCCAAACTCTTTTCAGTAGTGCCGTGCGACAGGACTAGAGGCAGCGGGCACAAACTGAACCAGCGGACGCTCCGCCTGAATATGAGGAGGAATTTCTTCACAGTGACAGTGACCGAGCACTGGGAGAGGTTACCCAGAGAGGTGGAGGAGTCTCCTTCCCTGGAGAGATTCAAGGCCTCTCTGGATGCAGTCCTGTCTACGATGGTCTAGGTGACCCTGCCTGAGCAGGGAGGTTGGACTAGATGATCTCCACAGGTCCCTTCCAACCTTCCTGATTCTGTGATTCTGCTGAGCCTGCTCGCCTCAAGGCCAGCCTCTGGGCTCCGCTGCTCTCCTTCCTACCTGCCCTCGGTCTCTGCAACTTCACTAGTTCCCGGGTGCTACAGCCCAGGTGGCCATGGACGCTGCTGGCACCAAGCCTCCGGGGTGGCCGCTTCCCCTTCTGGCCCTGGGCACCCGCCTTCTTCCCCTCACGCCCGCAAAAGCCCAGCACTCAAGGGCACCCAAGACACACACAAGAGCTGGCAGTCCTATCCCACCATGCAGCCAGCACTGGGCCCGAGCAATGGGGGCCCAGGCTCAAGAACTTGCTCTCCTCAGAGGTGTACAGCAGCTTTTTCCTCCTCTCCCCACAGGCCCCTTGATCCCAGGACATGCGTTGGCCATGGCAGGGCCCTCTCCACGCCTCTCTCCAGCACCAACAAGATGCAGCACACCCCTAGGCCACAGCCACCACAGCTGCAGCCAAAGAGTCACAGCACGACAACGGTGGAGAGCTGCCCTGGCAGCAGCCCCCAAGCCCTGACTCCTCAGCTCTCCTCTGCAGGCCTCTCCAAACCTCCCACACTGCAAACGGATGAACTCACTGCACACCCAGCCAAGAGGCACCCGACTTGGGGCAGCTGGTTTAATTCAGCACACAAGAACTTCCTGGGTGCTCGCGCGGCTCACAAGCAGTGCTGCTGCTGCTGCTGCTGCTGCTGCCGCTGCCGCCATTGTGGCTGCTGCTGTGGCCACTGCCGCTGCCCCTGGGGCTCCCACTACCACTTCCCCTCTGTCTGCCACGTGGTCCTCGACTGCTGCCTGTGGGGCTGCTGCTGTGCTCGCCACCGGGGCTTCCACTGCTGCTGCCACCGCCAGTGGATCTGCTGCTGTCCCCGCCACTGCTGCTGCCGCTCTGTCTGACACTGGCACTGGAGCTGCTGCTGTGCCTGCAGCTGGAGCTTCCACTGCCACTGCCAGTGAGGCTGCTGCTGACACTGGGGCTGTCGCTCTGTCTGACAGTGGGTTTTCCAGTGCCACTGGGGCTCCCGGTGGGGCTGCCGCTCTGTCTGCCACTGGGGCTCCCACTGCCACTGCCAGTGGGGCTGCTGCCGGCACTGTGGCTGCCACTGATGCTGCCACTGCCCCTGCCACTGCTGCTCTGTCTTCTGTTGCCACCGGGTCTGCCGCTGACACTGCCACTGCTGCTGCTCTTTCTCCTGCTTGTCCCTGTCTCCGCCCATGGCTCTTCTTCCCCCTGGAGAAGGAGGCAGAAAGGAACAGGCTGTGCCCTCCTGTAGCAGAAAGGCCAAGGCTGTCCTGCTAGGGAGGACAGGGTTGCGCAGTGGGGGCCAGAGCCGGTCTCTTTTCCCGCAAGGGAAAGGCCTGTTCCCTAACTCTTCCCATGAGCCTTCCTGTCAGCACCCCTCTGCCCTGAAGGGAAGCCCAGCAAGGCTGAACATCCCTTGCTTGTTCAGGCCAAAGATCTAACTCATCACACAGCTGAAGAGAAACTCTCCATCTTCTAGCGTGGAAATGCCCTGCAGTTCCACAGCCACCAAGCAGAGAGCCCCAGAGGCTTTGTTGGGTTGCTCACAGAGAGCGCTGGAGAGGCAGATACATTGCAGAAGTAGAGCACAGCTGGTATCTCTGAAAACAAAGCCCTGCGCAAAGTCTTCCAGGGCCCAGCAGGGCTCTTGTACAGCCAGCGCCCATAGCACAAGGCCTGGGAAGAGAGCAGGCTGGCACATGAAGGGCCTCAATGAGGAGCACTTACCACTCCAGACCTCTGACGGCCTTCGCTCAGAGGACACGCAGCTAGTGCTTGGGCTTCTCTCCGTTCCTTCTTCCTGCCCGCTGCTGCACTCTGTGCAGAGCACTCTGAGGTGACGGGCACTGGCCTGCAAATACACACCGCGGAGAGGTGATATGAGCACAGGGGGAGTAGGGTTCCCACCTGGCCCTCACCAGCTTCACACCTGCTCCTGCAGCAGAAGGCAATTCTGCAGCAGAAGCACAGGGCTTCCACTGACTTCAGCCACATCAGAGCATCACCCCCCACCAAAACACCTGAGGCTGCACGTCATGCCTGAAGGAGAGCTCCAGGAGCCCAGGGGAGACTCTCTCCAGGCAGTGAGGAGAGCAGCAGGGTCATCTGCAAGGACAGGCTCCAAGGCACAGCATTACCTGCTGTCCTGCCAACTACACAAGACTGCTCCGTGGCCCCAAAGACTCTGTGTTCAGGGGTGGGCAATAGGTTGTTGCTGGGCACCCAGTATCAAAGAAGGAGAAAGGCATCAAGCATTTACACACAAAGCCCTTAGCAAGTGGACGACATCACAGAGTTCTGCAGAACCCTCTCCCCACCCACAGAGCCCAGATGAAGGCAGAGCATTTGTGCAGGTCACCGGGACCCAGCTGCTGGGAAGACTTACTCCTAAAGCACTTTCACAGCAGCCTGCCCCAGCCCTGGCAACGTAGCCCTAACAAACCTGTGCGGAGAGGCTGCTGCCTTTGTCAGGGAGAGGGGAAGAAGGAAGGCAAAGTACTCACGTTGGAAAAATACTTGGAAGAGGTTCAAGGGACACAATCGAAGCTGCTTTAGTGGCTGTCAGGATTGAATCCCTGCGTATTTTCATCTGCAAAGGTGAGAAAGAGAGGTGAGATGCTGCCAAGGAAAGGCTCTTGCTGCTGGCAAGGGCAGCCCATGTTTCCATGCTCCAGAGAAGAAGCTGCCTCTCAGAACTGCAGGAAAACCTGTTGCTTTTGCTCACAGCAGCCCCTCCATTCCACACAAGAGCAGCTGCAGGGGAATATGGGCAAAGAGCTAAATGTTCTGGCAGGCTTTTGTCCAGGGATGAGCCAAAAGGCTGATCCAGAAGAGCATGAAGGAGTCAAGGCAGGCAAGCACAGGGGAAGGCAGCTCACTGAACTCCAGGGCAATGTGCAGGGCAGTCCTGCTAGGGAGGACAGGAGGGGGCAGTGGGGGCTATGGCAGCTCTGTTTTGCCAGAAGGGAAGGTTCTTCCCCAGCCTCTGCTCTGAGCCTTCCCGGGAGCCTTCCTGTCAGTGTTCTTTTACCCTGAAGGGAAGCCCAGCAAGGCTGAACATCCCTCTCCAGTTTGAACCAAGCGTCTGAATAACCACACCGTTGTATAACTCTCCATCTGCTATAGCTGAAAGGCCCAGCAGTTCCACGGCCACTAGAGCGAGGGCCGCAGAGGCTCTGCTGGGAGACGTTAATGAAGAGTGAAGGAGTCATGAGAGATGCATTGCAGAAGTAGAGCACAAGCAGCGCCTTTGACAGCAAACCCCGGGGACAGTCAGGCAGGGCCCAGCGGAACCCATGGGAAGGGCTCTTGTCCAGCCAGTGCCCACACCACGATGCTTTGGCAGAAAGCAAGCTGACAAAAGAAGGACCTCCATCAGGAGCACCTACCTCTCTTGACTTCTGATAGCCAATCAAGGGCCAGCCAGCTCCCGCTCTGGCTTCGGGCAGCTGCTTCCTCCAGCCCAGTAAATCCTCCTTTTCAGAGCTAGGCTGAATTGCTGGCAGCATGCTGCAAATACACACCATGGGGAAGTGTGACACAGAGACTCCCCACAACCCAAACACCCAGGGCTGCACAGCGTGCCCGAGGGAAAGCTCTGGGTGCCCACAGCAAGACTTTTTCTCCAGGCACCAAGGAGAGCAGCAGGGTCAGCTCCAAGGACAGGCTCCAGCACACACCATTACCCACTGTCCTGAGCACTCCAGTAGCCACTGCTGTGTGGCCCCCAAGGACAAGCTTTCTTGGAAGCTTCAGAAACAAAACCAGGAATAACTGCTCTGTCCCTTGCATTCCTTCCGTCTTCAGGCACTCATGTCCCTCCTTCCTACCTCTTCAAAGTGACCAAACAAGTTGCCCTTGCCTCTAAGGGCTGCCTGACCAAGGCCACACCCTCTCGAGCCTGCTGATCAACACCCCTGACTGCTGCCTGGAAATGACCCTCCTTCCTCCTTGCTGCTGGCAGTCAAAGGAAGGGCATTGCCCAAGGGGAAACACCACAGCTTTGGGGAGATATTCACCCAAGGCATTCTCCCCTCCAGCAGCATTCCTTCCAGCATTCCTCTTGCACCTCACGCCGCTTGAGTTTTTCCACTAAGCTGCTCACAAGGCTTGACAAGAGTATGCAGACTCTTCCTCAGCCTCCAAAATTTTCCTGAGACACCCAGCCCTGCTCTCCACAAATGAGCAGCATCCGCATTACTTTCATCTATGGGCTAGGGGAAAAGGCCCTCCTCTTCCCGAAGGACCAATTACATTGACTTGCCCAAAGGTCTGCAAGCTGGAAGCAGAGGCAGCGGGGGCAGAAAGCCAAGAGCAGGCTCTGCCAGGCACTTGCTCTTGTCTGCCCAGCCAGCAGCGGAGGCCTAGTCCTCGTGGCAAAGCATTAATGGCATTCAGAGCTTGTTGGGACCTTGTATCCAAGGGAAACATCACCCTCCAAGACACACAAGGCCACAGGGTCACCCTCCGCCATTCCCCCAAGTGTCTCACCTGCCTCGAGGCTCTTCCTCCACCATGCCTTCCTCCACAGTGGTAGCCACAATTTTTGATTCAGGCTGCCTCTCTCGCTGGAGGAGGCGCTGGCCAGACACATTCTCTGTAATCAGAAGGGAAGAAAACACTTCAGAGCAGCATCACGGTGGCCGTTAAAACCGGAGTGGCGTGTAGATCCTTCAACAAACATTACAGGCCTACACAGTCAAGCCAAAGGCCATGCTTAGGCAATGTGTAGGAGAAACACAGAACGGCCTGCTTTGAAGATGGAAGGAAATCTTGGCACAAGTGAGCAGATTGTCAACACCCCATCAGGGCTGAGCTGCCTTGCCTCTAGTGCCTCATGCTACGCGAGCCACGGTGCTGCAGCCTTGGCTCCAATGCCCTGCCAAGGACCAACAAAGGAGAAGGTGCAAAGCCCAGCCAGGCATCAGCCACTCCATTACCTTCCTTGCTGCTGGCAACATCTAGTCCCTTTTTCTCTTCCCATCTGGGCTTCACAGCTCCCACAGATGGTCTTCGAGGGGCACGCTCAAGCACATACCTGTAAACCAGAAAAAGACACCACTCGCAAGGAAGGGCCCCGCGTGTCCTTTGTTGCTTCTGTGAATTCTGGGCGCGCAGACACATGGCCCAGCTGCTAGGAAGAGCAGCCTTTCCCAAATGAGGAATATGCAGGACAGATCATCTCCTGCAGGACTCCCTCAGGAAGTGCAGGGACCCAGCATGCCTGCCTGCAGGCCCACAAGCTTCCTCCTCACACTGCTCCAGGCCTTCCCTCTACCCCTGGGGAGAGAGCTCCTTCTCAGCTTTCCAAAGCAAACCCTCCAGGTCAACCCTGCAGCCTGCCTGACAGCTCCTGAGCAGGCTCCTGTGCAGGCACATCAGACAAGACCCCTTTCCTCCAGCTTTCCACCCTCTTAGGAAATTCTAATCTAGACCTCCACAGCCCTTGCAATCCCTCCCAAGCTCAGGGCAGAGCATCTGCCTCCATTCCTGGGCCACTAATGGAACAAAGGCCTTCCCAAGGTGGGAGCCAGCACAGAGCTCAGCAGAACCCCCACACAGAGCCCAAACAAAGCCAGGGCATGGCTGAAGGACATGGGGAACCAACTCCTCGGAAGACTTGCTCTGCAAGCACCTCCTGAGCAGCCTTCACTAGCTCTGGCAACACACCTCGACCAAACCTGCAGTGAGGAGCTGCTCCTTGGGTGAGCCAGGGGCTCAGGTGGAAAGGAGCAAACCAAAGTACTCACGTTGGAAAGACAATGAGAGAGCCAGAATGGATCAGGGAAGCCGCTGTTTGGGTGCTTGCGAGAACTGAATGCCTCATCTCTGGCATCTGCAAAGGGCAGAGACATGGGTGAGATGCTATGAAGAAAAGGACCTTGCTGCCCACAAGGGAAGACCAAATTTCCACTAATCAGAGAAGAAGCTGCCACTCAGAAAGAGGGAAACACCCCTCGCTCTTGCTCACAGCCACCCCCACCTCCATTCTACAGACCAGCAGGTGCGGAATAATACAGGCAGATGGCCAGAAACACTGGCAGGCTTCTGTCAAGGGCAAGAGCCAAGAGGCTGATGCAGGAGAGCAGTTGTTGCGTAGTGGAGAAGTCAAGGGAGGCAAGCAGAGGCCTTCTGCACCAGAAAGCCCAGGCTGAATGACACGGCTGCACTGGAGACCTGGGCAAAGGCCCTGGCTTGCAATGACTTTGTCTGTGACACACCACGAGAGTCTTCCGCAACTTGAGGAGCAGCTGTTGGACGCACTGCCCCACAATCCCAAACATGGCCAGAGGAGGCCTGGAGACAAATGGGATCCTAACACAAAGACCCCAAGGAAAGGCTGACTTTCTGGAAGACTTCTGGAGGAAGCCTAGCAGGAAAGAACTCCCAGGACCCGGCAGTGGGGGGAAAGCGGTTGCTTTGGACTTGGCCAGGCTTGCAAAGGGGTGAGAAGGAGAGCTGTGGAAAAAGGCAGACTTACATCCAGAAGAGCTTTGAGCAGCTGTGGGGAGGCATTCAGCCTGCGCAGAAAGCCTCTGTAAAACCGCATTGTCACCTCTTTGCCTTCGATGAGAAGCACGCCAATGCCCTTGAAAAGAAGGGCCACGTTCTTCCCATTGGCCAGGCAGCAAGACAGAAGGTACACGGTCTCCTCCACGCAGGCCGCCACTGTTTTCCAAGGCACGGAGATGGCCACGGCTACGTGAGGATACTTGAGGGTCTCAGCTTTCCTGCGCCCTAGGCAACAAGCAAAGAGCAGCCCAGTCACGGACGGAGCCCTTCAGCAGGCTCCCACACAGTGCTGGGCGCCTGAAGGTCTTGCGGCAGCACAGAGCTGCAGAGCTCTCTGCTTTAACCCCCACAAAAGCCCCCACAGGAGGCTCCTGTCAGCCCTCCCTGGCCCAAATTCAAAGCACTCTGCAGCCTCCTGGGACAAGGCTACCGCAGGGCTTCCTTCCCTGCACAGACACCAAGAGCGAGCCCTGGCCACCTCCTGGGAGCGGGAGGCAGGAGGGCAGGCCGAGCAGAGCAGCAAGGGGGCCAGCTGCCAGCAGAAGGCAGTGCACAGAGGAATGGTGCCGGCACTCAGGCCATGCCAGCTTTGACGAGCCTTAGCTGTGCCATGTCACGCTGGCTCCAAAGGAGGAGGAAAACACATGGGCTGCACAACAGCCTTCCAACTCTGCCTCTTAATCCATCGGTGTTAGGAAGCAATAGGAAGGACTTGTCCTTTTGAGCAGACGGCTGCTGTGGCATCAACAGGGAACGACATGGCAACTACATGGCACTGGAAGCATCAGCCACAAAAGCCCCACTCTGGAGCCATGCGTTCGAGCCAGTCCAAGAGAGACACACCGAGAGACTCTCGTTGGATTCTGCATTATAATGTTGTGATAATCAAAACACCCTGAAGCTCTGCTCAGCACCTGGGGCAGCAAGTTTCGATTTCTAACAGCCCCTGGGAAACAGCAGAGAGCCACAGCCCCGCGATGTCCCCAGGGGAAGCCGAGGTTTCAGTCTGCCTTCTTACCAGCAACAGAGGCCTCCTCATGGCTGAGGCCATGAAGATCCACAAGGTTGCTTGAGAGGCGAAATGCAGGTCTCCGAACAGTCAGAGGACCGTTCTTGCCAGCAACGACTTGTTTTGAAACAACACTGAAGGTGCCAAGGGGAATAATTCTCACATCCTGCAGCCAGAGAAGTGGAGAGAAGCCTTAGAAGCATGGGAGACAGACAAAGAGAGAGCTGTTTTCCAAGCATGGCCATGGTGCTAGGTGCCCTGCCCATGGCTGGCATGCAAAGGGGCAAGACAGGGACTTGTGGAAAGCTTGGCCGAAGCCCTGGAGAACTCCCTGAGAAGGCCATTCCCCATAGTTTCCTCCCCCTCCTCCTCAGCCTCCAAAGGCAATGTTGCCTCCCCTCCAGCACATGAACAAAAGGCTTTCCCAGAACGGCTCCCTTTCTGGCCTTGCACTCTGCCAGGATCTCCAGAGAGGGCCCAGAAAGCCTCCCACCCTTCCAGCAACCGCAGCTGCACTGCACATTGGGCATCTCCCTTTTGGGAGAAGTCGGTCTGGGGCACAGCTGTCATTTGCAGCATGCTTCTGCAGGGGGGTTGCTTTTGCTTGGAGAGGAGGGGCAGGACTATTGCGGCCCATGGCCCCAAGGGGTCAGTGCTGCTGCCAGCATGGGTGTGGGAAGGGAGGGAGAGGATGGCACACCCACCTTGTTCAGCACCAGCTTCTCCTGGATGTAGTTGGAGACACCCTCCCAGATGGGCACGGCCACTGCAAAGCAAGGCAAAGACACGTCATGCCCCCTGCACCACAAGGCACCATCAGCGGAGGACCCTTGGGGCACCCCCAGCCTGCCCAGGCCCCCCGCAGCCCCCGGGCATCTACAGCCCATCTTGGCGCTCAGACTCTCGACAGCGATCCTGGGCAAGGAGGTCGCGAAGGCCTTACCCCGCGGGGGGATGATGGGCACCCGCTGCTCACGCTGCGTGGCACGGCCAGCGTCCCGGAGCTCCATGTCCGTGCCGGGCGCTCAGGCTTCGCTGCGCAGCGGGAGGGGCCTGGCAAAGGCCTCCTGGCCGCTCGGCTGCTCCTGCTGCGCCCTTCAGCGCAGCCCCGCGCTGCCCCGGGTTCCCGTCGCCGGCTCCCGCTGGGGCTCGTCGGCTCCTGGCAGCACAGCTGTGCCCAGAGCAGCCCCAGCGCCTGTGCTGCGGTGGGCTGTGCGGGACGAGTGGGGAGGGTGCGTGGGCGGGCGGGAGAGGGCAGCGGTGGCTGTGACCCAGCAGGGATGTCCCCTGTGACTCCAGCCCATGTCACAGAGGGGACCGGGACCCCCAGGGCCCACGGCCAGGGCTGGCCCTGCAGTGGGGAGGGGCTGCACGGGGCACTTGTGGGGCTGCCCTGACCCCCACGGTGGGAGGTCCTGGGGCAGGGATAACCCCACTGGGGGACCGGCTGGGCTGGGCGCTGCGGCTGTGCTCAGAGCGGCCATGGCCCCATGTGGGAAACCTGGCTGCGAGGGGAGGGGGGCATTGGGGCACTGCACCAGCCTCCCCCCATGGCGACACAGCACAGGCTGCTGCTGCTGCTGCCCCCGGTGCAAGGAAGTGCTGAGAACGGACCGACGGCAGGGAAACCTCCAGCAAGGCCTTGGCAGGCAGCAAAGCCCTGGCTCAGTGCCGAAGCAGAAGTTTCTTCCTGCCAGGCGTGGGCAGCTGGTGCATCCTGCACAGCCAGGGAATGTCCCCCAGAGCCCCCAGATGATGCCACACGTGGATCTGTGTCTCTCCACATTGCCCAGGGAGAGCTTGCAGGCGCTTGCGCATGCCCTGGATCACCTCTGGCACCTCCCGTGTCACCCAGTGTTTCCACGGCAGCAGCTGACTCCCACCTTCCACCACCTTGGACTGGAATGGGAGGGGGGACAAGGAGCTCGCACACTTCTGTGCACCTCTTTTGGGCACACGGCAGCTTAGGCAGGATGAATCCCACAACCGTCCTGGGGGTTAGTGGTGTGCATGGGATGGAGGTGTCTGCCCCACCACCTGGAGGGCTTCTCCCCAGAGAAATGAGGGGCCCAGGCTGACTCAGCTCACTCACTGGCTGAAGCCTGGGGAAATGACTTCCCTGCTGGGTGCAGGGGCAGCTCCTCTGCCAGGAGCCGCAGTGCTGAGGGCACTGCCTGCCCGCGCTGAGCTGAGCTGAGACAAAACGGAGGGAAGCTCTGGACGCTCAGGAGGGAGGCAGCAGCTGAGCGCTTCTTGCGGCAGAAATGGGCAGAGCCCTTCCAGTGGGAAGTCTCCGGCTGCAGGGCAGTGCTGCTGAGCTGCTCGCGGGGTCCTGGAGACCTCGCGCAGGTGATGGTTGAGGCCATCTTTCCGGAGAGCTCTCTCGGTGGTGCAGCTGGTGCTTTAGGGCAGGGACTTGCTGCCACAGTGTCCGAGGGACAGGGCGGCACGGCTCCCTTCTGCCGGGGAGGGCGGCAGGGCTGTGCGAGCAGGGCGTGCGTGCAGCCAGGTGTGCCCAGGGCTGTGCCTGAGAGCAGTGTCCTGGGAGGTCAGGGTGCCCAGGGCCATGCCTCTGCCACCTGCGATGGTCAGCACTCAGCCTGCCTGGGCAACTGCCCGCAGGGCTGCAGGGAGAAGCCATGGGGGGAAGGAGCAGCCCAAAGAAGGGCAGAATCACAGCGCCCCAGATCGGGGGCTGCGTGGGGCAAGGCTGCTCAGAGCTGCTGCTCAGCCCCAGGAGCTTGCCCGGAGGAAAGTCAAGGCAGGGATGACTCCACAGGGAAGGAGGTTTCCCGAGTGTTGGCTTTCTGTTCCACGCTGTTGTTTTGGGGGAAGGGAAAAGGAGGTGCCAAGGCTGGAGAAGAGCTGGAGACTGGGGAGGCTGCTGAGGGGTCAGCAGGTCTGCGAGGAAGCTCAGAAAGTGCTTTTGCCCCTGCTCTGCCCACGCACAGCAGCACCAGCAGCAGCTGCTCTGCTGGCCCCAGGAGGCTTTGTGCCAGCTGCTCCTTGGCACCTGCCAAGAGGTGGGTGCCCCGAGGCAGTGCCCTGCTGCCGGGAGGGATCTCTGGGGCACAGCAAAGTGCCCCGGAGGTGGGCTGGGGTCTGTTGGCTAAGGCAGGCAATAGACGCAGGAGAGGGCATTTGGTGCCAGCAGGAAAAGCTACAGGCAGTGAAGCCATGGTGTGAGAAGGGGAGGAAGCTAGAGCAGAAACGTGGTGGGAGGGGGAATTCAGGAATGCAGCTCTCTTCCCCTCCAGTGCAGATGTTTTCCTCCCAGAAAACCCCACATGGCCTCTGCCAGCCCGCAGAGCCTCTGCCCACAGGCCCCAGGGCCAGGGCAGGAACTACCTTCTCTGCAGACAGACCTGTGACCGAGGAGAGGGTCTGACTCCAACGAGATGTTACTCCAGCCTAGGCCTCTCTTGCAAAGACTGGAGCAGCAGCAAGTAGGTGCAGAACAGCCAAGAATGCACTGATTGCCCCAACAGGGTCTTCTTCCAGCAGCCTGGGGCCTGGGAGCTTCCTCAGCCAGAGGCAGGAGACACAAAGCCTTTGCCCGCTTGGTCCTTCCAGAAGCACACCCCCACCTTGGGCTGAAAGCACACTGTCAATCTGTGGCAGGGTCAGATGCGGCTCCTTGCTTGGCTTCTCTCTTCCTCTTCAAAGCACTTCTGCTGGGCTTCTTCTCACCTCTGCACGGCAAGGAGATGAGGCTTTCAGCGACCTCTCTCTTGCCTCTCCTTCCTGACCAAGAGCTGTTCGCTCACAGCCTGCCCCGGTCTATGCAAAGTTCAGATGTGGTCATTTTCTCCCCAACAGGCCTCACTCCTCCTGCAGCAAATACCCTGTGGCACTTTATTGCCCAGCCATTCCCTGTGCTTTGATCCTTCTGTAGCTCTTATTTGGAGGGCCTAAATGACAGGGAGAAAAGAGTCATTTTGGTTTAGGTTTGTTTGAAACAATGGATTGCTGCCAGAAGCAAGCAAGGCAGAAAGACATCCTGGGCTGGCTTTTTCCTCCAGACCACGTTTGTCACAGCAGAGAGTCAGCTGTCTGTATGTGAGCATGATTTAGATCCGAAAAGGGTGTGGGAACTCCTCATCACAAAGGCCTTAAGCCATACTGGGGAGCCAAAGCCCTCAGGGAAAGCCCAGAAGCTTTTCATCCTGGTCTTCAAGTATGGCCTCAGAACACAAATGGGCCTCTTGGCATGCTGGGCTGCCACCTTCAGCAGGAACTCTCCTTAGGGAGCTTAGTTCTTGCTTTTCTCTTTACTCATACAATTTCAAGAAGAAAACAAGAACTCCCCGGCAGTGTCCCCCTGCCACACTGAGATGACTGTGGCTCCTAAGGGCACCATTTGCACAAGCACATGGGAAGAGTCAGCTTGCCTGCTGTCAGAGAAGGAAAGCTCCTCAGATCCACTGGAGATGTGGGCCTTCCACTCGTGTATGCAGTGTGCTTCCCAGGCTCTGACACAGGAAAGGTATGGGCAGGGGAGGAGGGGAAACTGGTTCCTCTGCAGTCCCTGCTTTGTGACAGGACCTATTTCAAAGCATGGAGCTCTCAGAGAGGTCCTTTTTGCTCCAGGACGTTTTCCTCACCCAACACTGTGATTTGTTTCTCTACAGCTTTCAACATTTGCTGGCGTGTCCACAAACCTATTGCCTAACACTAGCATTTTTGAATGTCATCCCATGCTGACTGGGAGCAATGTCATTTATTGGCTTCTGAGACTTTATCTGATTGTGCTCGATGCAGGAAGACAGTGAGGGTCTTCTTGGTTGATTTACATAGTCCTGTAGAGGAGCTTCCCTGGAAAAAAGGAAGTTTCGACAGGGCAAGTGGTACCTGTGTGTGTGTTTGTGTATGCATATACATCTCCATCGAGAAGGCTCAGCAGAAAGCGGCTAAAAGATTTGTCCTCCATAAAACTGCCTTTCTGAGCTGTGAAGGAAGATGGGACGCTTGGAGACAGAGAGACCTGCAGGGGTCCAGGTTGGCCAATGGTGTAAGTAGATATGGTCGGTGGGTTTTCTGAAAACGTGTGGGGCATATCACAGAATCACAGAATGGGTAAGGTTGGAAGGGACCTCAGGGGATCATCTAGTCCAACCTCCCTGCTCAGGCAGGGTCACCTAGACCATGTTAGACAGGGTTGCATCCGGGCAGGGTTTGAATCTCTCCAGAGAAGGAGACTCCACAATGTCTCTGGGAAACCTCTCCCAGTGCTCGGTCACTCTCACAGGAAAGAAATTCCTCCTCATATTGAGGCGGAGCTTCCACTGGTTCAGTTTGTGCCTGTTGCCTCTTGTCCTGTTGCATGGCACTAGTGAAAAGAGTTTGGCCCCATCCCTTTGACGGGGATATCCAGTGGAATTTCCTTCACTCTCTTTCAACAGCACATTGAGCGATAATCAAACACAAAAAATCAAATGTCTTCCTCTGTGTGGGCCCCTTTCATTCTGATTTCCTCTGAGGGCTTTACACCTCCCTACATTTTTGCACTCTCCAGTCCCATGTACTATTTATTTCCACAAACGCTTTGGGCTATGTGTGCTGTAAAACTAACACTGGATTTTTCCCCCTCTCCCAGGTGCAGGTGAAGTTGGAAGTGCATGTGTTGGCCTCCACGCATCTACTGAAGGATCTTCAGCAAATGCAGATGTACCCCACGACTCCACTTTCCAGGGCAATACAGAAGAATCGTGATATTCTGAGCAAAAAGGATGTGGCTGGCACAAAACACTGTGCAAAGCTGGTGAAAAATATTTCCTTTACACAGCACGGTAATGGTTTCCCACTAAGTGGTCTGGCTGTGAGAAATCCTTGCTGCAGGCTGAACCTAAACTCCAAGGGTATTCAAAAGTTGCCAGGCACACTGCACTTCCCTCTAACAAGCCTGCAGGGATATGGAGCTTGCCTGGCACCGTAAAGTCCATGTCCCTTCTCGTGCGAGTAACCAACTGGCTAACCTTTCTTCTGCAGCTTGATGGAGCTGCCTAAGTATTTTGTATGGAAGCACATGTGTGGTCTTGCTCAAGTCAGGCTCTGCCTTTTAGCCAAAGCAGTCCCTCTGCTCCCTTCCATTCTCGTCCTGCTACAGACATGTAGCGTTTTCAGCGTTCTCTTAGCACTGAGCACATTGCTCTTGGATCTGTTCTGTGTCCCCTACTTCAGTCCTCATGCACTGGAAAACCCTGTAGTGAAGCCGAAAGCTTTCCGAGGGCTCAGCCAGGAGCGCTGGGCACTACAGATTGCTGCTGCTTCCGTGCGCCTCTGGAGGTGGCTGTAAAAGCACGGTCGAGTGAGAGGAGTGCCAAGACAGCTACAGTGTGGTTTTGTTATTCGAGTTTCACTACGCCACGTTGGTTTGGAGATACCTTAATGTTGCAGCTCTAGAGGCTTTCAGGCACTAGACTAACCATGCTGCCACTCCAGGGACACTTCCTCTGAGAAGAAGTCCAGGGATGTTAAGATACAGGTGTGTCTGTCCCCGCCTCCTCATTCCTCAATCCTTTCTAGAAGCTGGCCTGACAGACGAGCCAAGCTTTCGGTTACTGTGACTTGCTGGTCACGCCAGAGCTGTAGCCCTGCTGAAGGGCAGAGCAAAGGGTGTCTCAGTAACACGAGTTTCTCAGCGAGTTCTCTGCCGTCATCGAACACCTGCATTTGTCATCCCACAGCTGCACGCATGCCCCTTGGAGGGCAGTGATCCCAGTCGGCTGGGACAGGGGAAGTTCCTTCCAAGGGCTGCTGAGGAAGAGCGGTTGTACTGCGGGGAAGAAAGAGCTCAGAAATTCTCTTCTGCCTAAGATTTCTCAGTCCCTGATAGGCAGGAGCCGTCACCTGGCTTCAGCGGTGCTTGGGAGGTGACTTGCGCCTCATCAGCTCCTAGGCCAGCAGCAGGCACGTGGATTTCCTCCTGGTTCTGATGCCACTTCTCCCAAAGAACCACCAGCACCAGGCCCAGTGCCCCTTTGGGAGCTTGCGAGGTCACTTCTGGTAGGCCAGGAGCAGGCCCACTGCTGCTGCTCCACTTCAGGAGGTCACTTCTGCCTCAGGACCTGACAGGTCAGTGGCAGGCCCAGGATGGCAGTGCTGACTGTGAGGCCACTACTCCCTCAGGTCCGGAGAGGCCAGTGGCAGGCACAAGGCTTTGATGCTGAGCGTGAGGGCACTTGTGCCTTGCACCTGGGAGCCTCGCAGCAGGAAAATGGTTGTCAGTGCTGACAGGGAGGTGATTCCAGCCCCACCCACTTGGAAGCCAGGAGGAGGAACCTTGCTGCTGCTTCTGCTAGTGAGCTCACTTGGGCCTCAAGACCTGAGAGGCCACCAGTGGCCACAAGGCTACTGTTAGCACCTGAGAGGGAGCAACCAGCCTGCGGAGGCAGCAGGGGTGTTGGCAAGCTCAGTGCAGGAGGGGAGAGCAGCAGGTGTTGTGCAGCTGCCTCCAGGAGGGCTCCACGCTGTCTCCCATTGCTTCTTCATCAATGTCCTGATGAAGCAGGGACTTGGTGAGTAACCAAGGAGGGGTGCTGATGCCTGTCTTTGCTGGAAAGGAGATTTTCAGAGAAGGACCTGGGGGTTGTAGTGGGCACCAAGCTGACCATGAACCAGCAACGTGCTCTGGTGGCAAAGAGCAGCCATGGTATCCTGGGCTGCACCAGGAAGAGCACTGCCAGCAGGTGGAGGCAGGCAATGCTTCCCTCCTCCTCAACACAGGTGAGGCCACACCTGGAGAGCTTGGTCCACCAGCACAAGAGAAACATGGACCTACTGGAAATCCCATTGAAATGTAAGAAAAGATTTTCCACTGCAAGAGCGATGGAACCCTGGACCAAGTTGCTCAGCAGGACTGTGAGTCTCCATCCTTGCTGCTGCTCAAAACCCAACTGGACACAGTCTCAGTCAGCATGCTCCAGGTATACCTCCAGGTATAAAAGAAAAGAGGGTGGAGGCAGATGTTCTCCAGGGGTGCTTTCCAACTTCAGCAATGCGTTGATTCAGTGATTTGGTGATGCTGCCATTTGTGAAGTCACTTGTGAGCTGCCTAGAGGAACTTTGCTTCTCCATGGAAGAACTCCTCTGTATCACAGAGCAGTCAGTGCCTCTGCAAATTACTTCTCAAGGGCTTCAACGAGGGGTGGGGGCTTTTTCTTCAGGGCCTCGTACAGGCGATCCTTGCACCAGGGAGTCCAGCTCGGCATCAGCCTGAACAGCTCACGCATCATGGTGTTGGATGTTCTCTCCACCAAAATTATTTGGTATTGCTCAAAGTCCAGAACGTCCCCGAGCAGGAGGTCCAGGACACCTTTCACTTCAACAACACGTTCAATGAGCTGCACTCGGTGCCTATTGACAAAGTGTTCCCCTGGGGAAGCCAGAAGCAAAGGGTTAGTCATCTGTGGACACACTGGTGCTCTTTCAGCTGCTTCACAGGTCATGGAGCAGCAGCCACTTCACAGCGGGGTTTGCCTGAGCTAGCACGACCCAAGGAGGAAATGAACGGCACCACGGAGCACCCAGTCCTCTCTGTTATTAGTGAGTGATGGCACCGTCTAGCCGAAAGCTGAAAGCATTCTAGTCTGAATGTAAAATTCAAACTGGGGCTGTGCCGGGGCCAATGCTGTGTTTTAGAGTGGGTGTTTGAGCCGCAGCCCCTGGTTTTGAGGCGTTTCGCCCCCAAAAGTCTCACATGTCACTGCCAACATTTGAGCAGATTTGGGGATTTGTTCTCTGCCCCTAAAGCCTGTGGGACAGCAAAACAGAAAAGAAATGAGAGGGGAAGCAATGGGAGGGAGCTCCAATCTTGAACGGTCGATGGGACGCTGCAGAAGGGAGGGATAGAGCAGACACCTTTCCAAAGGAGGCTCCTTCCCTTAGGAGACCAGAACTCCCAGGCCACCTCCCAGCCTTGCGGGTGACCCTCTCTCACGGCTGCTCCCATCTCTGGCGAGCCAGTGCCATCAAGTGACAGCACAGCTAACTGCAGCCCTATCAGAGACCACCACCGCGCGGTGTGAACTGGCCATGAGAAATGCTGGAGCTACGGATGATGTTCGATGAGCACCTCTGACAGGGAGGAGACATCCCATCACCTGGTTCAACCCGTATGTCTTGCTGGGAACTCACTGCATTGGAGTTTTAAGCTAATTTCAGACAGTGTCATGGCAAATACGTTCAATTGAGCTCATCACCCTTGGTTTGTTCTGCAGCAACCCTGCACACGCCAACATGGCCGCCCCACAAACACACCAACGACACGCACACGCCAACGACACAGCTGCCCCTTTCACAGGCAAAGACATGCACACGGCAGCCCCATGCACACCCATATGTAGGGCAATTGGGACTAGTGGGACAACATCCCCCCTGCTCCCCGCCACCCCAGGGGTCCAGGCACTCCTCTGCCCCCCCTGCACCCCAGGGGCCCAGGCATCCGGGCACTATTCTGCCCCCCTCTACCTGAGGGGCCCAGGTGTCCGGGCACCTCTCTTCTGCCCACTACGCGAGGGGCCCAGGCGTACGGGCATCCCTCTGCCCCGCCCTGACTCCAGGGCCCAGGCATCCGGACACCCCATTGCCCCCCCACACGAGGGGTCCAGGCGTCCGGGCCCCTCCTTCCACGTGCCCAGGAAATCCCCATCCCTTCCCACGACAGGGGCCCAGGTGTCTGAGCACCCCCCCTTCCCCCCGCCCCCCGTTACCCGAGCGCCGGCTCGGACGCCTGGGCCCCTCGCCGCGCCCCCTTCCCTCCCCCAGGCCCAGCGACGCCGCTGCCGCCCCACGCCGGGAACTGCAATCCCAGCAGGCAGCGCGGCTGCCGAGCCCCGCCCCCTCCCTGGCGCCTCCTCGAGCCCTGACAGAGGGGACGAGAGAGACACGGAGCTGCTGGAGAGAGGGCGGCGTGGGGCTGCGAAGGTGGTCGGGGGCTGGAGCAGCTGCCCTCCGAGGAACGGCTGCGAGAGCTGGGGCTGTTTAGCCTGCGGAGGAGAAGCCTGAGGAGGATCTTATCAGTGTGTCTAAGTACCTGAAGGGAGGGTGTCAAGGGGACGGGGCCAAACTCTTTTCAGTAGTGCCGTGCGACAGGACTAGAGGCAGCGGGCACAAACTGAACCAGCGGATGCTCCGCCTGAATATGAGGAGGAATTTCTTCACAGTGACAGTGACCGAGCACTGGGAGAGGTTACCCAGAGAGGTGGAGGAGTCTCCTTCCCTGGAGAGATTCAAGGCCTCTCTGGATGCAGTCCTGTCTACGATGGTCTAGGTGACCCTGCCTGAGCAGGGAGGTTGGACTAGATGATCTCCACAGGTCCCTTCCAACCTTCCTGATTCTGTGATTCTGCTGAGCCTGCTCGCCTCAAGGCCAGCCTCTGGGCTCCGCTGCTCTCCTTCCTACCTGCCCTCGGTCTCTGCAACTCCACTAGTTCCCGGGTGCTACAGCCCAGGTGGCCATGGACTCTGCTGGCACAAAGCCTCCGGGGTGGCCGCTTCCCCTTCTGGCCCTGGGCACCCGCCTTCTTCCCCTCACACCCACAAAAGCCCAGCACTCAAGGGCACCCAAGACACACACAAGAGCTGGCAGTTCTCTCCCACCATGCAGCCAGCACTGGGCCCGAGCAATGGGGGCCCAGGCTCAAGAACTTGCTCTCCTCAGAGGTGTACAGCAGCTTTTTCCTCCTCTCCCCACAGGCCCCTTGATCCCAGGACATGCGTTGGCCATGGCAGGGCCCTCTCCACGCCTCTCTCCAGCACCAACAAGATGCAGCACACCCCTAGGCCACAGCCACCACAGCTGCAGCCAAAGAGTCACAGCACGACGACGGTGGAGAGCTGCCCTGGCAGCAGCCCCCAAGCCCTGACTCCTCAGCTCTCCTCTGCAGGCCTCTTCAAACCTCCCACACTGCAAACGGATGAACTCACCGCACACCCAGCCAAGAGGCACCCGACTTGGGGCAGCTGGTTTAATTCAGCACACAAGAACTTCCTGGGTGCTCGCGCGGCTCACAAGCAGTGCTGCTGCTGCTGCTGCTGCTGCTGCTGCTGCTGCCGCCATTGTGGCTGCTGCTGTGGCCACTGCCGCTGCCCCTGGGGCTCCCACTACCACTTCCCCTCTGTCTGCCACGTGGTCCTCAACTGCTGCCTGTGGGGCTGCCGCTGTGCTCGCCACCGGGGCTTCCACTGCTGCTGCCACCGCCAGTGGATCTGCTGCTGTCCCCGCCACTGCTGCTGCCGCTCTGTCTGACACTGGCACTGGAGCTGCTGCTGTGCCTGCAGCTGGAGCTTCCACTGCCACTGCCAGTGAGGCTGCTGCTGACACTGGGGCTGTCGCTCTGTCTGACAGTGGGTTTCCCAGTGCCACTGGGGCTCCCGGTGGGGCTGCCGCTCTGTCTGCCACTGGGGCTCCCACTGCCACTGCCAGTGGGGCTGCTGCCGGCACTGTGGCTGCCACTGATGCTGCCACTGCCCCTGCCACTGCTGCTCTGTCTTCTGTTGCCACCGGGTCTGCCGCTGACACTGCCACTGCTGCTGCTCTTTCTCCTGCTTGTCCCTGTCTCCGCCCATGGCTCTTCTTCCCCCTGGAGAAGGAGGCAGAAAGGAACAGGCTGTGCCCTCCTGTAGCAGAAAGGCCAAGGCTGTCCTGCTAGGGAGGACAGGGTTGCGCAGTGGGGGCCAGAGCCGGTCTCTTTTCCCGCAAGGGAAAGGCCTGTTCCCTAACTCTTCCCATGAGCCTTCCTGTCAGCACCCCTCTGCCCTGAAGGGAAGCCCAGCAAGGCTGAACATCCCTTGCTTGTTCAGGCCAAAGATCTAACTCATCACACAGCTGAAGAGAAACTCTCCATCTTCTAGCGTGGAAATGCCCTGCAGTTCCACAGCCACCAAGCAGAGAGCCCCAGAGGCTTTGTTGGGTTGCTCACAGAGAGCGCTGGAGAGGCAGATACATTGCAGAAGTAGAGCACAGCTGGTATCTCTGAAAACAAAGCCCTGCGCAAAGCCTTCCAGGGCCCAGCAGGGCTCTTGTACAGCCAGCGCCCATAGCACAAGGCCTGGGCAGAGAGCAGGCTGGCACATGAAGGGCCTCAATGAGGAGCACTTACCACTCCAGACCTCTGACGGCCTTCGCTCAGAGGACACGCAGCTAGTGCTTGGGCTTCTCTCCGTTCCTTCTTCCTGCCCGCTGCTGCACTCTGTGCAGAGCACTCTGAGGTGACGGGCACTGGCCTGCAAATACACACCGCGGAGAGGTGATATGAGCACAGGGGGAGTAGGGTCCCCACCTGGCCCTCACCAGCTTCACACCTGCTCCTGCAGCAGAAGGTAATTCTGCAGCAGAAGCACAGGGCTTCCACTGACTTCAGCCACATCAGAGCATCACCCCCCACCAAAACACCTGAGGCTGCACGTCATGCCTGAAGGAGAGCTCCAGGAGCCCAGGGGAGACTCTCTCCAGGCAGTGAGGAGAGCAGCAGGGTCATCTGCAAGGACAGGCTCCAAGGCACAGCATTACCTGCTGTCCTGCCAACTACACAAGACTGCTCCGTGGCCCCAAAGACTCTGTGTTCAGGGGTGGGCAATAGGTTGTTGCTGGGCACCCAGTATCAAAGAAGGAGAAAGGCATCAAGCATTTACACACAAAGCCCTTAGCAAGTGGACGACATCACAGAGTTCTGCAGAACCCTCTCCCCACCCACAGAGCCCAGATGAAGGCAGAGCATTTGTGCAGGTCACCGGGACCCAGCTGCTGGGAAGACTTACTCCTAAAGCACTTTCACAGCAGCCTGCCCCAGCCCTGGCAACGTAGCCCTAACAAACCTGTGCGGAGAGGCTGCTGCCTTTGTCAGGGAGAGGGGAAGAAGGAAGGCAAAGTACTCACGTTGGAAAAATACTTGGAAGAGGTTCAAGGGACACAATCGAAGCTGCTTTAGTGGCTGTCAGGATTGAATCCCTGCGTATTTTCATCTGCAAAGGTGAGAAAGAGAGGTGAGATGCTGCCAAGGAAAGGCTCTTGCTGCTGGCAAGGGCAGCCCATGTTTCCATGCTCCAGAGAAGAAGCTGCCTCGCAGAACTGCAGGAAAACCTGTTGCTTTTGCTCACAGCAGCCCCTCCATTCCACACAAGAGCAGCTGCAGGGGAATATGGGCAAAGAGCTAAATGTTCTGGCAGGCTTTTGTCCAGGGATGAGCCAAAAGGCTGATCCAGAAGAGCATGAAGGAGTCAAGGCAGGCAAGCACAGGGGAAGGCAGCTCACTGAACTCCAGGGCAATGTGCAGGGCAGTCCTGCTAGGGAGGACAGGAGGGGGCAGTGGGGGCTATGGCAGCTCTGTTTTGCCAGAAGGGAAGGTTCTTCCCCAGCCTCTGCTCTGAGCCTTCCCGGGAGCCTTCCTGTCAGCACCCTTTTACCCTGAAGGGAAGCCCAGCAAGGCTGAACATCCCTTTCCTGCTTGAACCAAGCATCCGAATTATCACAGAGCTGAGCAGAAGCTCTTCACTTTCTATCACAGAAAGGCCCAGCACTTCCAGTGCTACCAGCAGGAGGGCCCCAGAGGCTCTGCTGGTGTGTTCACGGAGAGCAAGGTGCAACAGCGTTTGCATTCCAAAACTACATTCACCACCGGCGCCTTTGAAGGCAGGACTGGGCGATGTCGGGCAGGGCTCAGTGAACCCATGGGAAGGGCTCTTGTAAGCCAGTGCCCATAGCACAAGGCTTTCCCAGGAAGCACGCTGGAAAAGAAGGGCCCCCAGCAGTGACACTTACCGCTCTGGCATTCTCGTCCACTTCATTCCCAAGCCAATCAGTAGGTGCTCCAGCTTCTGATGATGCCTTCCTCCCGCCTGGCACTGCCTTCTGGGCAGAGCACTCTGGGGTGCCTAGGGGTGGACTGCAAATACACACCGCGGGGAGGTGGCATGAGCACAGGGGGAGTAGGGTCTCCATTTCAGCCGGACAAGTTGGGCACCTGCTTCTGCCGCAGAAGGCAGTTCTGTAGCAGAAGCACGTGGGGCCCACTGACTGGGGTCACATCCACAGGAACGGGGATCACCCCCTAACAAAACACCCAGGGCTGCACGTCATGCCTGAAGGAGAGCTCTGGACACAAGCACAGTGAAAATTTCTCTCCATGCAGGAAGGCGAGCAGCAGGGTCATCTGCCTGGACAGGCTCCGAGGCACAGCATTACGCACTGCGCTGCCAACTACATTAGCCACTGCCCCGTGACCCAAGGACTCTGTGTTCCGGGATGGGCAATGGATTGTTGCTGGCACCCAGTGACAGAGAAAGGCGTGAAGGCAGCCCAGAATAATGCTCTTGCATGGTGGGAGCCAGCATAATTCCTGGCCAAAGCCTTCCAACAGAGCCTGTATGAAGGCAGAGCATGTGTGCAGGCCACTGGGATGCAGCTGCTGGGAAGTCTTGCTCCCAAAGCACTTTCAGAGCAGCCTCCCCCAGCCCTGGCACTGCAGCCCTAACAAACCTGTGCGGAGAGGCTGCTGCCTTCGTCAGGCAGGGGGAAAGAAGCAAGGCAAAGTACTCACGTTGGAAAAATGCTTGGAAGAGTACAAGGGGCCTCAGTCTCACTCCTCTGGCTGGCTGCGAGGACTGAGTCCCTCATCTTCAGCATCTGCAAAGGTGAAGAACACTGGTGAGATGCTGCCAAGGAAAGAATCTTGCTGCTGGCAAAGGCAGCCAATGTTTGCACTGCTCAGAGAAGAAGCTGCCTCTCAGAAACTCAGAAACACCCATCGTTCTTGCTCACAGCAGCCCCTCCATTCCACACAAGACCAGCTGTAGGAGAATATAGGCAAAAGTCTAAAAGCTCTGGCAGGATTATGTCCAGGGCAAGCACAAAGAGGCTAATCCAGCAGAGCATTGAGGAGTCAAGTCAGGCGAGTGCAGGGGAAGGCAGCTCACTGAACTCTAGGGCAATGTGCAGGGCAGTCCTGCTAGGGAGGACAGTGGGGGCTATGGCAGCTCCGTTTTGCCAGAAGGGAAGGTTCTTCCCCAGCCTCTGCTCTGAGCCTTCCTGGGAACCTTCCTGTCAGTGTTCTTTTACCCTGAAGGGAAGCCCAGCAAGGCTGAACATCCCTCTCCAGTTTGAACCAAGCGTCTGAATAACCACACCGTTGTATAACTCTCCATCTGCTATAGCTGAAAGGCCCAGCAGTTCCACGGCCACTAGAGCGAGGGCCGCAGAGGCTCTGCTGGGAGACGTTAATGAAGAGTGAAGGAGTCATGAGAGATGCATTGCAGAAGTAGAGCACAAGCAGCGCCTTTGACAGCAAACCCCGGGGACAGTCAGGCAGGGCCCAGCGGAACCCATGGGAAGGGCTCTTGTCCAGCCAGTGCCCACACCACGATGCTTTGGCAGAAAGCAAGCTGACAAAAGAAGGACCTCCATCAGGAGCACCTACCTCTCTTGACTTCTGATAGCCAATCAAGGGCCAGCCAGCTCCCGCTCTGGCTTCGGGCAGCTGCTTCCTCCAGCCCAGTAAATCCTCCTTTTCAGAGCTAGGCTGAATTGCTGGCAGCATGCTGCAAATACACACCATGGGGAAGTGTGACACAGAGACTCCCCACAACCCAAACACCCAGGGCTGCACAGCGTGCCCGAGGGAAAGCTCTGGGTGCCCACAGCAAGACTTTTTCTCCAGGCACCAAGGAGAGCAGCAGGGTCAGCTCCAAGGACAGGCTCCAGCACACACCATTACCCACTGTCCTGAGCACTCCAGTAGCCACTGCTGTGTGGCCCCCAAGGACAAGCTTTCTTGGAAGCTTCAGAAACAAAACCAGGAATAACTGCTCTGTCCCTTGCATTCCTTCCGTCTTCAGGCACTCATGTCCCTCCTTCCTACCTCTTCAAAGTGACCAAACAAATTGCCCTTGCCTCTAAGGGCTGCCTGACCAAGGCCACACCCTCTCGAGCCTGCTGATCAACACCCCTGACTGCTGCCTGGAAATGACCCTCCTTCCTCCTTGCTGCTGGCAGTCAAAGGAAGGGCATTGCCCAAGGGGAAACACCACAGCTTTGGGGAGATATTCACCCAAGGCATTCTCCCCTCCAGCAGCATTCCTTCCAGCATTCCTCTTGCACCTCACGCCGCTTGAGTTTTTCCACTAAGCTGCTCACAAGGCTTGACAAGAGTATGCAGACTCTTCCTCAGCCTCCAAAATTTTCCTGAGACACCCAGCCCTGCTCTCCACAAATGAGCAGCATCCGCATTACTTTCATCTATGGGCTAGGGGAAAAGGCCCTCCTCTTCCCGAAGGACCAATTACATTGACTTGCCCAAAGGTCTGCAAGCTGGAAGCAGAGGCAGCGGGGGCAGAAAGCCAAGAGCAGGCTCTGCCAGGCACTTGCTCTTGTCTGCCCAGCCAGCAGCGGAGGCCTAGTCCTCGTGGCAAAGCATTAATGGCATTCAGAGCTTGTTGGGACCTTGTATCCAAGGGAAACATCACCCTCCAAGACACACAAGGCCACAGGGTCACCCTCCGCCATTCCCCCAAGTGTCTCACCTGCCTCGAGGCTCTTCCTCCACCATGCCTTCCTCCACAGTGGTAGCCACAATTTTTGATTCAGGCTGCCTCTCTCGCTGGAGGAGGCGCTGGCCAGACACATTCTCTGTAATCAGAAGGGAAGAAAACACTTCAGAGCAGCATCACGGTGGCCGTTAAAACCGGAGTGGCGTGTAGATCCTTCAACAAACATTACAGGCCTACACAGTCAAGCCAAAGGCCATGCTTAGGCAATGTGTAGGAGAAACACAGAACGGCCTGCTTTGAAGATGGAAGGAAATCTTGGCACAAGTGAGCAGATTGTCAACACCCCATCAGGGCTGAGCTGCCTTGCCTCTAGTGCCTCATGCTAGGCGAGCCACGGTGCTGCAGCCTTGGCTCCAATGCCCTGCCAAGGACCAACAAAGGAGAAGGTGCAAAGCCCAGCCAGGCATCAGCCACTCCATTACCTTCCTTGCTGCTGGCAACATCTAGTCCCTTTTTCTCTTCCCATCTGGGCTTCACAGCTCCCACAGACGGTCTTCGAGGGGCACGCTCAAGCACATACCTGTAAACCAGAAAAAGACACCACTCGCAAGGAAGGGCCCCGCGTGTCCTTTGTTGCTTCTGTGAATTCTGGGCGCACAGACACATGGCCCAGCTGCTAGGAAGAGCAGCCTTTCCCAAATGAGGAATATGCAGGACAGATCATCTCCTGCAGGACTCCCTCAGGAAGTGCAGGGACCCAGCATGCCTGCCTGCAGGCCCACAAGCTTCCTCCTCACACTGCTCCAGGCCTTCCCTCTACCCCTGGGGAGAGAGCTCCTTCTCAGCTTTCCAAAGCAAACCCTCCAGGTCAACCCTGCAGCCTGCCTGACAGCTCCTGAGCAGGCTCCTGTGCAGGCACATCAGACAAGACCCCTTTCCTCCAGCTTTCCACCCTCTTAGGAAATTCTAATCTAGACCTCCACAGCCCTTGCAATCCCTCCCAAGCTCAGGGCAGAGCATCTGCAAAGAACAGCCTCCATTCCTGGGCCACTAATGGAACAAAGGCCTTCCCAAGGTGGGAGCCAGCACAGAGCTCAGCAGAACCCCCACACAGAGCCCAAACAAAGCCAGGGCATGGCTGAAGGACATGGGGAACCAACTCCTCGGAAGACTTGCTCTGCAAGCACCTCCTGAGCAGCCTTCACTAGCTCTGGCAACACACCTCGACCAAACCTGCAGTGAGGAGCTGCTCCTTGGGTGAGCCAGGGGCTCAGGTGGAAAGGAGCAAACCAAAGTACTCACGTTGGAAAGACAATGAGAGAGCCAGAATGGATCAGGGAAGCCGCTGTTTGGGTGCTTGCGAGAACTGAATGCCTCATCTCTGGCATCTGCAAAGGGCAGAGACATGGGTGAGATGCTATGAAGAAAAGGACCTTGCTGCCCACAAGGGAAGACCAAATTTCCACTAATCAGAGAAGAAGCTGCCACTCAGAAAGAGGGAAACACCCCTTGCTCTTGCTCACAGCCACCCCCACCTCCATTCTACAGACCAGCAGGTGCGGAATAATACAGGCAGATGGCCAGAAACACTGGCAGGCTTCTGTCAAGGGCAAGAGCCAAGAGGCTGATGCAGGAGAGCAGTTGTTGCGTAGTGGAGAAGTCAAGGGAGGCAAGCAGAGGCCTTCTGCACCAGAAAGCCCAGGCTGAATGACACGGCTGCACTGGAGACCTGGGCAAAGGCCCTGGCTTGCAATGACTTTGTCTGTGACACACCACGAGAGTCTTCCGCAACTTGAGGAGCAGCTGTTGGACGCACTGCCCCACAATCCCAAACATGGCCAGAGGAGGCCTGGAGACAAATGGGATCCTAACACAAAGACCCCAAGGAAAGGCTGACTTTCTGGAAGACTTCTGGAGGAAGCCTAGCAGGAAAGAACTCCCAGGACCCGGCAGTGGGGGGAAAGCGGTTGCTTTGGACTTGGCCAGGCTTGCAAAGGGGTGAGAAGGAGAGCTGTGGAAAAAGGCAGACTTACATCCAGAAGAGCTTTGAGCAGCTGTGGGGAGGCATTCAGCCTGCGCAGAAAGCCTCTGTAAAACCGCATTGTCACCTCTTTGCCTTCGATGAGAAGCACGCCAATGCCCTTGAAAAGAAGGGCCACGTTCTTCCCATTGGCCAGGCAGCAAGACAGAAGGTACACGGTCTCCTCCACGCAGGCCGCCACTGTTTTCCAAGGCACGGAGATGGCCACGGCTACGTGAGGATACTTGAGGGTCTCAGCTTTCCTGCGCCCTAGGCAACAAGCAAAGAGCAGCACAGTCACGGACGGAGCCCTTCAGCAGGCTCCCACACAGTGCTGGGTGCCTGAAGGTCTTGCGGCAGCACAGAGCTGCAGAGCTCTCTGCTTTAACCCCCACAAAAGCCCCCACAGGAGGCTCCTGTCAGCCCTCCCTGGCCCAAATTCAAAGCACTCTGCAGCCTCCTGGGACAAGGCTACCGCAGGGCTTCCTTCCCTGCACAGACACCAAGAGCGAGCCCTGGCCACCTCCTGGGAGCGGGAGGCAGGAGGGCAGGCCGAGCAGAGCAGCAAGGGGGCCAGCTGCCAGCAGAAGGCAGTGCACAGAGGAATGGTGCCGGCACTCAGGCCATGCCAGCTTTGACGAGCCTTAGCTGTGCCATGTCACGCTGGCTCCAAAGGAGGAGGAAAACACATGGGCTGCACAACAGCCTTCCAACTCTGCCTCTTAATCCATCGGTGTTAGGAAGCAATAGGAAGGACTTGTCCTTTTGAGCAGACGGCTGCTGTGGCATCAACAGGGAACGACATGGCAACTACATGGCACTGGAAGCATCAGCCACAAAAGCCCCACTCTGGAGCCATGCGTTCGAGCCAGTCCAAGAGAGACACACCGAGAAACTCTCGTTGGATTCTGCATTATAATGTTGTGATAATCAAAACACCCTGAAGCTCTGCTCAGCACCTGGGGCAGCAAATTTCGATTTCTAACAGCCCCTGGGAAACAGCAGAGAGCCACAGCCCCGCGATGTCCCCAGGGGAAGCCGAGGTTTCAGTCTGCCTTCTTACCAGCAACAGAGGCCTCCTCATGGCTGAGGCCATGAAGATCCACAAGGTTGCTTGAGAGGCGAAATGCAGGTCTCCGAACAGTCAGAGGACCGTTCTTGCCAGCAACGACTTGTTTTGAAACAACACTGAAGGTGCCAAGGGGAATAATTCTCACATCCTGCAGCCAGAGAAGTGGAGAGAAGCCTTAGAAGCATGGGAGACAGACAAAGAGAGAGCTGTTTTCCAAGCATGGCCATGGTGCTAGGTGCCCTGCCCATGGCTGGCATGCAAAGGGGCAAGACAGGGACTTGTGGAAAGCTTGGCCGAAGCCCTGGAGAACTTCCTGAGAAGGCCATTCCCCATAGTTTCCTCCCCCTCCTCCTCAGCCTCCAAAGGCAATGTTGCCTCCCCTCCAGCACATGAACAAAAGGCTTTCCCAGAACGGCTCCCTTTCTGGCCTTGCACTCTGCCAGGATCTCCAGAGAGGGCCCAGAAAGCCTCCCACCCTTCCAGCAACCGCAGCTGCACTGCACATTGGGCATCTCCCTTTTGGGAGAAGTCGGTCTGGGGCACAGCTGTCATTTGCAGCATGCTTCTGCAGGGGGGTTGCTTTTGCTTGGAGAGGAGGGGCAGGACTATTGCGGCCCATGGCCCCAAGGGGTCAGTGCTGCTGCCAGCATGGGTGTGGGAAGGGAGGGAGAGGATGGCACACCCACCTTGTTCAGCACCAGCTTCTCCTGGATGTAGTTGGAGACACCCTCCCAGATGGGCACGGCCACTGCAAAGCAAGGCAAAGACACGTCATGCCCCCTGCACCACAAGGCACCATCAGCGGAGGACCCTTGGGGCACCCCCAGCCTGCCCAGGCCCCCCGCAGCCCCCGGGCATCTACAGCCCATCTTGGCGCTCAGACTCTCGACAGCGATCCTGGGCAAGGAGGTCGCGAAGGCCTTACCCCGCGGGGGGATGATGGGCACCCGCTGCTCACGCTGCGTGGCACGGCCAGCGTCCCGGAGCTCCATGTCCGTGCCGGGCGCTCAGGCTTCGCCGCGCAGCGGGAGGGGCCTGGCAAAGGCCTCCTGGCCGCTCGGCTGCTCCTGCTGCGCCCTTCAGCGCAGCCCCGCGCTGCCCCGGGTTCCCGTCGCCGGCTCCCGCTGGGGCTCGTCGGCTCCTGGCAGCACAGCTGTGCCCAGAGCAGCCCCAGCGCCTGTGCTGCGGTGGGCTGTGCGGGACGAGTGGGGAGGGTGCGTGGGCGGGCGGGAGAGGGCAGCGGTGGCTGTGACCCAGCAGGGATGTCCCCTGTGACTCCAGCCCATGTCACAGAGGGGACCGGGACCCCCAGGGCCCACGGCCAGGGCTGGCCCTGCAGTGGGGAGGGGCTGCACGGGGCACTTGTGGGGCTGCCCTGACCCCCACGGTGGGAGGTCCTGGGGCAGGGATAACCCCACTGGGGGACCGGCTGGGCTGGGCGCTGCGGCTGTGCTCAGAGCGGCCATGGCCCCATGTGGGAAACCTGGCTGCGAGGGGAGGGGGGCATTGGGGCACTGCACCAGCCTCCCCCCATGGCGACACAGCACAGGCTGCTGCTGCTGCTGCCCCCGGTGCAAGGAAGTGCTGAGAACGGACCGACGGCAGGGAAACCTCCAGCAAGGCCTTGGCAGGCAGCAAAGCCCTGGCTCAGTGCCGAAGCAGAAGTTTCTTCCTGCCAGGCGTGGGCAGCTGGTGCATCCTGCACAGCCAGGGAATGTCCCCCAGAGCCCCCAGATGATGCCACACGTGGATCTGTGTCTCTCCACATTGCCCAGGGAGAGCTTGCAGGCGCTTGCGCATGCCCTGGATCACCTCTGGCACCTCCCGTGTCACCCAGTGTTTCCACGGCAGCAGCTGACTCCCACCTTCCACCACCTTGGACTGGAATGGGAGGGGGGACAAGGAGCTCGCACACTTCTGTGCACCTCTTTTGGGCACACGGCAGCTTAGGCAGGATGAATCCCACAACCGTCCTGGGGGTTAGTGGTGTGCATGGGATGGAGGTGTCTGCCCCACCACCTGGAGGGCTTCTCCCCAGAGAAATGAGGGGCCCAGGCTGACTCAGCTCACTCACTGCTAGAAGCCTGGGGAAATGACTTCCCTGCTGGGTGCAGGGGCAGCTCCTCTGCCAGGAGCCGCAGTGCTGAGGGCACTGCCTGCCCGCGCTGAGCTGAGCTGAGACAAAACGGAGGGAAGCTCTGGACGCTCAGGAGGGAGGCAGCAGCTGAGCGCTTCTTGTGGCAGAAATGGGCAGAGCCCTTCCAGTGGGAAGTCTCTGGCTGCAGGGCAGTGCTGCTGAGCTGCTCGCGGGGTCCTGGAGACCTCGCGCAGGTGATGGTTGAGGCCATCTTTCCGGAGAGCTCTCTCGGTGGTGCAGCTGGTGCTTTAGGGCAGGGACTTGCTGCCACAGTGTCCGAGGGACAGGGCGGCACAGCTCCCTTCTGCCGGGGAGGGCGGCAGGGCTGTGCGAGCAGGGCGTGCGTGCAGCCAGGTGTGCCCAGGGCTGTGCCTGAGAGCAGTGTCCTGGGAGGTCAGGGTGCCCAGGGCCGTGCCTCTGCCACCTGCGATGGTCAGCACTCAGCCTGCCTGGGCAACTGCCCGCAGGGCTGCAGGGAGAAGCCATGGGGGGAAGGAGCAGCCCAAAGAAGGGCAGAATCACAGCGCCCCAGATCGGGGGCTGCGTGGGGCAAGGCTGCTCAGAGCTGCTGCTCAGCCCCAGGAGCTTGCCCGGAGGAAAGTCAAGGCAGGGATGACTCCACAGGGAAGGAGCTTTCCCGAGTGTTGGCTTTCTGTTCCACGCTGTTGTTTTGGGGGAAGGGAAAAGGAGGTGCCAAGGCTGGAGAAGAGCTGGAGACTGGGGAGGCTGCTGAGGGGTCAGCAGGTCTGCGAGGAAGCTCAGAAAGTGCTTTTGCCCCTGCTCTGCCCACGCACAGCAGCACCAGCAGCAGCTGCTCTGCTGGCCCCAGGAGGCTTTGTGCCAGCTGCTCCTTGGCACCTGCCAAGAGGTGGGTGCCCCGAGGCAGTGCCCTGCTGCCGGGAGGGATCTCTGGGGCACAGCAAAGTGCCCCGGAGGTGGGCTGGGGTCTGTTGGCTAAGGCAGGCAATAGACGCAGGAGAGGGCATTTGGTGCCAGCAGGAAAAGCTACAGGCAGTGAAGCCATGGTGTGAGAAGGGGAGGAAGCTAGAGCAGAAACGTGGTGGGAGGGGGAATTCGGGAATGCAGCTCTCTTCCCCTCCAGTGCAGATGTTTTCCTCCCAGAAAACCCCACATGGCCTCTGCCAGCCCGCAGAGCCTCTGCCCACAGGCCCCAGGGCCAGGGCAGGAACTACCTTCTCTGCAGACAGACCTGTGACCGAGGAGAGGGTCTGACTCCAACGAGATGTTACTCCAGCCTAGGCCTCTCTTGCAAAGACTGGAGCAGCAGCAAGTAGGTGCAGAACAGCCAAGAATGCACTGATTGCCCCAACAGGGTCTTCTTCCAGCAGCCTGGGGCCTGGGAGCTTCCTCAGCCAGAGGCAGGAGACACAAAGCCTTTGCCCGCTTGGTCCTTCCAGAAGCACACCCCCACCTTGGGCTGAAAGCACACCGTCAATCTGTGGCAGGGTCAGATGCGGCTCCTTGCTTGGCTTCTCTCTTCCTCTTCAAAGCACTTCTGCTGGGCTTCTTCTCACCTCTGCACGGCAAGGAGATGAGGCTTTCAGCGACCTCTCTCTTGCCTCTCCTTCCTGACCAAGAGCTGTTCGCTCACAGCCTGCCCCGGTCTATGCAAAGTTCAGATGTGGTCATTTTCTCCCCAACAGGCCTCACTCCTCCTGCAGCAAATACCCTCTGGCACTTTATTGCCCGGCCATTCCCTGTGCTTTGGTCCTTCTGTAGCTCTTATTTGGAGGGCCTAAAAGGGAGGAAAGAGTCGTTTTGGTTTTGGTTTGTTTGAAACAGTGGATTGCTGCCAGAAGCAAGCAAGGCAGAAAGACATCCTGGGCTGGCTTTTTCCTCCAGACCACGTTTGTCACAGCAGAGAGTCAGCTGCCTGTATGTGAGCATGATTTAGATCCGAAAAGGGTGTGGGAACTCCTCATCACAAAGGCCTTAAGCCATACTGGGGAGCCAAAGCCCTCAGGGAAAGCCCAGAACCTTTTCATCCTGGTCTTCAAGTATGGCCTCAGAACACAAATGGGCCTCTTGGCATGCTGGGCTGCCACCTTCAGCAGGAACTCTCCTTAGGGAGCTTAGTTCTTGCTTTTCTCTTTACTCATACAATTTCAAGAAGAAAACAAGAACTCCCCGGCAGTGTCCCCCTGCCACACTGAGATGACTGTGGCTCCTAAGGGCACCATTTGCACAAGCACATGGGAAGAGTCAGCTTGCCTGCTGTCAGAGAAGGAAAGCTCCTCAGATCCACTGGAGATGTGGGCCTTCCACTCGTGTATGCAGTGTGCTTCCCAGGCTCTGACACAGGAAAGGTATGGGCAGGGGAGGAGGGGAAACTGGTTCCTCTGCAGTCCCTGCTTTGTGACAGGACCTATTTCAAAGCATGGAGCTCTCAGAGAGGTCCTTTTTGCTCCAGGACGTTTTCCTCACCCAACACTGTGATTTGTTTCTCTACAGCTTTCAACATTTGCTGGCGTGTCCACAAACCTATTGCCTAACACTAGCATTTTTGAATGTCATCCCATGCTGACTGGGAGCAATGTCATTTATTGGCTTCTGAGACTTTATCTGATTGTGCTCGATGCAGGAAGACAGTGAGGGTCTTCTTGGTTGATTTACATAGTCCTGTAGAGGAGCTTCCCTGGAAAAAAGGAAGTTTCGACAGGGCAAGTGGTACCTGTGTGTGTGTTTGTGTATGCATATACATCTCCATCGAGAAGGCTCAGCAGAAAGCGGCTAAAAGATTTGTCCTCCATAAAACTGCCTTTCTGAGCTGTGAAGGAAGATGGGACGCTTGGAGACAGAGAGACCTGCAGGGGTCCAGGTTGGCCAATGGTGTAAGTAGATATGGTCGGTGGGTTTTCTGAAAACGTGTGGGGCATATCACAGAATCACAGAATGGGTAAGGTTGGAAGGGACCTCAGGGGATCATCTAGTCCAACCTCCCTGCTCAGGCAGGGTCACCTAGACCATGTTAGACAGGGTTGCATCCGGGCAGGGTTTGAATCTCTCCAGAGAAGGAGACTCCACAATATCTCTGGGAAACCTCTCCCAGTGCTCGGTCACTCTCACAGGAAAGAAATTCCTCCTCATATTGAGGCGGAGCTTCCACTGGTTCAGTTTGTGCCTGTTGCCTCTTGTCCTGTTGCATGGCACTAGTGAAAAGAGTTTGGCCCCATCCCTTTGACGGGGATATCCAGTGGAATTTCCTTCACTCTCTTTCAACAGCACATTGAGCGATAATCAAACACAAAAAATCAAATGTCTTCCTCTGTGTGGGCCCCTTTCATTCTGATTTCCTCTGAGGGCTTTACACCTCCCTACATTTTTGCACTCTCCAGTCCCATGTACTATTTATTTCCACAAACGCTTTGGGCTATGTGTGCTGTAAAACTAACACTGGATTTTTCCCCCTCTCCCAGGTGCAGGTGAAGTTGGAAGTGCATGTGTTGGCCTCCACGCATCTACTGAAGGATCTTCAGCAAATGCAGATGTACCCCACGACTCCACTTTCCAGGGCAATACAGAAGAATCGTGATATTCTGAGCAAAAAGGATGTGGCTGGCACAAAACACTGTGCAAAGCTGGTGAAAAATATTTCCTTTACACAGCACGGTAATGGTTTCCCACTAAGTGGTCTGGCTGTGAGAAATCCTTGCTGCAGGCTGAACCTAAACTCCAAGGGTATTCAAAAGTTGCCAGGCACACTGCACTTCCCTCTAACAAGCCTGCAGGGATATGGAGCTTGCCTGGCACCGTAAAGTCCATGTCCCTTCTCGTGCGAGTAACCAACTGGCTAACCTTTCTTCTGCAGCTTGATGGAGCTGCCTAAGTATTTTGTATGGAAGCACATGTGTGGTCTTGCTCAAGTCAGGCTCTGCCTTTTAGCCAAAGCAGTCCCTCTGCTCCCTTCCATTCTCGTCCTGCTACAGACATGTAGCGTTTTCAGCGTTCTCTTAGCACTGAGCACATTGCTCTTGGATCTGTTCTGTGTCCCCTACTTCAGTCCTCATGCACTGGAAAACCCTGTAGTGAAGCCGAAAGCTTTCCGAGGGCTCAGCCGGGGGCGCTGGGCACTACAGATTGCTGCTGCTTCCGTGCGCCTCTGGAGGTGGCTGTAAAAGCACGGTCGAGTGAGAGGAGTGCCAAGACAGCTACAGTGTGGTTTTGTTATTCGAGTTTCACTACGCCACGTTGGTTTGGAGATACCTTAATGTTGCAGCTCTAGAGGCTTTCAGGCACTAGACTAACCATGCTGCCACTCCGGGGACACTTCCTCTGAGAAGAAGTCCAGGGATGTTAAGATACAGGTGTGTCTGTCCCCGCCTCCTCATTCCTCAATCCTTTCTAGAAGCTGGCCTGACAGACGAGCCAAGCTTTCGGTTACTGTGACTTGCTGGTCACGCCAGAGCTGTAGCCCTGCTGAAGGGCAGAGCAAAGGGTGTCTCAGTAACACGAGTTTCTCAGCGAGTTCTCTGCCGTCATCGAACACCTGCATTTGTCATCCCACAGCTGCACGCGTGCCCCTTGGAGGGCAGTGATCCCAGGCGGCTGGGACAGGGGAAGTTCCTTCCAAGGGCTGCTGAGGAAGAGCGGTTGTACTGCGGGGAAGAAAGAGCTCAGAAATTCTCTTCTGCCTAAGATTTCTCAGTCCCTGATAGGCAGGAGCCGTCACCTGGCTTCAGCGGTGCTTGGGAGGTGACTTGCGCCTCATCAGCTCCTAGGCCAGCAGCAGGCACGTGGATTTCCTCCTGGTTCTGATGCCACTTCTCCCGAAGAACCACCAGCACCAGGCCCAGTGCCCCTTTGGGAGCTTGCGAGGTCACTTCTGGTAGGCCAGGAGCAGGCCCACTGCTGCTGCTCCACTTCAGGAGGTCACTTCTGCCTCAGGACCTGACAGGTCAGTGGCAGGCCCAGGATGGCAGTGCTGACTGTGAGGCCACTACTCCCTCAGGTCCGGAGAGGCCAGTGGCAGGCACAAGGCTTTGATGCTGAGCGTGAGGGCACTTGTGCCTTGCACCTGGGAGCCTCGCAGCAGGAAAATGGTTGTCAGTGCTGACAGGGAGGTGATTCCAGCCCCACCCACTTGGAAGCCAGGAGGAGGAACCTTGCTGCTGCTTCTGCTAGTGAGCTCACTTGGGCCTCAAGACCTGAGAGGCCACCAGTGGCCACAAGGCTACTGTTAGCACCTGAGAGGGAGCAACCAGCCTGCAGAGGCAGCAGGGGTGTTGGCAAGCTCAGTGCAGGAGGGGAGAGCAGCAGGTGTTGTGCAGCTGCCTCCAGGAGGGCTCCACGCTGTCTCCCATTGCTTCTTCATCAATGTCCTGATGAAGCAGGGACTTGGTGAGTAACCAAGGAGGGGTGCTGATGCCTGTCTTTGCTGGAAAGGAGATTTTCAGAGAAGGACCTGGGGGTTGTAGTGGGCACCAAGCTGACCATGAACCAGCAACGTGCTCTGGTGGCAAAGAGCAGCCATGGTATCCTGGGCTGCACCAGGAAGAGCACTGCCAGCAGGTGGAGGCAGGCAATGCTTCCCTCCTCCTCAACACAGGTGAGGCCACACCTGGAGAGCTTGGTCCACCAGCACAAGAGAAACATGGACCTACTGGAAATCCCATTGAAATGTAAGAAAAGATTTTCCACTGCAAGAGCGATGGAACCCTGGACCAAGTTGCTCAGCAGGACTGTGAGTCTCCATCCTTGCTGCTGCTCAAAACCCAACTGGACACAGTCTCAGTCAGCATGCTCCAGGTATACCTCCAGGTATAAAAGAAAAGAGGGTGGAGGCAGATGTTCTCCAGGGGTGCTTTCCAACTTCAGCAATGCGTTGATTCAGTGATTTGGTGATGCTGCCATTTGTGAAGTCACTTGTGAGCTGCCTAGAGGAACTTTGCTTCTCCATGGAAGAACTCCTCTGTATCACAGAGCAGTCAGTGCCTCTGCAAATTACTTCTCAAGGGCTTCAACGAGGGGTGGGGGCTTTTTCTTCAGGGCCTCGTACAGGCGATCCTTGCACCAGGGAGTCCAGCTCGGCATCAGCCTGAACAGCTCACGCATCATGGTGTTGGATGTTCTCTCCACCAAAATTATTTGGTATTGCTCAAAGTCCAGAACGTCCCCGAGCAGGAGGTCCAGGACACCTTTCACTTCAACAACGCATTCAATGAGCTCCACTCGGTGCCTATTGACAAAGTGTTCCCCTGGGGAAGCCAGAAGCAAAGGGTTAGTCATCTGTGGACACACTGGTGCTCTTTCAGCTGCTTCACAGGTCATGGAGCAGCAGCCACTTCACAGCGGGGTTTGCCTGAGCTAGCACGACCCAAGGAGGAAATGAACGGCACCACGGAGCACCCAGTCCTCTCTGTTATTAGTGAGTGATGGCACCGTCTAGCCGAAAGCTGAAAGCATTCTAGTCTGAATGTAAAATTCAAACTGGGGCTGTGCCGGGGCCAATGCTGTGTTTTAGAGTGGGTGTTTGAGCCGCAGCCCCTGGTTTTGAGGCGTTTCGCCCCCAAAAGTCTCACATGTCACTGCCAACATTTGAGCAGATTTGGGGATTTGTTCTCTGCCCCTAAAGCCTGTGGGACAGCAAAACAGAAAAGAAATGAGAGGGGAAGCAATGGGAGGGAGCTCCAATCTTGAACGGTCGATGGGACGCTGCAGAAGGGAGGGATAGAGCAGACACCTTTCCAAAGGAGGCTCCTTCCCTTAGGAGACCAGAACTCCCAGGCCACCTCCCAGCCTTGCGGGTGACCCTCTCTCACGGCTGCTCCCATCTCTGGCGAGCCAGTGCCATCAAGTGACAGCACAGCTAACTGCAGCCCTATCAGAGACCACCACCGCGCGGTGTGAACTGGCCATGAGAAATGCTGGAGCTACGGATGATGTTCGATGAGCACCTCTGACAGGGAGGAGACATCCCATCACCTGGTTCAACCCGTATGTCTTGCTGGGAACTCACTGCATTGGAGTTTTAAGCTAATTTCAGACAGTGTCATGGCAAATACGTTCAATTGAGCTCATCACCCTTGGTTTGTTCTGCAGCAACCCTGCACACGCCAACATGGCCGCCCCACAAACACACCAACGACACGCACACGCCAACGACACAGCTGCCCCTTTCACAGGCAAAGACATGCACACGGCAGCCCCATGCACACCCATATGTAGGGCAATTGGGACTAGTGGGACAACATCCCCCCTGCTCCCCGCCACCCCAGGGGTCCAGGCACTCCTCTGCCCCCCCTGCACCCCAGGGGCCCAGGCATCCGGGCACTATTCTGCCCCCCTCTACCTGAGGGGCCCAGGTGTCCGGGCACCTCTCTTCTGCCCACTACGCGAGGGGCCCAGGCGTACGGGCATCCCTCTGCCCCGCCCTGACTCCAGGGCCCAGGCATCCGGACACCCCATTGCCCCCCCACACGAGGGGTCCAGGCGTCCGGGCCCCTCCTTCCACGTGCCCAGGAAATCCCCATCCCTTCCCACGACAGGGGCCCAGGTGTCTGAGCACCCCCCCTTCCCCCCGCCCCCCGTTACCCGAGCGCCGGCTCGGACGCCTGGGCCCCTCGCCGCGCCCCCTTCCCTCCCCCAGGCCCAGCGACGCCGCTGCCGCCCCACGCCGGGAACTGCAATCCCAGCAGGCAGCGCGGCTGCCGAGCCCCGCCCCCTCCCTGGCGCCTCCTCGAGCCCTGACAGAGGGGACGAGAGAGACACGGAGCTGCTGGAGAGAGGGCGGCGTGGGGCTGCGAAGGTGGTCGGGGGCTGGAGCAGCTGCCCTCCGAGGAACGGCTGCGAGAGCTGGGGCTGTTTAGCCTGCGGAGGAGAAGCCTGAGGAGGATCTTATCAGTGTGTCTAAGTACCTGAAGGGAGGGTGTCAAGGGGACGGGGCCAAACTCTTTTCAGTAGTGCTGTGCGACAGGACTAGAGGCAGCGGGCACAAACTGAACCAGCGGACGCTCCGCCTGAATAT